>NC_060130.1:612927579-613236411 GCF_021461395.2 Schistocerca americana
ACATCACTTACAGATTTAAACTTCATGCCCTTATACTTCCTGCTCCCAAAATAAAATGATTATCTTCACCATTTTTCCTATTGAGCAGTAATATTTCTTTGAGAGTACATATATGAAACAATAAATGAATTAAACTTTTTTTTGTTATATAGTCACACATTGTAGTGGTTTTGGCAGTCATTATTTAAGCCAGTCTTGCTGTTTCATTTGCAAAAATGAAGAACAGTTTTGTTTGTAATCTTATGTAGCTTACTTTCATTAGCTGATTAACAGAACAGAAAATTAAAATCCTAGAAGATGAACTATAGTCCAAAGGCCTAAAGAGAGATTGCCTTTTATAACACACTGCTGACCATATACAAATAAAAAAAACACCTTAAGCAAAAGTGGAAATACTGTCACATACAACTGAGTTTTAGAAGTAATCCATACAGTGATACTACTTTCGTGTTTGCTTTGCTCATACATACATACAACAACAACAACAACAACAACAACAACACACACACACACACACACACACACACACACACACACACATGGGATAGCAGTCACTTCTCAGCATGACAGGCAGTAACTATGACTGATTGTTAAACAAATTGGGAACAAGTAAATTACTGAAGCTTTTAAATCAGTGGCTGTGCTACTTTCACTTCTGTGCAGAGAAGTGCAAAGTTTGTCTGGTGGCATTTATTTCATTCCTGCAAAATTTAAGAGAAATGGATTTAAAACTTTAATATTACCAAAATGCACAAATTATTTGTAACATTGAGAAGGTTGTATATAAGGCAGTGCAAGTGTTAGGAAACTGATATAAGGTGAGTTTCACTGAGAAAAAGTAAAAGCATTGATGTAAATACATTTGCACTGTTGTTCTGCCCTAAAGTATAGAAATAGAGAATAAAGAATCCAGGAACCAGGTGCACTGCTAAAAAGTTAGTGTTAATGTGGTCAGTCATATGCTTCATCCAACTTTTAAGAGCATCGAAAAGATTGTTATCTTTGGATACCTTATACAACTTGTGAGGTACTTCATAGTTTCACAGTGCTGTTGTAGTCAATTGTAAAATGAAAGTTATTATGTAGAAATTCCCACTTTCCGATAAACTTGCTTGTCTTGCCACAAGAGAAACAGAGATTTGAAACCCACTGGAATGAAATGAATGTATGTATGTATGTAAACTAAATACAATGTAAATTCCATGTAACTATTAATATCATAGCTAAAAGCTTCAAATAAACCTTTCTAGTAACAACGTCATTTTAATAAAATCAGAGTATACTCATATGGTATAAGTGATCATTACTGAAAACAGCCATTCACAGATACTTTGTGCAAGACAAAAGCCAGAATTTTTCACACAAACTGATATCTTTACTTTCCCCTTTTTATAAGACCCTGCCCCTACCCCTAAGTTCTAAAATAAAGGAAGGTGTAAAGGCCACAAAAGCAATATCTGATAGTAGAGCATAAATACTGAATAATTTGCTTTTAATCTGATTTTGTGGGACCATTATGCGACACGTGTGTCAAAATGGCATGAAATTAGTGTTACACTAGCTTCAGTGCAGGTGGGGTTAATGTAAATGCCTTTTATATAATGTTGTAACTATAATGTTTAACTGCAGTAATTTTAACACTGAGAATTGTTGGTAAATACTGCTAATAGCCCTTCACAATGTATATGAGATACATTTCTCTATTATTTGTGTCTCACAAGCTTGACAATTTCACATTTTTAGAATGATAAGTTTTATATTTGCACAGTAATTTGTTTTCATAGTTGTTATGTGCTGTCTTCCATTCAATCAGACATTATTCACATAAGCAGGAAACTCCTCTTGAATTCTCAAAACTTTTTTATGCTTTTTCCTCACAGTGTCATTGATGAAACTAAATTTTGATAGTAGGAAGCAGTGGGCATTTTTGAAACTTGAGTGTTTCCGAGTAAGATTTCGACTGTAACTATAGTTCTTGTTATCATGCTTGTTGATAGGTGTGTGTTATTCTGCTGGTTTATCTTCATGATCAAAATTATACACAAAATTGATGGTTTTCAATATGGTTATTATAGTTGTAAAGAAAACCTATCTGCCTAATACATTCAGATACTGTAATCTTGAAAACTGATGATCTAAGATTGTAATGATTCAATATACTAACTGTGAAAGAGATTATATAGGCTAAGAATTTTCTGATATTATTTCTCTGAAAGGGTAATTATATAAAAGCCAATTGTAGCCATTTGCAAATATGTTGAACATGTACCTGTTTCTTTTGTGAATTTTCTTTCTGTGTTATACCTACTTATATTTTCTATGATCAATAAGTAATTGATTAAAAATAATAACTGTTGCATATTGTAAAAGCTGTATGCCATCAGTGTCATGTTAACCCTTTCATGCAATAAATTTAAAAATCAATTGCAGTTATCATACATTTGTGTTCTATATTTTCATTTAACTTATAAAATTTATAAGAATATTACAGAAGTGACACTATGTGAGAAAATAAGTGCTGACTATAATGTAGCTCTTGGCCTATTTTCTTTCTATTAGCTAATGTGTTCAGTAGCTGTTACCATACCCCACACGCGCCCACACACACACACACACACACACACACACAGGAAGAGTCATCTTCTTCAAGGAGCAGCCAAATTATGTGTTTTTAACTACACCTCTAGAAAAAATAACTTATTTATTCATAAGTCGAAAATACATTTTACATTTCTTATAAACAGAAATTACTCCATGCTTCTGCAACATAAAATGATATGGTCTTTGAGGTATTATCACATTATGGTTTTCTCTCTCATTTCATATCATGTCTATGCTGCATGTATTTGTTTTTCTTTATATTGCTCTGCAGATATGAAATTTTTCATTAAAAAAAATTGAAGGTGCTCTCAGTTTCAGGTCACACAATGTAGCCAGTTTGTGTTTTACCTAACCATATTGTTTAGGGCACATTCATTAACTTATTAAATTAAGAGCTTTCTAAGAAGGAAGAGATTGTGTTAATGTAGTAGAAGTTCATAAGGAAGTGTGTTGGTCATTAACACTTGTGCAAAGTTTGACATATTATACAAAAAACTGATTTTCATTGTGTGTGTGTGTGTGTGTGTGTGTGTGTGTGGTGTCAAACATGAGCTCTCATTTTAGGAATATATTACATACAAAAGAAAGTAAACTTCAGTACAAAATACCATACCTGCTTGCTATGATCCTAGAACCTTCTGTTAGCTTAGCAGAAACAGTGAAAAACATATTATAGTATGCTTATCACTAAAGTTTGTCATTAGAGCATTTTATTTTTTGAGAAAATTATGTATATTTACATTGTCACTTGTGCTCACCCTTTCTTGATATGTCTTTCTTGTTGCTGTTGAGAGTGGATTATTTCATGTTCTCTCCATGGTTCACGAACCATAGACTGTCACTATGCATGCATTTACCATGTTTTGTTGTCACCATTTTCTTTCCTTGTTACTGGTCATACAACATAGCAACATTCCAACAGTTGGCGTCTTTTAAAAAGTTTACCACTTGTGTTGGTGATATCTCCATGGTCTTCCAAAAACTGTAATCTAATCTTCCATCATTATTGTTCCTTTAACACTTCATACTTAATTTATTTGGATCATTTATAGAAATGTATGAGCATTAGTCAGATATAATAAAGGCTCGTAATTATATTGCCTGCTTGCTTTGCCATCTGTTGCAGTAGTAGTGGTTGGTTAGATGGTGAAAGAGAATAATATGGTGATGGCTACAATTATGCTGCAGATATTCTTATTAAAACCGAATCCAGTGTATATTCAAACCCTCTCATGTGTTAATACTGCAATAAGTACTTGCAAAATACTGGTTATTATCTTTGTGATCTTAATTTAATTTTAACTATACTTGCATTGGCAACAAATCTATTTTCATTACTTCAAACATTGACCAAACATACAGGTAGAACCAGTGGGCAGATGAAATTTTTTACTGTCACAAGTATTATACATTCTTAGTTTTTTATTTGTGTGTAAAAGATAATTATGTAATGAAAATTCAACTTCCTCATAGAAGTGACACCTCCAGCTTAGAATATTTTAAGTGCTGTTTCTGCAGTCATTTTATTGCTTTAGTTTGTGTATTTGCATTACAGATCAAAGACGCAAATAACTGTATGCGGAAAGATGGGGTATGGGGGGAGGAGAGAGTCACATGACTGGATTAGAAATGGCTTCAGTCTTTCAGTTCTCATATGAACTTGTTCTACTGAAAACCGTAGGTTCAGTACCAAATTGTATTTGGTTTCTTCAAGCTGCTTACATACTTTAAGTTGCACCATTTTGATAAACAGATGCGTATTATAGTACTGCGTGCATCTACAGCTAATTTAAATATTTTCATTTTCATCAGTCTTTAATGTCTCATAAAAAAAAGAAATTGGGGGCAAAAATTAAATTTTTGCTGGATGTATGTGAAGCTTGTAGCTATTTAAATTCTAACTTGTTTTTCTTTTGACATTTCAGACTCACCTGTAAGACAGGGTGCATCATCCACAGTGCAGGGGTTATGAAAGGAAATGTTCTTTCTTGCATTTTCTGTCTTTGTGGTCTGTGTCTCATTCCCAAGTCAAAACTTGTGCAGTTTGTGCAAGTATATTTGCAAATAAGTTCCTGTGAAGTTTCATGCTCTTCCCACTAAGATTGAAATTATAGCTTATGTTACCATAATATGTAAGCATAGAATAACTGTGCATAAGAGTGCGCAGTTGATTAAGTATATTGTATTTCATATAAATTTCTTGCACTGCAGTTTATTGTAGATAAGAATTTATTTTTATAATTCTTAAATAATGAAAAGGAAAATTAAGTTACCAGTATTAGTCTCATGATGTCTATGAAACCTCCAAGAAGTAAATGTTATAAAGTTTGCGTGTGTCCACTTTTACTAACTTTTTTTGCAACTGCCTCGTTGCATTTTATGCTGAAACTCAAAAAGCATTCTCAAGATAATATTAATTAAAGCTAGGATAAAGCAGGTATGTTCTCATAAGCTGAAATATTGGTCACAAGTTAGTTTATTCTTTAAAAATAAGTGAAACATATTTTCACTGTCTGGATGCTAAATTGACTATTTTATTAGAATCTCAGACCACAATGGGTAAAGCAGAAGAGATGTAATGACTGAGTGTAAGCCACAATCATTGCATGATCAGTTTGTTCTCTCCATTAAATTTTAGTGATGGCAGACAAATGTAACAGGCCTTCAAAAATTCAAAGCAAAGTACAAAATCAGCTTTCTTATTTCATTTAGATGACTGTCAGGTGAGTGGTGGCTTGCAGTGTGTGATAAAATATATCTTGTCATGTGAATGTAAGTTAAGAAAACATTCCATTATTGTGATTTTTCTTTCAAATAGTAATATGCTGAATAGATTTGTTATTTAGTGTTTTATGTCTGTATATCTGTGTGTGTGTGTGTGTGTGTGTGTGTGTGTGTGTGTGTGTGTGTGTGATGTTCATATGACAGTTATTTATTACAAATCTTTGTGCACACATACACACTACCAATCTGACATTACACACTATGGCTTGGAAGCGAGTAATTATATGTATAAGTATGTGTTTGGAAACACAATTTAATGTTTTCAAAATACAAATTTGTGAGACAATATACATTTTCTTGTTTTTATAGTGTTACCGTCAGTGTTGTCCAAAACTTTGCAAATACCTTCCATTTTGAGAAACTCATTTCTGTTACCAGTTACAAATGAATGTCACAAGGAAGTAATCAGTAACGTTTTGAAGAATGAAGTATTGTATACTATAGTCCAAGTATAGTGATCTTGTAAGTATGCATATATGATCATTGCACTTCCAAAACACTTACTTCATTATTGTGATTTTCAATAATGACCTAATTTTTATACCCGTTCTTTAGGCACATATCTGCCTTTCATGCACATCCTCTTCTAATGGTATGTGTGCATTATGAACATCTATTTTTCAGGACACCATTGTGTTAATTTTCACTGCTATACTTGGGCTCTGTTACCATTGTAACAAGTTACATTTAAAGTTTTATGAGTGTTTGCAGATTTTATAGAAAGTCTTGTGTATGAGTTAGAGCAACATTCAAGCTACTTTTGCTATAGAAAATAATCAGCTCATGTTACTAGCACTATGTTACCACATAATATGCTTAAGTGTTCCCCTAAAAGACAATATCTTCAGTGGCAAATGATGGGACTTAATATTGAGTTACAAAGGCAACAGATTTACAAAACAGTTATAAAGGCAACAGATTTACAGAATAGCTAAAAACAGTACTCATCAACTGCATAGTTTTTGTGTTAGATTAAATTTGGTGACAGTGAGAATGCCATATTAACTAAAAATAAATTATCGTTTAATAGCAATTGAATCAAGTTCGTGTGCATCATGATGTGGGTAAAGCAGTTACTGTTGTTAAAATTTATGTTTTAAGCATGTACATGGGTGATGTGAATGTGCAGCAGATCATATAAAAAACAATGACACCATAAAAATGTTAAGAAGTTAATAACACTTCCCAAGTTTTGGAAGTTTCAAATAACTACAAAATTTGGTCTGCTAATGTACTATGACTTCTAGCTTCTAGTAGTCTGGCATTTTGCTCCTAGTGAGAGTCTCTCTCTCAGCTGACAGGGGAAGGTAGAGTGGGGGAGGGGAGGGGGTAGAGAATGAAATTTGTCACATCCATGGATTTTGATAAGCCACAACAGTGCCTAGATCATTCTAACTGGCAAGCATCAGAGGGAACTTGGCCAGTCTTTGCTGTGTAAGGATTAGAATACAGGGTTTACAAGCTGAGGTTGGTGAGCAATACTCGTCTTCCTTAATGATAAACTCTTGCCGTCAACCACCATGCAATGCACTGGTTTTCTACTTTCCAGTGGGTTGGATGGCTGTAGAAACAAAATAGTCACTAACCAATAACTTCTGGGGCACCTCTCATATTACAGATATATTAGACTTCTGGAGGTGATGTGAGACTCTCGATCATCCTTTATTTTCCTAGCTGCTTGTGGGACATCACTGAATCCTACAGTAGTCACAATCACTCCCAGCAGGTTGAGTCAACCACTGAGTGAGGTAGCACAGTGGTTAGTACACTAAACTCACATTCAGGGCGATGGCAGTTCAAATCCCCATCCAGCCATCATGCTTTAAGTTTTACGTGATTTCCCTAAATTGCTAAGGCAAATTTTGGAGTCGTTCCTTTGAATGGGCATGGCTGAGTTCCTTCACTATCCTTGCTTAGAGTGAGCTTATGCTCGCTGACATCAGTCTCGATGGGGTGTTAAACAATAATATTCCTTCCTTCCTTCTTTGCTTCCTGGAGTAGGCCTCTGGACAGTAATAATACCCAAACAAACAAAGAATCTTCATGTGACTACTTCATCAAAGAATTCATTCAAATATAGTGGAAATAATTGTAATAATTGCCCACATATTGTGGTAAATGATATTTTCATTGTGGTCAAAACAGAAGAAGGAACTTGAGAGAAACTATCATCTTTCTATATCTATTAAAAATAGAAAGTGTTGCAGGATCACTGAAATCAATCAAGAGGCTATGTAATTCTAAGTTCCTATTTGAGATAGCAAGCTCTTCAGTAAGGAAGTTGTTAAGTGCCGTTTAACTTGAAGAAGACTATGCCACAAGTAAACTGTGCAACATAATTAAAGGATCACTTTTTCAAAACCCCATAATTCCCCACCCATTGTGATGCGTCAGTTTAAAATTTGGATCAAAGATGCACACAACCATGTTCTGTAATAGTGCAAAGGTGTGGCACCTCTGCGGCATCACCCTCAGGCTCAACGATGCTTCAAACAACAAGGTGTCAACATATGCAAAAAAAGGCCACAGCTCAGAAATTCAAGTGATGTGTAATGTGCATTAACGATGTCACATTGGTATCAAATTTCACTACGGTTCTGTCCAATGCCACAGTGGACATTGCATGATGGGAAAGTCATTGCACGCCCTCTTACCCATCCACATTTTGCCCCTTCTCTTGACACCTGTGCGATGGAAATCAGAACTGTGATGCCTAGCATCGAAATCGTACAGTTTTTGTATGAGTGGCCACAAAAAATATTCCAGCCTCACCACCACTCAGAATCGGCATGAAAAGGCCACAGGGAGTGCCGTAAAGGGCATCAATGAAACCACCCCTTTCCCTAGGTCATTGATTCCCATACATTTTGCAGTTGAAAATGACAGTTTACAGTGTGATGAGCAACAGAAAGACATCACTCACAATCTTTGACACTGGTGACACTCACGGGCATTTCATTGCACCCATTTGGAATGCACTGTGGCTGCAAATTTTGCTCTCGTGTACAGGTTAGAACCAGTAGGGACTGAAGCAGAAAAGGGGGCTTACGCTTTTTAAGCACTCTCACTTTGTGTCACCCTGTGGTGTGATCACATGGGTGTGCGACATGGACACGTGTGAATAAAATGGCAAAAGGCCCCTCTAACCCCCCCCCCCCCCCACCCATTCCCCATTTGACAGAATCATCAGTGGCACCCGCCCACCTTTATTGAGATTTTTTACAGACAGAACCTCTTATGAAGTCGTAGGCGCTTGCAGACTGGAAACCACGTTGGCACACTCAAATTCCAGATGGCATACTATCGAGCGCTGGAGCATCAGATTGGTGGTGAAAGAACAGCAGTGAAACCTGCCTGCAGGCATTTGAGACTCTCATTGTGGCTTCTGTCTGTACAGGTAATTTTTAAAATTCTCAATAAAGGTGGGTGGGTGCCACCGAAGGTTACGCCAAACTGAGGGGTGTTAGGGGGATGCTTTGCTATTTTATTCAAGCACATGTTGCATCCGCCTGTGGTCACACCATAGAACAACACAAAGTAGCAGTACTGTTTCAGATCACCTTCAAAGTTTATTGAATGGTTTTGAATGGTCCCTAGTGGTTTCAACCTGTACATTAGAGCAAAAAATAGTGATCATTAGTGGTCACACTGCTCTCCAAATGGGTATGATCACATTCAACAGGGGTGCAACCCCATTGTATCCTTAGAGATGGTTTGAAATGCCCGAGGGTTTCACCAGTGTCAAAGGTTGTGAAGAACATCTTCCTGTCACTCATCAGACTGCAAACTGTCATTTTCAACTGTGAAATGTGTGGGAATCAATGCCCCAGGGAAAGGGGTGGTTTAATTGACACCCTTTATGTCACCCCCTGTGACCTTTTTATACCATTCTGAGTGTCAATGTGTCTGGAATGTTTTTCCGGGCAGCTCATAAGAAAACTGCATTATTTCAGTGCTGGGAGCCACAGTTCTGATCCCCATCACAGAGGGGTGAAATGTAGGCAAAAGGGGGTGTGATGACCTTCGCATTGTGTGACATGTCCACTGTGGCACTGGGCAGAATTGTGGTGAAATTTGATGCGAACATGACATCATTAACCCTCATTACATGTCACATGAACTTCTGAGCTGTGGCCTTTCTTTCACATATGTTAACTCATTGCTGTTTGAAGCATCATCAAGCATGAGAGTGACATCACAGGGTGCCAAGCTCTTGCATCATTACAGAGTAAGGTTGTATGCACCTTTGAGCCAAATTTCAAACTTCACCATGGCAATGTGTGTGAATTATGAGGTTTCAAAAAAGTGATCCTATATATATATATATATATATATGCGAAGGTGTAGGCAGCTGTAGGGACATATTGCATCTGGACTGAATGAAGCTGCAACAGGAAGGGAAAGATGATCTAATGTGCTGATTCCATTGTCAACATTTGGGAACATAGCAATAGTGTGCAGAGGTAAGATGAAGTTCATTAGATGTCGAGCCGCCTACAAATCAGTTATTCAGTGCATTGCTTTGTCCACATGTATTAATTACCCAAGAAAGCACCTAGTTTGGAGTATAGAATGTCTGATGTTCATTGAAGAGACGAAGTTACAAGCGATTACGAGTGTGCAATGTATCCCATCCTCTAGGATGAAAAAGGTGTTAAAGCCAATCTGCTACTTTCCTAAAGCCTTTCATATCAACAACGAAGTCTGTTGTTACAAAGACCAGTGTTGGTTTGCATACTTTAGGTTTCAGTTAATAAAAATACTACAACCAGTAAGTATGCATAGATTGGGAGCCAGTGGTGGTGCTAGAGTGTGTTGTTAGGTGGTGTGTGTGTGTGTGTGTGTGTGTGTGTGTGTGTGTGTGTGTGTGTGTGTAGCAGCAGTGAAGAAACATTGGACATGTGTCCAATGTTTTTCAGTGAGTAGGTTCCACCTCTGAAGTGAATTTCTGAGAGGTGTGCATAATACTCATCTATGGTGGTCATAACCTCTTCATGAAGCTCCAAATATTTTTCCGCTGTAAATGTCTTTAGATATATGAATAAGTGTAAATTGAAAGGCACCCTGTCTGATAGACAGGACTGATATTCCAACATTTTGTCCTTCATACTCATCAGATTTACCATTGCCTAATCACCTTTCATTGTCCTGATGGAACTGCCGCCTACCCCAACCCTTTGCAGTCCAGGTGAGACACCTGGTCCTGAAGAATAACATAGCTTGGCAGTTATTATTTTACTGTTTAGTAGATTAACAATTACATACATTACCTTTGCTTCTCACAATACACTGGCTATTAATATTTTATAGCTGATAAAATTAACTTCCCTCATTTTAATTAATGTTCACTGGCTTCCATGTACAGTTTTCATTGCTGTTTTACTGGCCTGAAGTACTGAAAATATGTCTCATCCATACTAACATTTCAGTGTATGATGTTGGCTTGATTGGTTGTAAAAGTGTCTGAACATTGCTGAGCAGTTAGTTTTCACAAGTACTCTTGGTCAGCATTTAAAAATTGTAACACTTATCTAAGGGAATTAAGAGTTTATGGCCACTATAGGTGAGTATTATGCACAACTCCTGGGACATGAAACCCTAATCTTCCTATCTTCTAGTAATAACCTGTCTCTTGTTTTACATTTATAAGGCCAATTTAGTTCTTGTTGCTGTAGGTATGATAGTACAGTCCAAAAGAAAATGGAATGGTAAACAGCACTTTCATTGAAACAGATGAAATTGTTATATGCTTATTGTATGCCATTTGCAAGTGTAATTTGAAATGGGTACTCTGTTAAACTTTCCTCAAATCTAAGCCCACACATGTTCATGTGCAAGCACGTAGAGCAATATTTGTCCAGAGCTGTTTGTATAAACAGCTATGTTGAAGTTGTAGCAGTGGCCTCGGCTTCAGGGCTGGAGCAGGTGCACTAAAATGAGGCATGACTGGTGTTTGCTGTGGCTGTTGGGACAGTACAACTTCGATCACCTTACTTGAGAGGTAGCGGTGATTGTCATCCTTGCCTCCTGTATCAATATGTGGCCACCCTTGCTGTCTTTGTATCACCACCACCACCACCACCACCACCACCACCACCCCTCCCAACCACCCCATTCTAATTTGTACCAGCTGTTGTAAGGGGCAATGAAAGGGCGGATCTTGTCTACACCTCTACTTGGGAGAGATCTATTTCATCAGCTCCAGTGTTTTATATGTGCTCTGCCCCAGTGTTTTATATGTGCTCTGTTGCTTATTGGATTGAGGACTATTGGCACCCACTTCTGCTGGTAATGTGAGGGTACTGTATTAGTTCTGCTGAGCTCAAGTGTGACCAATGTATAAGAAAGAGCAGCTGCAATTTGGTTGGGAAAATCTGAAGCTTTCAGGTGGGGTCAGATGTGTTGCCTCTTGGTTGGCAAGCTGTTGTCTGCTGTGTCTGTACATGAGGTGGCTAGGGGCCTGTTGAGCCTACAGCTCCCTGTCACATATGCAGGGACAGCCCTGACCACTGTTGCTGGAGTGATGCATATTGAGCCTTCTCTGTGTTTCTGTTAGCAGCAGCCGGAACAGAACTGATGTTGCTGTTAAATGCTGTCTGTAGCAGGGCTCTACTGTTCCCCTTTTGGAGGAGGTTGACATTGGCTCCTACCAATGGTTTGTGGGTGTTTGTGTTTCTGTCAACAAAGCTGGTTCAGGACTTTCCACTGTATGGTGTGCCAGGAATATTGTGTAAGTTGGGACAGGATAGTAAACAGGAATGGGAAAATGAATGTGCCATTACTGAAATTTGTCACTCAAAGGGGGAGTGACGTTGAGAAATACCTTTATGACTTGTTGTTGTTGTTGTTGTTGTTGTTGTTGTTGTTGTTGTTGCTGCTGCTGCTGCTGCTGCCACTCCTGCTCCTCCTGCTCCTCCTCCTCCTCCTCCTCCCGCTGGGTTCAGCTATTGAGGCAAGCTTGGCTTGTATGAGGCAAAATCTGTTAACAGAGGTAGCCACGGCCGACATAGTGACAGCTGGAATGTCTCCGCATATGTCTTATCTTGTTAGTGCTGTTCTGCTGAGACGTAATATTTCAAACACTTATCAAGAATGGGTCCAAAAGCTGTAGAGCATGGAAAGAAGGAAGAATGATTCAGATTTAATGTGCTGCTGATGATGAGTAGGTCATTACAGACGAAGCCAAGCTTAGATGATAAAGAAATCAGCTGTGACCTTTTCAAAGCAGCAATCCTAGCATTTTCCTTAAGTTATTTTATGGAAAACACAGAAAGCCCCTAGTCTGTTTCAGTTTATTACTACTGTACCATCTCGCTCAGTAGCTGCAGAGGGAACCATCTCATCTGTTGCAAACTGCACTACCCTCCAATGTGACAATGATGGCTAAGCCATGTGAAAGGTGTACCCAAGCTCTGCACTGTTCCAGTAGCAATTTCTGTCACCAGTACAAGTCTAAACTAGTGGCTGCAGCATGAGTTTGTGTAGCAATATGGGAGAACAGTCTCTTGCAAATTTTGGGAAAGGACATGTGAGGCTCATCAGCTGGAAACAATTTATGCAAAAGAGAACCAAGACCAGAAAAATGCACAGTGCTGCCCTAGTGGATTCAATCTGAAGGTCACAGATTACTACCACGAGTAGACTCCCATTCCTCTGCAACTTCATTAAATGGAACGAGAACTGGAGAAACTTCCTGGCAGATTGAAACTGTGTACTGGACCGAGACTCGAACTCGGGACCTTTGCCTTTCGCGGGCAAGTGCTCTACCATCTGAGCTACCCAAACATGACTTTCACCCCATCCTCATAGCTTTACGTCTGCCAGTACCTCATCTCCTACCTTCCAAACTTCACAGAAGCTCTCCTGCGAACCTTGCAGAACTAGAACACTAGAGCCCGCGAAAGGCAAAGGCCCCGAGTTCGAGTCTTGGTCCGACACACAGATTTAATCTGCCAGGAAGTTTCATATCAGTGCATACTCCGCTGCTGAGTGAAAATCTCATTCTGGAGAACTGGAGAGTTATTTTCGATGTTGTATGCTGTAGGTGTTGCTGAAGTAAAGCAAGTTGCTGTTGGTGGTGTTGCTCTTGCAGATGATTTTGCTATTGTAGAGCAGCTGATTACTACCAAATCTGTTCCAGTGCTGCTTTTGTACATTGTTCAGTCTGTCAACATTTCTGAAAGAGTCAGTTCAAGCCTAGACTGTGCACACATTGTACTTTTATGGCTAGAAGGCTTGTCAACAAAAGAAATTACTAGCCTGATTGGGTTACACCACAGCAACATAATTAAAACATTCTGATACTATCATAAGAGAGAAAACATTGAAAATCAGTCATGTAAGATTCGGCCATGGTTAATACCACCAGCTGATGACCGCTACCCACAAATTGTAGCTCGTTTTTAACCAGAGAAAAATGCAACAGAACTGCATGATGCTGTTTTGGAGGCAACTAGGAGGACTGTGTCAACTCAGGCAGGAGGCCTCCATGTTCACACGATCAATTTTTCCTTTCAGCATCCATTACAAACATCAATGCAAACACCCCAACATCACAATCTGTGAATAACGTGAGCATGGGAATGCCTGAGAAAACATGTATTATTGGCACAGCATTCACTGATGATTTCTCCAACACCTGACGATTGTCGTAGAAGAGTATGGAGATAGCCACATACTTACTTATGTCTCTAGCAATCTGAAGTTCCGCAGTCTCAGCAGGGAAGTTCATCAGTCATATTTTGGGCAAGTATCATGTAAAGATGGTGGACACCTCTCTTCAGTATCGAGCCCTGGAGTCTTCCAAGATGATACTGCATGAGCACACTGTGCCTACGTCTTGAATGCTTCCTTCCAGGAGAAAGGAATCAACTGAACTGACATGAACATGGTTTAGTATGCTTGGCACCAGTTGGAACCCTCTTCACACATTTTATGATCTGAAGACCATCGCCATTGAAGAGTGGGACAGGCTAGAGCAGCAACACATTATTGAATGTCATCCAGCAACAGATTTTGATTTCACAGGTGTCGAAGGGTGTACACTTTTGAAAGACTTGGTTATGTTTTGATTATTGTTAATTTTTTTATACCACAGCTTAGTATTTTCTTTTTTTAGTTTCATAAGACTTATTCTTTCATTTGTTTCTCCCCATGAATTTAAACCCACAAATGTTCGTAGATATACTGCTGGTGCGAACTTCTTTTAAGCAGTTTATTTGAAATATGATCAGATGAAACTATTTTCATTTTAAAGACTTCATGAAGATTAAGGATGGTTACGCTGTAGTAGGTTGTTTTTACTTTCTCTGACCTTTAAACTGGTTTTTTGAGCAAGTTATAGAGGGAACTACATTTTCCTGGCATATTTAACATATACAAATCATTGCCAGAGGTGAATGATGAAAGATGTACTACATAACAGAAGAGTAAAACCAGAACCTTTTTGATTTTTGGTTTAACACTCACTTGGTTAGCTACCAGCTAAAATACTGTTACACAATCAGGCCAAGAGGACCGCACACAGCAGCAAGGCTCTTCTTCCACTAGATTCTGTTTCCTCCTATCTGCTGCCAGTCACTCTGTATACCAATCTGTAGCAAGTACTCATGGATTCCATCTATCCATGTTTTCCTTGGTCTGTCTAGTGGCCTGTAGGTGGTTACAACCTATTATTCTAACCTCCTTCAGCTTTCCTCGGAGAGTAAAACCCATGGATTTCAAAGCCTATTGGTGTTTATCCATTCAATTGACATGCAGTCTGAGGGCATTCGTTTTTAGATAAAACTTTTTTTAAAAAAAGAGTGATTTTTATTCATAAAATTTGCATTGGTTTGAAATATTGCATTATTATACAAAATGGGAAAAGCTATCAGTGCTATTTCAGTAACGATGCCAACCAAAAAGAGCAGTGAACACATGGTGTAAGACATCTTGTCTAGGCAGACATCAACATACTTATACTGCAGGAAATGTGTAACACAAGTGCTCACTTTAATGCAATTTATATGTAGTACAGGACCAAGTTCATGGCAGTCAAATATGCAATTGTAAAACCAACATTACATATGTGACGACTGTGAACATGGGGCTGAACTGAAGCCAGTCGGTATATGTAGATTGCATTAAAGTCAGCGTTTGTGCTATGCATTTTCTACAGTAAATGGCATAAGAATTGGTATAGCAATGCTGAGACAGTAATGTACCTGTTATCATGTGGGGTGGCGTATTGGATGGTACACGTGTCCACACAGCGTTGAAGACTTGGCCCATCTGGTCTATATGGTAGTTTCTCACTGTCGCCATCCAAGATAGTTGTATTACAGATCGACACCACCCCTAGTCTGGAAATATTTTATGAAGTGCAGAATCAGTGAATTACAATGCCCCGTTTTCCTTAAAGGTAAAAAGCAGGAAGAGCCACAACCAACTTGTGACATAAGGAGAAAACATAAAACGTAATTGTGGCGCAGTGGTTAGCACACTGGACTCGCATTCGGGAGGACGACGGTTCAATCCCGTCTCCAGCCATCCTGATTTAGGTTTTCCGTGATTTCCCTAAATCGTTTCAGGCAAATGCCGGGATGGTTCCTTTGAAAGGGCACGGCCGATTTCCTTCCCAATCCTTCCCTAACCCGAGCTTGCGCTCCGTCTCTAATGACCTCGTTGGCGACAGGACGTTAAACACTAACCACCACCACCACCATAAAACGTAATTATTCGTTCATAATTTACGATAAAAATAGCAAGTAGCTGAACTGCTGTCTGTGTCGATATAACATGCCTTTATCTGCTTGTAGCCCTTGAAAATGGACAAATTAACACAAAAACAGACTTTCTTCAACATCAATTTTCACCTGTTAGCAGTGACTATTTGAAATGTCCAGACAGTGGTATAATTCCTGATTACAACATTATTTTTGAGTTGATTTACAAAAAATTAGAATCAATAGGAGAATATCAGTGATTTTTTGTAGCAGACAATTACTTATCACATTTTGTGAAAATTAATGAACAATGGAAAGGCTAAGTTTTCTTTTATTTGCCTGTTTAATTTAATATTTGGATTCTACATGTCTTTAAACTGAAGGAGTCAAATCTTTTCAATTTTCATGCAGTTTTTGCATTTATTACAGCAAGTAATAGGAATAAAAAACCAAAAATCTGGTATTTAAGAAACTGGTTATTTTGAGTGGTTTTAATAGTCCGGTTAAAACTCAGATAGCACCTCAAGAATTTTCTTGCTTGGCCCAGCCGTCTGGACCCGACACGGATAGACCAGTAAATGGTGATGCTGTGCAAACGTGAAGTAGTTGGTAGGATGGTGTCTTATTGGTACGACGAACGACTGAACTCATCACCGTTGTTTGTGCACACATTCATAATTATTGCAGTCTATGGTACGATGGGGTAGAACGTAGTTTCGTGTTTCACATACAAGGTGATTTCTTTTTTCACCACGTACAGACTCTCAGGATTGATCAATGAGATTATATGGAAGAATAAAGGTCTAATGAACTTATGTCCGGAAATGCATGGTTTCCATGCTAGAGACAATTTATTCAAACGTACTTCGTTATAGAGACTGCAGTCTAATATCCGCTGTACCATGCAGCCGCAGTACAGTATGCATAGTTTCCTCCTGGAGGGTGGCACTGTTCCTCATACATCATGCCCTATGGCCCTCTCCTGCCATTGTCATTGGTAGTGTTGTGTCTGACTCACTTCTCTTGCTGACTCACCTTGTAGTGGATGTGATACCGCATTGTATACAATGGTTCTGCATTCAAATTGAGAGCTTGCCAAAATGGTGTTTACGTACAGAAAGGCAAACGGCAATCAGTAGTCGGCAGCAAAGTTGTATAAGGAGAACTATACCTGCCTACAGTCACCACAGCATTCACAATGTTTGCAACAGTGTTTCGCCATTTGTCTGAGACAGGGTCATTTCAGGAAGCAGAAAATCATGAACGATGTGCCTGAAATGTTCAGACACCGGAATTGGAGGAAAATTGTGGAAGGTAACCGCCACGTCAGTACCAGGCAGTTTGCCCGCCAGTACATAGCCTGCTTGTTCTTCAGATCTCAACCCGTGCAGTTTCTGATGATGATGATGATGATGCCATCTCAAAAGAATTGTGTATGCAGAGCCCATTCCAGATATGGAGACACTAGAACAGTATATTCATGCTCCCTTTGACACTGTTTGGACGCAGCCTGACCGATGTGAACGTGTGAGACAGAACATACTACAGTGCGTACAAACATGCGTTGAGGCACATGGAAACCATTTTCATCACATACTGTAACTGGGGCGGCATGGTACAGCTCATATTAGACCACGGTCTCCGGAACGATGTATGATTGAATGCATTTTGGGACATAAGTTCAGTAGACCGTTTTTGTTCCATATCCTCTCATCGATCAGTCCCTGGGTTTTATACACAGTGGAAAGAATCACCCTGTGTAATGTAGGCTGATCCGAGTGGTAGAAAACATCATGTAAGCAACCGTTTTGTCCAACACTTGTAAAAGGGGCGATGGTGGGACAGCTCCATTGTCAAAGCGAACACAGTCCAATGAAGTACACTTATTATGTTAAAGTAGCTGCTTGTGTTTTTTGCGGGTTGACCAATTTCCAGCTGAGAATGCCTGCAAGAAGAAGAACAACACCAGTAAATGCAGTTAACTTACACACTATTACTAAACACGGGCAGTATTGAATCCAAGATTTTGGTTGGGGGGGGGGGGGGGGAGGGGGAGTGGGAGTGTCATAGATATCTTGAGTAAACAAAGGGGTTTTCTTAATCTTAATCTATTATAATGTCAAGTGAAATAGCGAGAAAATTTTTGAGACCCCTTCTTTTTTTTTTTTTTAAGCGAAAACAGGTGTAGTATAAGGGGGGGGGGGGGGGGCTGCAGCCCCCTAACTCCCAATCCCTCCCATCTGGATTCGCCTCTGGACATGGACATGGACATGGACATGGACATGCACATGCAAAGAAATGCATGCACACGATACCATTGTTCACAACAAAAACTGCATAAGTCAAAGATCCTCTCTCTCTCTCTGTTGGAGGCTAAACTCATTTCCAAAGAGTCTTGTTATCTAATATCTTAAGTCATCCATGATGATGTCCCCACATAGCTGTATCATACTGGGATGCTAGAAAGCTAGAGGAAAAGTACTTATGTGTCAACTACATCCTAAATGCAGTTGACAAACACTCCGAAACCTCAGGTATTTGCTTAGCGTTGACAAAGGTTCTTGATGTTATAGATTATTCAGTTTCCCTATAGGCAGTTATGGTATCCAAGGCATGCCGAATGAGTGGCTGAAATCTTTCTTAAGTAATCGATCTCATGTTACAAAAGGTCAGACAAAGCACAATAGCACTGCACAGAACTATCTTTCAGATGCATCCTTACTGTCACACGGTGTACTGCACGGCTCTGTCTGAGAACCATATCTCTTTCTAATCACTTGCTTTCATGTGAAAAGAATGCAGAAGCAATACTATATCCATATGATACAAGTCTGCTTATGGAAGCAGAAAATAGAGAACATCTTACCAATTGTGCAGTGTCATCACAGATGAAATTTCCTACATCTACATCTATACTCTGCTCACCACCATGAGGTGCATGGCAGAGGGTGCGTCTCATTGTACCAGTTCTTAGGGTTTCTTCCTGTTCCATTTGCGTATGGAGTGCAGGAAGAATGATTGATTGTAGCTTTTCTGCGTGAGTAATTATTCAAATCTTATCCTCACGATCCCTATGTAAGTGATATGTAGGCGGTTGTAGTACATTCCTAGAGTCGTCATTTAAAGCTGGTTCTTGAAACTTTTTTAAAAGACTTTTTCGGGATAGTTTACGTCTATCTTCAAGAGTCTTCCAGTTAAGTTCCTTCAGTATTTCTGTGACACATTGCCGCTGCTCAAGCAAACCTGTGACCATTCATGCTGCCCTTCTCTGTATACATTCAATATCCCCTGTTAGTCATATTTGGTATGGGTCCTAGAAATTTGAGCAATATTCTAGATCTGATCGCACAAATGATTTGTAAACGATCTCCTTTGTAGACTGATCCCACTGCCCCAGTATTCTACCGATAAACTTAGGTCTACCCTGTGCTTTAGCCACAACTGAGCCTATGTCATATTCCATTTCATATCCCTACAAATTGTTACACCCAGGTATTTATATGAGTTGGCTCATTTCAACAATGATTCGTTGATATTATAGGCTACTTTTTTAAGTGCAAAATTTTACGTTTCTGAACATTTAAAAAAAGCTACCAAACTTCCTTGGTCCTCCCACATGTCTTACCTGACCACTAGCTGTACCTGATCCCTCATTGTTCTTCCTGGCGAGCAGATCGGAGCACACTCCTCCATTTGTACTAGTACCTTATCTGTTCGAAACTAGACTATGGGTATTTAGTTTATGCACGTGCACGTATGTCCATCTTACACTGTCTAAATACAATCCACCATCATGGAATCTATTTGGCCACTGACGCCTTTTACACTACCTCGGTTGAGAGCCTCTATTAGGAGGCTGCTGAAGTGTTCTCCTCAGCAGATATGCGTGCCGTTTGTCTGCCGAGCCTGGCCACCCGTCCTATGCCTCCTCCTTCAATTACTCCTTTGACTGCCAATATGGGCCGCATCCCTCTCCTCTGTTACCTCACGGAGTTCACTTTCGGCTATTGCTCCGGCAGCTTAACTTTACGCTATCTGCCACTTTACCGACGGGTGTGAAACCTTCACCAGTGCGGAAGCCTGTGTTCACCTCGGACTTCATTCGCTTCCAAAGGAAACTACTACACATTCGATCTATCGTTTTTAAGTTTCTCGAACTTCGCATGGAACTCAGCGATAGTACCTTTGTATACACTGGTAGCTCTAGGGCTGACCACGGTGTCGGGTGTACCTTCGTCAGTGATACCGACGATTTTCGGTATCGGCTTCTGGAACACTGCTCAGTATTTACAACAGGACTGTTCGCCCTATATGAGCCGACGCAGTACATCCGGCGGCAAAAGCTTTTCAATTGTGTCATTTGCCCCGACTCTCACAGTGCCCTTCAGAGCCTTAGTGCAACGGCTTCAAGATAGCTTCCTCTTGCTCACTCTTGAGGAAGCCACTGCGATGTTTTGTGGGTTCCTGGTCACGTCGGTCTGACGGGAAACGAGGCTGGTGGCGCTGTTGCCAAGGCTGCAGTCCTCCCACATCGGCCCGCTAGCTCTTCAATTCCTTCCGATAATCCCCGTATTGCCGTCCGTCAGCAGTTGGTGTCGCTTTGCCACATCACCACTGGCCCTCACTTCATGGGAACAAGCTGTGGGGAACTAAACCTGTCCCATCGGCTTGGCCAACCTCCTCTCGGCCCTCTCCTCCTCTCGGCCCTCTCGCTGCGAGATCATTTTAGCTAGGTTGCGTATTGGGCAGTGTCGTTTTAGCCATCGCCATTTGTTAAGTGGTGATCCCCCACCACTTTGTGTTCATTGTCATCAACCTTTTAACGGTTCGCCATTTCCTGACCGAATGCCCTTTTTTTTCACCACTTACGTTCTAAATTATGTTTGCCGCCTGAGTTATCGGCCGTTTCTTCGAACGACGTGCGGATTGTCGACCGCGTTTTACTTTGTAACCGCCGTAGCAGTATAACGAAGGAATTTAACCTTTAGTTCGGGACCTTCGTTTCTCTACAGCGTATTTTGTGGACCTTTCTCCAAGAGGAAGGCCTTGTTCTTAGCTCTCTTTCCTTCCATCGATTAGGCTTAACGTGTAGTCGCTTTTAACTCCTTTTTCGTGTTAGTGTTCTAAGGTTCTGGCATGAGCGCGTATAATCTTAGTTGTTTTTGCGCCCTAAAACAAAACAAAATATATGCCAATCTTTACACCATTCTGAAGTATTATCAAGACCTGACTGAATATTTATGCAGCTTCTCTCAGACAATACTTCTTCATAGATAACTGCGTCCTAGTGGCTCTATAGAAACAGGCTTATACTAAACCCACAAAAAAAAACTGTTACTTTACACCTTCAGACCCAACAAAATGAAAATGCAGCCAGTAATTCAAATGAACAATAGGGAAATTCAAAATAAGACCGACACGAAGTTTGTAGGCAGTTGCGTGCAAGAAATTTGTCACAACTCGTTAAGTCAACGTAGTATGTAATCAGAGTGCTATCCAGAAATGCAATTCACGAAACTATAAAAACTGTATTTTGCTCAGATACACTCGCTATTAAGACATGATATCTTTTGTGGTGATTCGCCTCATGCCTTAATAACGCGTAGGAAGCGAAAGAAAATCATCAGAATAATTAAAAAATCCCTTTTTTATTTTAGAGCTTTAAATATTCTTCCTTCTGCCAGCATTTACACTGTAGAAATTGAGCTGTTTGTAAGGAAACATATGATGGAGGATAATCTCTTTATCCCATATACTGTTGTGCAAGGCCGCCGACGTATAAAAAATACTGGGGGGGGGGGGGGGCTCATACTGGGGGTCTTGCCTCGACAAATTTTCTAAATTTTAGATGAAAAATAGTGAATTTAAAAGTTTTTTAAACATTTTATAGTCATATGATCAACATTAGAATCCCTAAAACTGGACTCTCGATAACTCGACACTCCGGGAAACTCGACAAGCCTGACACCTTTTTTGGCGTTGAAAAAAGAAACAAAACATAAGCACGCACGGTATCTTCGTAAAAGCTAATTTAATTTACTGTAATAATCATGCTTATAAACTATTACGGAGCAGTGAGTACATAACTCTGCTCTGAAAAGACTGAAATTGTGTTTAAATCCTAAACTATCATTAAAAGAATAAAACGTAAAATATCGCTGTCGCACAGTAATAGAACTTTAATTAATAAGCGAAATAGCTTTTTTAAGCTTACTTTGAATAAGGCTCAGGGTTCATTAAATATAAACAATATCTCATCAAAGTTAATGCTTTAATACAATGTGCCTAATACTTTCAATCAAAAAGTATGTAAATAGCGGGTTTTAATTGGGTCTTACATCCAAATAATATGTAAGTATCTGAAAATAACTAATACAGTACTAAACTAGTGCTAATATTTGGAAACTTAAAATTTAACGTTATGTATGTATTTAATTCTCTATTTTATAAAGATATTTAATATTGCTCTAAATGTCATTATTAGGGCTAGAATGTCTTTAGAAAGGAGCAAATGTCGATCGTCTGACTGGGTTACTGAATCTGAAGTCTTTGATGACTGGTCGGATATCCAAAACATCTCGGTGGGCATGAAGAACAGCCAAGTCGTTTAATCGCTTCTGTCCCATTGTTGATCGGAGATATGACTTCAGACATCTAAGGGCGCTAAATGACCGTTCTGCTGTTGCTGTCATGATTGGAACATTGGAGTAGCTTAATGTACTTCACTACTTCACATAACATTTCTCCAACTGCAGGCTCTTGTGTAATGTACTTTCTTACATCACGCATGTTTTTGAAGACCAGTTTTTTTTTATTAGCGATATCAGCTAACATATTCAAGTGTAAGCGCAGTCTCTCAGTGTCTTGGTCATTTTTGAAAAACTCAGTTGGTTTTTCCAAATTTGTTTCACATCTGTTTACTAAAAGCAAGCACTCTTGTTCAACTGCAATGACCAGTTTGAGTCCAGTTAAAGCAAACCGCTCAGTAATGCAAGATTGCACCGTTTCACAAACTTCAATGTAAATAGATTTGTAGTATTCCTTTGCGGTTTCGGTGAGCTGGCTTCGTTGTTTTCATACTTGTTTGCAATACTTCGATTCCGAGGAAGCGAAGGATCATCAACTAGTGAAGGATTTTCTTTTAAACACAATTCCCAAAAGTGTACAAAATTCAAAACTATCACGCCTTCCATTCAATATACAAATCCAAAACTATCACGCCTTCCATTCAATATACAAATCAAACAATCATATATTTTTTTCCAGATCAGCAACGCTTAGATGAGGGCATTGAATTTTTTCATTGGCATCCTCTACTGGGTTCATTGCATGGCAATAAAGACGCAAAAACAAATAAGTCTTGAATTGTAACATTGACTCAAGGTAGCTTGCACATTTGTAACCTGCCTCTGTTTTGTCCTCTGCAGAAAGTGTTTTAAAAAACTCTAGAAGTTCTTCAAAGTTTTTCAATATTCGAAGGATACTAGAAGCTCGCATAGTCCCTTGAGTCGGGCAAAAGGGTCGTAGACCAGCTTGGTCATTGGCGCTCTCACAGTGTATTCTTCTCAAAAGTCTCATCCTTTTGTTGGATTCTCTTACGGTGTATAGTAAGTTCTTGGCTAAAGCCATAATATTCCTCATAGACGTAAGTTGGCGGAGACTGTCTACAACTGCCAAGTCTAAATTGTAAGCAGTGTAGTGCGCATAACGTGCTTTTGGTTGTATATCCAAAACTAACGTTTTTTAGTCCTTCGAACTTACCTCTAATTTTCGAGGCACCATCGTAGCAAGTTATCCATTGACAGATCAAGACGAGCAAAAACGTCCTTTAAAATACTAAATAGAGTTTGTGATTCAGTGTTGGGGGTCTCGTATAAGCCAATAAAGTCTTCGTTGATGATTAAGGAATCATCGACAGTACGAACGCAAAATGACTCTTGTTCGTGAATCGAAGAATCCCTTGTTTCAACAACCATAATAGAAAAATGTTCAGTCTTCTTGATTAAAGCCAATAACTTTTTCATCACAGACTTTCCTAGTAGATCAATGATCTCGTTTTGAATATCGTAGGACGTCCACTTATACCCCGAACACCCTAACCAATCTTAAACTCAGGTATGTCATTCTTTCAGAGTTCCAACAATTGAAAAAAATTGAGTTTACATCTTCGTGCCTTCTAATTGCTAGTCCTTGTCGGCATAGAAATTGCACGGTTGTGAAAATTGTCTAAAGAGCTAAACAGCCTTTCTTCATATCACTATCTAACTGTTCATTCAATTGGGAGGCCACACTTCGGTTAGTGATAGAATTTAGTTTCAGAACACCTTCTTTATGCGTAAACGTATTTTCATGAAGATGTAATTTTTCCAAAGCCTTTTTTCCAGTTAGAAAACCCTACGGAAGTAAATGCATCTTCCTTCTTTGAAGAAAATTGAGAGTTTTAGCATGTGCCTCTTTGCAGGTTTTGCAAAAGAACTTTTTCGGTAGATGCTTCATATTATAGCCATGTATATTTGATCAACTAAGACTTCTGAAATGATCTTGCCTTACCAGATTGTCCAAGTTTCGGCCGTGAACGGTTCTTGCCTGAAGACGACGAAGCAATTGACGACACAAGAATTGTTGGAGGTTGACTTGCAGTATCATCAACTTTTAAGCACGCCTTTTGGGTAACAAATTTATCCATTGCAAACTTAATTGACAATACACTAAGAGACTAAAGTAAATGAATAAAATATAGTCATATAAAATAGTCTACTAGGCACTAAAATCGGAACACTAAACACGTCTGCAGCATGCACTGAACGAAACTATCCACACTGAATGGCTGCGACAGCAGGGTGGGCTTTATATAGCCGCGGCGTCGTAATGTCACGAAGCGTCAAGGCGACGCGAGGCGGAGGGTTCCAGGCGCTTTTGCTCCAGTCCTTTTGATGTCGCCGAGGGCGCAGCGCTGGACGGCCGGCGCCAGACTTTACCCGAAGGTTCGCGTACCGGGACAATTTCTAAGTGTTCCCGCAGCACCGTAACACTATCATGATTCACACCATTCTTTTTCAGTTAACCTGCTTGCTGCCGTAATAAGTATTTGTTTTAACTCATTACTGAATGTATTTTAAAAGGTAACTATCGTCAAAACAAGGAAAATAAAAAATTCCAACTTAATTTTTATGATTTTACAAAGCATAATATAAGTAATAATTTTTTTAAGTTATTGGGGGCTCCGCCACCTCAAAAGAATTTTTGAGGGGGCTGGGGCCCTCTCAGGCCCCGTGGAGTCGGCGCTTGTGTTGTCGTGCATGAGCACCACACTGTGTTAAGAAAAAATATTCGTGTAAACTGTTCCAGCAGAACTCTGTAATAAAATTGTGCTTATCTTTGACATGTAACATTCTAAAATGTGCTGCCAGAAATTATAAAGAGCCCCACTCAAGCAGAAGCATTCAAAAAACGTTGTCAACTCCGTTTTACTAAATAACTGGTTTTATAGTATGTCTGATGATTATATGGGTAACAAACTAATGTAATTGTCTAATATTACAATACTCTAAAATATTGTCAAACATCTATTATACATTGTATTTATAAAAGATATTTCCCAATAAATAAATAAATAAAAACAAGCGCTTAATATACCTTCAGAACATGGGTATATGCAAGATTTTTTTTTTCGCCGGAGAATAAAGACGGCGTTTCTGGGTAAATTTTGAAAGGACACAGTCTTCCCTGTTTAATTGCAGCCCAAAACTTTATCGATACTAAGCAGTCAAACTCTGAGTAGCTGCAAGCACTGACCCGTTGGAAGTATGTATTCGACATGGCAATTTGGAAAAGTGACTCACTACCTCACCTAGATCAAATGGAACGCTGCGATGCACAGAGAGTAGAACAAGCCCAGTTATTCTATTTTAATTTGTGCTGCTCCTTAAGTTGGTTTTCAAATGTTTTAAAGTCGAAAGTGTCCTCTGTGGCGTTGCTATTAAAACTAGAATGGTGACTAGAATTTTGTAGCAGAGTTATACGGAAAAAAAAAAAAAGTCATTGTGTGTCTACCGCCTCCCAAGCTTTCTCTGGTCACGCACTTTGTTCTTTTATGTTCTGGCAACAATGATAGATAAAATTTGACGGACTCGGTATATCTATGACACGGTACTGCAGTTTACGTATTTCCTCTGACTTATGTTCTGAAGGGATTTAATTAAATTTTGACTGCTTCGAAACCTGTCGTAGAGTTAGTTTCTTACTTGAGGGAAGAAAGGTAAGGCTACGTTATTGTTGTAATATTCCTCTAAGCTGTTAGCAGAACTGTTGTCTCGATATTTCATTGTCTCACCTTGGTACTGTGACTGTTACTCTGGCTTCTTCTGCGAGTTTTGAGCCCTCCCTAAACAGTTTTTTTTTTTTTTTTTTTTTCCAATTCTGTGTCACTGTTTCTTACCGTTTCTTCTAAGACACTGTACACACCGCTATCGTAGTGTAATGCTGTAACAAGATCACAGTTAACACTCCGTAATGCTCTGCAAAGAGAAAAGGTTAAGGAGAAGATTTTTCCAGTAGTACAAACGATACAATAAACTGACCATAAGTGACTGCACATAAAAACAGGTGTGCACTGTAGGCAGTTTCTTCCATAGCAGTCGATTCTCACTGTTGCAGAGAACGCATTATGCCTAAGAACATTTCTTTCCAGCGCCGAATTGTCACCCGTTTGTAGATCCACAGAGTTTCGCGCAGTGCCAAGTGTTGAGTGTCTTACAGATGACTATAAATTTTTCACAGATTGTTGCAGAATGCCGTTCTGTTTAGCGGAACTCCTAAAGACGTTTGTAGCTGATCGTGCCGTCCCTAGGCAATTCCAGATAGCCTCCAGAGAAAACGAATCGGCTAAGACTAGGTTTAAAGAGCGAACACAGCAATGTACGAGGGGAAGTTAAAAACCAAAGAGAATTTGAGGAACGGAATATTTATTGTAAGAGATAGAAAACTGGAACATACATTATTTTTCCACATAACCTCCCTGCACTTCAACGCACTTTGTCCGAAGTTTGACAAGTTTTTTGTTGCACCTGTAACCAATTTTGCACCGCATCAGTGACTTCACATCGGTTGCAAATCATCTTCCCCTGAGCGCTTCCTTCAATGGTCCAAAAACATGGAAATCGCTTGGAGGCAGGTGTGGACTGTATGGCGGATGTTCCAGCAATTCGAATCCCATCTCATTTATTGTTTTGGCCGTTCGTTTGGCAGAATGTGGCCGAGCGTTGTCTTGCTGCAGGATGACACCTTTTCGCAGTTTACGGTGACGTTTGGATCTGATTGCCGGTTTCAGATTAGTTTGCCACCCATCACAATACTTTTCACTATACACAGTTTTGCCTCTTGGGGTGAAATGAACGGCTACCACGTGTTAGCATAATCTTACCAACTGATGGCTGACGTTTAAATTAATTTCTGTGATGATGCGTTCACTTTCGTCTACAGTAATGACTTTCTGTAAAAATCCATCTGACTCACGATGATAAGGGCTAAACGTTTACGATAGATGTCCATCCTTTGCGCCTTATGCTGTGCTGACAATTCTTTCCGTACCCACCTTGTACACACTGCAGAAAATTTAGCCTGCCGTGTAAGAAGGAATACACTGAACTTTGACTGACATGTAAAGTATTGGCGATTTCGGCCACTGTGGATCGTCTGTTTCCATGACCATACCCTCAACGACTTAAAAATTGTCCTTCATTGTCGACGCGACGGCCTGCCCGGTCTTTCCTCGTCACGCAGATCGACAATGACTAAAGCGGGAATAAGAGTAACACGTTGTGTAGAATTATTACAGACGACAATACCATAGCTCTGGATACTAGCAGTGTTACCAAGCCCTACTGCAAGCAATGGCAAAAGTCCCTTTACTTTTTGACTTCCCGCGTCGCCCCATGTTTCTGTTATCTGGTTGTGAATACCGGTGCTGATGTACTGTGAGGTCCTAGACCATTGGAAGGTGCATTTACACACTAAATCGCCAGCTGCAGCTCGGAACTCCAGGAGAGATCGAAAATTTCCATGATTTAGTTTTCCACAAAGAGCCAGTTTGTGCTGGCCGTAAAGGATCGCAGTTTCCAAAAATACCCTTACGGAGAAAACCGCAACACAAAAAATAATTAATGTAGAGAGTAATGAAATTTTGGGAATACATTTGTCTAGGTAACATACCTAAGCGATAAACATTGCAAGATCACAGATTCATGTAAGCACGAAATAAGCCAATCTAAATGTGGGATGCTGATATATTAATAACGAGTGTAACAGCCAGAATATTGAATGCAAACATGCATGCAGTGTGTTGTGCAGGTGCCAGATGTCAGTTTATGGGATGGCGTACCACGCCTGTTGTACTTGATCATTCAACACAGGGACGGTACTGCTGGTACCGGAACTCGCAGGAGTTGTCGCCTGATTATGTCCAATATATGCTCGATTGGAGACTGATCTGGTGATCAAGGTGGCCAAAGCAATGTGTCGACACTCTGCTGATCATGTTGGGTTACAACAGCGGTATGTGGGCGAGCGATATCCTGTTGGGAAACACCATCTGGAATGCTATTCATCAGTGACAGCACAACAGACCGAATCACCAAACTGACGTACAAATTTGCAGTCAGGAGACATGGGATAACCACGAGAATGCTCCTGCTGTAAAAGAAATCACACCTGGAGACCATAACTTCATATGTAGGTCCAGTGTTACTAGTATGCATACAGGTTGGTTGCAGGACCTCAACTGACCTCCTAACCAACACACGACCATCACTGGCACCGAGGCTTTCATCAGAAAACATAACAGACCTCCATCCACCTTCCAATGAGCTCTCTCGCTTGACACCATTGAAGTTGCAAATGGCGCTTGTTTTAGGATCAGTGGAATGCACGCGAGAGGGCGTTTGCTGTCCTCGAAGTAACCGATTTGTAACAGTTCTTTGTGACACTGTCGTACGAAATGCTGCTCAAATTACTGCTACAGATGCAGTACGATGCGCCACGCCAAACACGATGGTCGTCCCTCTCGGCAGTGCCACGTGGCCGTTCAGAGCCCGATCTTCTTGCGACCTTACATTCTCGTGACCACCGCTGCCAGCAGTTGTGTACAGTGGCTACATTCCTGGCAAGTCTTTCTGCAATATCGCAGAAGGAACATCCAGCTTCTCGTAGCCCTGTTACACACCTCATTCAAACTGAATGAGGTGTTGATAATGCCCCCTTTATCGACTTTAAAGGTATTTGGGCTAACGTCAGATCACCACCTCCAGTATTCAAGGTAATTAACGCTCACAACCTTTACAGCGTCTGTTTGAAGCAAATCTGATTTGCGTCCTCGCAGTGGCGTTACTAGCGCCATTCTTATTCGACTGGCGCGAAATTTGAATAGACACCATCTTTCGAACGTAGAAACATGCCTCCCAAATCCCGTTTATGTCGCACAACTCCTTGATGTTGCGATTTTTTTTTTAAATGTCAGTCTAAGTTAAGCACTTTGCCACAGCTAGCATCTTGATGTGCGTTTTTGCTTTTCAGTTAATGCACAGCAGATTTTTCCTTTCCTTCTGATATCTTCAAAACACTATCAACGAATTTGAAACGTTCTAGATCAGTGGTTCCCAATCTTTCTTAGATCATTATCCCTGAGTGCAATCAGACATCAGCTAGTACACCGCCCCCCCCCCCCCCCCCCGCGCCATCTGTTGCACCCACCCTCCCTCTTCTCCCACGTTATCATCAACTTTAGCATCCATCTAAACTGTAGAATGAAATACTGTTCTTGGAACACTTTTATTTTTAAAATGATGCACACTATCAGTGTGTGTGTCTTCGAATGAATGACAGAGGAATTCGTGGTGATGGTGTGTGTGTGTGTGTGTGTGTGTGTGTGTGTGTGTGTCTTAGAATAACTATCCACAGTGAGGGTACACACATGTTACAAAACATGCTTCCTCTGCATTATTCTTCTCCACTGCGGCACTTGCTTGACCTTGGTCCTGCAACCCCTTTAAAATCGAACACGTTCAGTTGTGTGCACTATACTTATGGTTCGTAAATCACTTCACTGCTTCACTCCTCACTTCTGAACTGGCACTGGACAACTTCAGGCCTTGTGTCTAACTACTCTAATAATAATAATAATAATAATAATAATAATAACTGTAGAACACTTTGTGTAGTTATAGCTGTGACATGCTGTCAATTAATTTGTTCATTTGTTTCGAAGCGAGTAATGGAGCAATTTATGGTCTACTGCAGGTGCTAACTACAACTTCTAAAAGACATTTTCGTGAAATATTTCGCATTTGTTATGTATATGTCTCTATTTTATCACCAGCGATGTACGGGACAAAGCACAACATATGTGTGCAGTGGATGGACTATGTAACCTCCACCGCATTAATGCTACTAATTCAAAAAAAGTTATTATTGATAACTTACATGATCAGTATTAAAGAGTTACAAAATTGTGATAATAGTTATGATCTTTTGAAAATAATTTAGTTTATTGACTGAAACAGAATCGAATCGTTTAGTTTTTACCCCTCGGGGGATAATTTTACCCACGTTGAAAACCGCTGTTCTAGATAAAACATTGTCTGTGTATGATCCGAAAAATCCTGTAGATATTTTTTCAAGTTAGTGTGTGGCCGTCTTACTAAAAGACTTAAGTACTGGATCTCCACCTTTCCCGACTGTCTGGTTTAAAAAGAACGTAACATCTAAAAAACGCTCCCTGTCTGTGTATTCAGAATACGCCAACCAGGGTACTTGAGATGAGAAGCCACTGGGTTTGGAAACGAAGGTTCATTTTGGAAAGTGCGAGGAATACTTGACCTTTAGGTGGTACCCATGGGGATTTCACAATCGGTCCTTACAGAAGTCATGAATATAAATTTCGTTCACCTATGGTCCGATACCCCATTTATTACTGCTAGCTCCTGTGTCCTCTGTAACGTCACGGAATTATTTTGGTTTGTACTAGTATCCACAGAAACTTAGTTTGCAATTTGTTCTGAATGTTCTTTTGCTTGCATACAAAATTCAGTAGAAATAAGGTAACTGTTTCTCTCCCATTCATTTAACTTTTATCTGGACTACAACACTGACCTCATATCCGAATACTGAAGTTGGAACACTCAAGGGAATCCCAAACACACATTTAGAGGAATAGTGCTTTCTTTCTTCGCAGTCACTCAATACACAGTGAACTGAAGCACCCATCGACAATCGACAGTACTGCGTGTCGTAAAGAAATGTAGTTACGGTTAGACGATTAGGAAGCTGTAACATTCGTCTTCAGGCCATCGTACACTATCAGACTTGTTTGTCAAATTCGATCTTTTCTATCCACAAGTTTGTCAAACAACACGTATGCCTGTGAACAAAGTTTGTCAGTTTAAAGCTGTGTCCACAAAGAAGCCTTTTTTCTGTTCAACTTTGCACATGCGCATAAATTTCCAATGGCACATCTACGCATGCGCATTTGTGCAAGTGTATTTTCCTAGCAATGGAGGCCCTGCGTAAGGCGCAATGCTCCCCTCCTTCGGTGGGAATCTGCGATTTTCAGCAGATGACAGGTAACTGATATGCTGTGAAGGGATTTATGTGCAATAATGTCTGTTGACTCCAATGGAAACACACTTAAATTTATAGTTGATTACAGACGAAGGAAAGTCGTGTGGAATGCCACTTCTAAAGATTATATAATAAAAATTTTAGATCTGATGCCCTGACCATCAAGTACATAAAAAGTCTCCGATGTTATAACTGTTAAGAAAAACATACCGTACTGTAAGTTTCGAAGTAGGTAATAGTACAACAGCTGAGCAAAAGAAATGCTGGGGTATTTGTAACTCCTAAACAAACTACTGGAAATAGAAATGGACATTTATGGCGGAAAAAATGGAAAACACAACCTAAGTTCTAGTGGATTCCGGCCTCTTATGAAATTTCCGTTTTTTTTTTTAAATCCAAGGATGTTAATCTACAGATTCAGATAAATTTGAGAGTGTGAAATTAATAGCATCTGCTGTATATCAGTTATGCTTATCAACAATTTATACAACTACAGCCGCTGCCAATAATAATAATAATAATAATAATATGCAAACTTATCTGACGAAAGAAAGAGCTGTTTTTGTGGAATTTTGTTGTTTTGTATGTAATGAAAGATAGCCCTGTACAGAAAGATACATTTATTTTAGAGAGTACCGTAAGTGTGTTGTACGTTTCTATCATATCATTAGCGCGTTTATTTACCCTTTTGCTGGAAATGTGTATGGCACACAGCACAGTAAGAAAAGGTTCATATGAGCAGTTGCCAGCAGGCTCTTATGCATGCGCAGAGCTAAAGTCGCATTTGAAAAGCACTTTCTCCCACTTTTGGCTACTTGAGAATGTGACTGTTAGCTGTTCGAGCAGTGGGTACAACAAGCAGTCAAATTCCACATGGAAAAGTTTCTCTGGCGATCTCAAATTCCGCGTCTGCACAGAGCGGTCTGAGCTGTAGAGGAGTTGGGGGTAGTCTCCAACTCTCCATGTGACCTGTACGTTTCGTGATTTTGCTGTTCTCTGTACCGCTCTCACATCAAATGAATAGAAAATGGTTTTCTGTGACCGAGAGTTACCAAGTGAATTAAAATACATTCCCATAACCGTGGAAGACTAAAATATTCATTATTCTCTTTTTATTTACGCATTATTAGCAGTTAAACCATTAATCGTCTTGTAAAACAATAAAGTTATTTTTGTCACTGTGCTAAAGAAATTTGGCTTTTATTAATCAACGAAAATAATCTGTTCTTTTCTGTGGAGGCAAAAGTTATTTGGAACAAAGTGTTTCATGTCTTACTATTCGCTAGTTTCAAATGTACCCTCAATTTCAAGTGCACATGCGGAATTTTGCCATAATAAAATGGCTACTACAGTACTGGTACTACAAAAAAAATTTGCATCCTGAAAACCACATTGAAAAGCTTAATATCAGTTAGGCCTACTTCAGTGTGAATCTGGACATTAAAAAAAAAAAAAAAAAAAAAAAAAAAAAAAAAAGTGGTTCAAATGGCCCTGAGCACTAAGGGACTTAACATCTGAGGTCATCAGGCCACGTAACGGTCGCGCGGTTCCAGACTGAAAATCCTAGAACCGCTTGGTCACAACGGACGGCATGGACATACAAATATGCACTTTAACCTGAACTACGCTTTTTAGTACGATTTACGAAATTCCGATGCTCATGGAGTATTCCCAGATATCCTGTTTGTTTTATGACCTAATATATCTTAATGTTACATGTACAAACGTACAGCAAATGTTCACTTGATGATGACTAAACATGTGAATTTGGTCAGTAGTATTGAAAATATAATTTGTTTCAAATTTATTGACAGCCTTAGCAGACTCAATTGTTCCTTTAACAAATCTGCATTCCACAAAACACAGTGCTTTTCGCTTGCAAGACATGTTTCTGATACTTGTCTGGTACCCACTCTAGAGTTGATGTTATTTCTTACTTTGTGTTGCTTACATCTTACCCGGCTTGGCCACGGTGGATGACTGACCAACCTCGCGTGAAGTATCCAGTGTTGCGAGTATATACGGTGCGTGTGCTTATGTTTTTTTCGGTGTATGTACGAGTGTCTGCCGGCCGAAGTGGCCGAGCGGTTCTAGGCGCTACAGTCTGAAACCGCGCGACCGCTACGGTCGCAGGTTCGAATCCTGCCTCGGGTATGGATGTGTGTGTTGTCCTTAGGTTAGTTAGGTTTAAGTAGTTCTAAGTTCTAGGGGACTGATGACCTCAGCAGTTAAGTCTCTCAGTGCTCAGAGTCATTTGTTTACTCTTAAATTTACAGCACATCATCTTTTATCGTTGTGACTCTCTACATTGCTTTATATCTATTCCTAGAGTAGAATATAAACTGCCAGTTGTATATTTTCTTGACTCTACAGAAAACTTTGTTTTTTATACATTCTGAAGTACTCATGAAACAACTTATTGTCCTTATTTTGATGTATGCAAACAACCATTCATTTTTATTTTTGCAAGAACTTAGTGTTACTTCTTAATAGCTTTTTGCAGTATAGTGTAGATGTAAACCTGATTGGAAATACTACATCACAACAGTATCGCAGAGTATCAATAAAATGAAAGATCTATGTGAAAGCCACCACACAGTAAAATATCAGGGTTCTTTGAACTGGAGAGTCTAGTTTTTAAATGAATAGTATGCCAAGAACTGCTCCATTATTTTGCGTTCCTTATCTGTAGAGGAGATGATAAAACAATTACCCCAAACATAATAACTCCATATGTCCCCTCTAATCTGAACAACATGCCATAGTGGTGCAAATGGTCACATGATTTCCCCAGTATGCACAAAATTCCAAATAGAAATATGATGAAAAGTGTTTGAGCAGAGCAAACACTGATCATGAGATCTCTGTGTTGTCATAACTGCGCATATGCAGTAATGCCTGTTTTCTGACGCTTGAAACTAGCTCTCTGGCAACTGCTCAAATGAACCTAAACACAGCAAGCATATGACTGTCAAAGTGTTTAATTGGTGATGTGTTTGTTCCTGTGCTATGTCTGCCAGACATAGCACAGCAAAAATGTAAGTAAAGGATCTAGTCGTACAACTCATTTAATGTATGTATGCCTGAAAGAATTGCACCAAACTATACAGGCACTGTAAAATAAATATAATGCTCTACTGTATTTCATTATGGTGGTGATGGTAATGTTTTGAGGGCACAGCTGTAGTACAGTTGCATTTGGAAATGCCATTCATACTAAGAAAAAGAGTCAATATATCATACAGACTTAAGCCGTTCCCCATTAAAGAAGTTACTCCAGTAAGTACAGTTAATGTGTTATGTATACAAAAAAGAAAACTGGAAATGGATGCGATCATAGCCAAGAGATGAAAACTAGAGTATATGGTGCAAATAACTGACATGAAGGAGGAATGTAAAGGTAAAGTCTAGGTTAACAAGTCACTTGAAACAAAGCATATGGAGAAATCTGGATACAAGTGGAGAAGGTAAGGTATCAGCACATACTGTCAATGGCAATTTTTAGTGGCCGTATTTTGGAATACTAGCCAAAAATGATGGATTAGAGCATGTTTAGTACATTAAAGTATACAAGAAAAATTTGTTTATAAAGCTCTATTCTCATTTGTATCTGCTTAAAACATTGCACCTAAATGTGAAGTACTGAATGTTGTACACGTAGCAGCAGAACAGATGTCAGCATAGTTTAAAACCGACAGCATAACAAAATTTAATGGGTGCTCATTTGCAAAATTTGTAAAGTTAAACATGGACTCTTTGCAAGTATGTGCAGCAGAAGAGCTGGCAGCGTACATCCAGGAAGATGTGGAGCATTTTAACAACAGTGTTATGCAAGAAATAAGAGGCAACATTAAAATCCCCAAATACCCTCACCTAGAAGAACTGCAGGGAGGAAGAGAGCTAATTGTTAAAATCACAAAAAAGATATTTCAGACAAAAAATAGATTTAAATTATAAATTAAAAATTATGCTGTTTGTTATTAAAACTATACAAAACAATAATAGATTTATTTTCTCTATGTATATGTAGAAAGTAATAAAGATTTGTACAAGAAAATTTGTTTTCATATTCTATACCCTGTCTCCCATGTACGGTGGTCTATGTGTACAGTAATTGGGCAGCTGAGAAACTATGAAAAGTAGTTGAAAGTGGGTAGTTGGCAGCGAGGCAACCCTCGTTTGGTACCACGATTTTGTGGAATTATGGCAGTATAAATTTTTATGAAGGAAAATTGTATGTTTTGGGAAGTTGTTTTATTTAGATAACCAGGTCTGGCATCTCAATAATGCCTCCTTCTGGCTCCTATGCACTCCGTGTAGGGACAATCAGATGTATTGATTCTGGAGCCATCAGTATCTCCATTCAGTGAATTTGGAGTGTGTAATTCGAAGACGTAAAACCAACTGAGCATACCTGCAGTCTGACAAGGGGATAGTCCAGTAAGACATGTCGAAACCTTACACAGAAAGAAGACATTGAAAGAAAGGCACTGTCAAAATATTAGCTGCTAAGAGGCACTGCAAGTTTGATGGTTTCTCTGACACTACAGTAATTAGTCACTCAAGTAACATCTATTGCTGCGCAGGATTAGCTATGAAATGTGTGAAGTATATTTAACGGCTATCATTGTGGTCAATTCTTCAAGTTTGTCTCTGTGAGAGACATCCTCACTGCTGCAAACCATTTGTCTCGCATGGGGAGGACTGTGTGGTTGCAGCTGAAATACAGGGAAAATTTGCAAGAAAGCATCTAAAGGATCCACGATCGTACCATATAAACTGGAGTTGACTGACGTTAAAATTGTGTTTTAATGGAACAACTGTCTGGAATATTGCAGCAGTTCTCGGTTCTTCTTGGATGTGCATCATAAACTGTAGATTGTTAGGCCTGTAACTTTCACTTACCCTTGTCAATCCAACCATCTCGTTCTTAAACTTAGATTCTAATAGGTTCTTCCTGTTCATTACTTATCACGGCTTAGTAATGGCAACAGACATACTGAGAGTTGCATGATCTAGTGTGTACCTAACTGATGATCTGAAATTGCTCTCCAAAGAAAAGGTTGAGTTTTGTCAGCTGTATTCTCATAGTTAAATGTTCCTTGACTAAAGATTTAGCGTGTTTCCTACAGGATGGTTCAAAATGCCTCAAACTCCTTCTGTGCGCTGCACAAAAGCATTTGGGTGTTTCATATTAACCCAAAGATTTCTTTCAGCCTTAGGTAAGATTTATCCGTTTTAGGTTCAATTCTACTGACGTGTCTGACAACCGTTCTCGGGTCTATTATGTGGTTACATCCTTCCACAGACAGAGGATGCCTCTGTCAAACGATTTTAACCCAAATGGGATGACTTTGCATTCTGACATCATGTACCACTGCTCGCTCAATTGTTTGGAAGAGGTATGTAGCCTACATATCTACGGATACATGGGTGTGTCCGATCTGTGTCTTCTCCGATCGCAAACGTATGACACTTTTCTCTGTTCATCTAGTCCGCAGCAAGGCATGAATTTCACCAATAAAAAACGCTATTCTGTCACATATATAACTATTTGCAATAAATGAGACTTTCACTTTTCTTCTGCTAAGATACCATCTGTGACCTCGAAAACACAAGTGTGTGGACTGTGATTGTTTTGTACGACTTTAGGATATCCGAGCATGACTCACTGCCAGACCCAAACAACCACATGTCATCAACCCTATGTCTACAACCTGCACTCGTACAATCATTATGTATATTGCCGTACAGGTGAGACATTTGCCCAGTATCAGCGGATAAATACGATATTGCAGTGCCTGTGTTGTTCAGAAGTACGATGCAATGGTCTTTTCGTCATGCTTCGCTACAGGAAAACACCACCCCTTCGTACAAGCTGCTGATTTGCTATTGCCTACCAATCACCAACGAGAGTTGCCTATCAACCGCTTGCTAGAGTGGCACAGGCAACAGACCCCCTGATATGTGATGGCGGTAGCCACCATATAACCGAAATAGATGGTATGTAGGGGAAGACATTCACCACTATTCAAAAGTTAACCGATCTGAAGAGCACCGCAGCAAGTCGGTCGAAACGTTGGCGGTTTAGTTACATTAATGTTTTATAATGACACAAGCTAATATTCAAAATTATTTTATTCAAAATCATGTGGCAAGTAATTTGAACAGCAGCCATCACATTTCATGGCGTGTTAAGGACTATCCTCTAGATCTCTGTAAGGTTATCTTTCAGCATGATAACACAAGGCTACATTTTGTCAATGCTGTCCTGACCTACCCAGGTACAGTGTTGTTCGACTCTTGGCCTGACCAGCACGTTCTCCACATCTCTCACCGAGTGAAAATACCTGGTCATAGGTTGCCAAGAGACTGAACCGCCATCACTCGTCAACCACTATGACTGATTAACTCTGGCATAGATTTGAAGCAACGTACTGCAAGTGTCATCCAAGCTCAGTCTGACTCGATGCACAGTTGGGGTGGAGATTTTGTTGCTGCCAAAAGTACCAGCTCAACGTAACAAAATTTCGCACCCTGTATGCCCCAAAATCACTTAAAAACGTAGTCAGATATTCTTCCTACTACACTGTATGCGCACAATAAGTAAAATTTCGTTACTTGTTGTCCTTTCTCGTGTTCCAGTTTCAATAGCCAGCATTGTAATTCAGGTCTATCTCTGAGCACATCAGTTAGACTGAGGCAGCACTGCACATGAAATAGGTGCGTCCCCACATGATCATTTTTTTTCTGATTTTGGGGTAGCACTGAATGCAAATCGGTGTTTGGAACGTTTGCAACAGACTTGTGTGAAACCCCACTTTTCAAGTCTCTCCTTTACTGACTATAGACAGTATGGAAATACTGTTGAAGACTAAAGTCTCTTGGGATTGGCAGGAACGGAAGCTGCAGGGAGAAGAAAAAGAGCTTTGAAGTACGTAGAAGAATGATGAGAGTCCTCACTGCCTCTATCAACGAACTGAGTGTACTCGTTGGATCAGCAGCTATTTATCAATAGTGGATGGGACTGGTTCTTTGTGTGTGTCTGACGATGGAGCAGTGGCTATATTTGGTGTAGAGTGTTTCATTGTGAAAGTGCACAGGAGAACAGTACTATGAGACTGTTCACATCTGACTATTCGATAAAGTTAAAAAAAGGTTGAGTCTTGGAATGAATCCGGTAGCGTTCCCGGGTTCGATTCCCGGCGCGGTCAGGGATTTTTCTCCGCCTCGTGATGACTGGGTGTTGTGTGATGTCCTTAGGTTAGTTAGGTTTAAGTAGTTCTAAGTTCTAGGGGACTGATGACCATAGATGTTAAGTCCCATAGTGCTCAGAGCCATTTTTTTGGAATGAATCATGTAGATTATGTAACAGGTATTGTAGCACCTTGACACCACAAGTGAAGAAAATCACAAATACATACATCAAAAATTTTTATTCTTCTTTAGTGAAGTATATATAGAATAAACGTGTATACCACTACTCATCTACCTGACTGTGAGTGTTGTGTACATGCTAGGGCTAGGCACCCTATACAGAGGAGACAGGGACTAGGGACAACTCAGGGTATTACACGCACCCCTCTAACCAACAAGTTCGAGGTGCAGTCTTCCATTGAATCCGAAACTGACCCAGTAGCCTTTGTTCTCCTGTTGTGTCCTGTGTCAAAGGGCGGCAAATGCAAAATGGTAGAGAGTTATTAATCGTCGGCAGTTCACACGTACAGCGAATAATGATACTCCTTTGGGAAATGGCAGCAAGGGATGGGAATGAACACCAGTGTGTATCCCTGGGGTCATTATTCAACATATTGAAAAGGCTTTTGCGGCAGCTGATTAGGGAACAAGGTTCAACTAGCTACAGCCTGTGTTACATGTTGGGCAAACAATATCTGTCATTCCTGTGACTGGTAGAGAAGGATGAGAAGACGAACCTTGTTCAAAGAGTTTCAATGAAGCTCACAATTTGCAGCATTGTCCCCAGAACCCATCACGGCACCCTGGTTCTCAGTAGAGTGGTAGGCTTGAACCAGAAACTTTGAAGGTTTAACTGCGACTTCCCTGACTTGTGGCCGGCTGGGGTGGCCGATCGGTTCTAGGCACTACAGTCTGGAACCTCACGACCCCTACGGTCGCAGGTTCGAATCCTGCCACGGGCATGGATGTGTGTGATGTCCTTAGGTTAGTTAGGTTTAAGTAGGTCTAAGTTCTAGGGCACTGATGACCTCAGAAGTTAAGTCCCATAGTGCTCAGAGCCATTTGAATCTAGACATGTGTCATTCAGCTGAGAACTGTAGGGTCCCCCAAAATGGGTTATGTGTGCACTACACATGTAAGGGTGCTAGCGAAGTAGTTGACAGTGTGTGAGGTGCACACAATGCTTTTTTAGGTTAGGTGACTTTCCACGCAGTGCAGATAATGATAACTGTATGAGAGATAGAGGTGTCAGTATAAACTCCAAAGAAATGCCCCCTACTGGTGATACTACTAAAATCCTAGTGATTAACTGCTGAAGTGCTCGAAACAAAGTGCCAGAGTTTGAAGCGCTCCTAAAAAGTGGCGGAGCTCACATAACACTTAACTACATAAAACTGGTCAAAACTCAAAATCGACAGCAGTGAATTTTTTTGCGTAAATTTGAGTGTACATCAAAAAGTTAGGCAAATGATAAATGGAGGTGGTCTTTTGTCAGAGTATACAAGAACTCAAATACACTGAGATAAAAATTGAAGGTGCATGCGAGTTTATTTGGGAACAACTCGGTATCAAGAGTGGGTGTATACCTAAATCAGATCCTTCTCGATAGACTCATCTTCAGATGTAACTGAAAACTTCAGTGAAAATCTAAGTTCACTAGTACACAAGTTCCCCATCATACTGTCATCATTGGAGGAGACTTTAATCATTCAACAAACAACTGGGAAAATTATAGTTTTCCCACATGGTGGTCGTCACTACACGTCATGTGGAATGTCAGTAAATTCATTCTCATAGAGTTACCTAGAGCAGGTAATTTGGAAGACCATTCACGATGAAAATATATTGAATTTAATGACAACAAAGAGACTTGTCCTCTTTGAGGATGTCCATACTGAAACTGGTATCTGAGACCATGAGGCAGTTGCGATAACAGTGGAGCACAAAGGGCAACTAAAACAAGTAGAAGGATTTATATGTTTAGCAAACAAGATAAATAGACAGTGGTTATCTCTAGAGAGGAAACTGTAGAACAACTATGGATCAGGTTTAAAGGGATGGTTGACAATTCGCCTAACAGATATGTACCTAGTAAAACAGTTCATTATGGAAAGGATGTTCCATGGTATACAGTCAAGTAAAAAATAAAGAAAAAACTTACAAAGAAACAAACTACTGCATTATAGGTGTAAAACAAAGCTCAGTATAGAGCAGGGGTGTCCAAACTTTTAGCTTGCCTGGGCCACATCGAAAGAAGACAAATATTTTAGGGCCACTCATAATATACTTAGCAATAACAATAAGAGCTGATAATAGAAAGAACGGTATAGAACAATGAAATGGCATCTTGTGGAGGGAGTTTCAGATTTAAAATATTAAATTTATGATAACTTTACATAAACAGAATTTTATGGTTTTTACCGATCATGTGATAGATCCTCACTTCTTGGACCGCATTAATACTTGCTTTGGGCCGCATGCGGCCCGTGGGCAGTGGTTTGGTCTCCCCTGCTCTGGAGTGACGTTGATTTTAGCACGTTTGGCTGTCAAGAGGGCAATGCACGAAGCCTTCAACGACTACCATATCAGAATATTATCGAAAGATCGATCACAAAATCTGAAGAAGTTCTAGTGGTATGTAGTTAGTGGTACTAAAGTTAGTGTCCAAGCACTCCTGATGAGACAGAAATTGAAACTGACGGCAGCAGAGCGAAAGCAGAAATTCTAAACTCTGTTTCCAAATGATCTCTTACAAACGGAAATCTACAAGTATTGCACAAGTGTATTTCTCGCAGCATTGCAAAGATGGGTGATGCTGAGATTAGTGTCAGTGGTGTTGAGGAAAGGCTGAAGTCGCTAAAACTGGAAAAGTTCCAGAGCTCAGTGGAATCCCTGCCTAATTTTCGGATGAGTTACCTCCTCTTTAACTACAATCTATGGTAGATCCCTTGAACAAAAAAACCGTGCCCAGTAGTTGGAAGAAAGTACAGATCACACCAGTCTACAAGAAGTATAGCAGAAGTGACCCACAACACAATCATCCAATGTCCTTGATATACATTTGTTGCTGACTCTCAGAACACGTTCTGAGCTCAAATGTAATGAAGTATCTCGAACAGAATGACCTCCTTCATGCCAGCCAGCATGGATTTCGATAACGACGATTCTATGAAACCCAACTCGATCATTTCTCCCAAGACACGATGAAAGCCATTGATTAAGGCAGTATTTCTGGATTGTTGCTCAGTACTATACATACGCGTATTATCAAAAGGACAGTCGTATGAGATATCAAACAAAATTTGTGACTGAATTGGGGATTTGTTGATAGTGAAGATGCAGCATTTTATCTTGGAGGGAGGAGAATGAAGGAACATTATATTTCAACGACCCCTTGACAGCGTCGTCATTAGAAATGGAGCACAAACACAGATTACAAGAGGATGGGGAAGGAAACTGGCTGTGCCCTTTTTTTAAGAAGCCATCCTGACATTTGCCTAGAGTGATTTAAGAAAATAATGGAAAACCTAAATCAGGATCGCCGACAAAGATTTAAATCATCATCCTCCAAAGTGCAAGTCCAGTGTGTGAACGACAGTGCCACGCCACTCACTTTGGATGAAGAGTCATCAACAGATGTAGAAATAATTTCAGGTACGTATCCAGTGAAGTGTGCTGGGTCCTTTGCTGTTCACGTTGTTAATAATGACCTTGCAGAATATATTAACAGTAACCTCAGACTTCTGCAGGTTATGCAGTTGTTTATAGTGGAATACCGGTACTGCCTAGAAAAGAAACTGCATACAGAGTCAGTCAGATCTTGATAAGATGTGAAAGTGGTACAATAATTGGCAGCTTGCTTTAATAGTTGAGAAATGTAATATTATGCACTTCACAAAACAAAACAAAAAAAAAAAGACTATCAGTGTATCATAGTTGGAACTGTAACTTATACATACAAATACCTGTGTCAACAATTTGTAAGGATATGACATGGAATGATCACATATGCTCAGTCATAGATAAAGCAGGTGGCAGACTTCAGTTTATTAGTATTATAGGTTAGTAGGGAAATACAATCAGCATACAAAAGACAGTGCTCACAAAACATTCATGCAATACTATGTTGCTGAAATGCATATACCAGATAGGAGCAACATTGGATATCGAATGTATATGTATACATATGACTATAACGTCAATGAGACATTGTTGAAGTTGGCTAACTCATACAAATAACTGGGTGTAGCACTTTTTAGGGATATGAAATGGTATGATAACATAAGCTCAGTTGTGGGTAAATCAGGTGGTATAACTCAGTTTATTAGTAGACTGATGCGGCAGTGCAGTCAGTCTAGAAAGGACATTACTTATAAACCACTCGTGCAACCGGTTCTAGAATATTGCTCAAGTGTTTCGGACCCATACTAAATAGGAGTAACAGGCGACATTGAATGCATACGGATATGGGCAGCACGAATGATCACAGATTTGTTTGACTCATGGTAGAGTGTCTTGGAGATGCTGAAGTAACTGAACTGGAAGACAACTGAATATAGACCCAAAGTATCCCAAGGAAGTCTACTTACGACAGAGGACCAGCTTTAAGTGAAGGAACTAGGAATACAATGGAGCTCCCTACTTTTCTCTCCCGTACGGATCGCGAAGACAACGTTTACTCTAATTACAAGACGCAATGAGGCGTTTAAACAATCATTTTTCCAGACCTCCATACGTGACCGGATGTAGAAAACTGATACATTTCTACTAATGTTCTCTCCGCACTTAGTGATAACACCAAGTCACAAATTTTCATCCTTGATCTGACCAATTTAGAGGAAGTAGTCTGATAAATTATTTCGAATAGTTTTTGCTGTACTCAATCAGTAGTTTTTAACCGAGCCATATTCTGTATTTTTAAAACCATCACACTGTAGAGTAACTTCAAGTTTTATTCTTTCTTGAGTGCAGACAATACTGTGAAGCATAATGCAACGTTTTATGACGTCTTCTACAAACAGACACTGAAAGTTGGTAAGAATTCCATCATTTATTGAATTATATTTCAAATGTACATTAAATAAGATGTCCTACTCTACACAGACTGTAATTAAACATCCTCTTTTCCAAAGACATAGTGTTGTTCAAGCAAAAGGATGCCTCACAGTCGTGGATAAACAGCATTTCTCATCAGTAACAAACACAAGCAGCATACACTATCTGATCAAAAGTATCTGGACAGCCCTATGTAATGTGGCATTGATCACTAGATGTTACGAGATGCGGAAGTGTCAGTATAAATGGAGGTGGGGAATATTTTGTTGTCAGTAGAGGAGCAGCAACAGCAGAACGAATCAGTCAAGAGATCTCAGTGATTTCACAAGCGGACTTTTGATGTCCCCGGAATAAGAGATCCATCAGGAACATTTTAACCCTTCTAAAAAAACTTGATACATTATCACTGTTTGTTGACGAAGTGAGACCTGATGTATTATGTATATGTGAACACTGGCTAGCCCAACCACAAACATAATACTACAGAAACATTGAATATTTAGAAATGGTGAATGCATGGTGTAGAGAAATTACTGTCCATGGTGTTGTGGCTGTGTATGTAAATAGTAAACTCAGTGCCAATAAAATTGACTTATGTATTGTCAGATGCCAAATTAATTGTTGTTTCTGTCTACCATTCCCCAGATGGGAATTTTGAAAATTTCCTCAACCAGTTGGAAAGCTGTCTGTGTCACCTAGTGCACTTAGGGACAAAAATTGCTTTATGTGGAGACTTCAACATTCATATTGGAGAAGGTAATCACAAAGAAAGAGCTTTCATGAACTTAGTAAGCAGCTATGAGCTATTCATAGGAAACTCTCTACCAACAAGAGGACCTATTTGTCTTGACACAATTTTGACAAACCTAAATAGTTGGGACTAGGCAAAGTAAGTGTGGTGAACCCTATACTAGCAGATCACCATACAGTAATCATGATGTTATGGACAAACTCAGTAAGTACACAACAAATTCCCAGCTGGCATTCAAATTACGTATTCAGAAATAGATTTGTTACAAAGAAAAGGTTAGATGATTTCAAAATTACAGTGTCTACTATAGATTGGCACCAAATAATTGATGAATTACCAAATTCTGCATTCAATCACATGTTCCAGACCTATAAAGTGAAATTTGATGAACATTTCCCATTAAAACCCAAGAGTTATTCAAATGCTAAATCAAAATGTAGACAAAAAACTAACAAAGTAAAGAGGTGGTATACTCCTAGACTAGCCAAAATAAAATGTATTGTCCAAATACTAAGTGACAAGGTCAAAGCTGCTAAAGATATAGATATTAAGGATAGACAGTACTCTAGACATTGACAGACCAAAAGGATCCACAGGAAGTAAGTAGAAAAAGCAAAGAAGGAAAGCAATGCCAGATTTATTGAAGAAGCTCACAATCCTTGTAAAGCAGCATGGGACCTGGTTAATGAGCACAGGAAAAAGCCCACCTCTTGCTCTAATTCTAGCAGTCCAGATCAGTTTAATGACTATTTTATAAAAATAGTGGAAAACACAGTGGAAGAAATTTCTGACTTTGGAATAGATCCTGCAGCTGCTGTGAAATTTGAGAATAAATGCAGCATGGTAATGTGGAAGAGAGTGTATCCAAAAGAAATAATAAAAATTGTAAAAAGCTACAAATCTTCAGGGAGCCCTGATATTTGTGGCAAATCCTGTACTATGTTAAAAACTATAATCAGTGAAACTGCACAGCCATTAGCAGTAGTAATAAATAAAAGCCTCTGAGCAGGGGAATTTCCAGACTTCCTGAAAGTAGCACGCACAGTGCTTGTTTACAAAAAAAGGCAGTCCACATGAAGTGTCAAGCTACAGGCCCATATCTATAATACCAATACTAGCAAAGGTGATGGAATCGGTAATGAAAGAACAACTATTAAGTTACTTTGAAGGAAATAGTCTCTTTTGTGACACGCAACATGGCTTTTGTAGGGACAGGTCAATAACAACAGCTGTACTTGCCTTAGCACTAGTACTCTGTGACCTTAATAAGGCATTTGACTGCATCCCACATAAGGCCCTGCTCAAAAAGCTAAAAATATATGGTATAGGGGGATCTGTCCTGCAAACTCTTGAATCCTACCTGAGAAACAGACAACAGATTGTCTCCGTGCAAGGAGCTGATTCAGGTGAGGAGAAGCTACAGCATAGTGTGCCACAGGGATCGGTAATAGGGTCCCTGCTGTTCCTTATCTTCGTAAATGCCATAGGATCCAATGGGCACACCTTGCAGTTTGCGGATGATATAACCCTGTTCTCAAAAGGAGAGACTGTTAAACAGACAGTCCAACAAGCAGAAGTCTTGTTCAATGAAGCTAAGGCCTGGCTTATCATGAACAGAATGAAAATTAATGAAGAAAAAACTCAGTGGATGATATGCAGCCTTAGCAATACTGGACCACTGGGTAACACAGCAGATGTTAAACTTCTGGGCTTTCTCATTGATACCAAATTAACCTGGCAATAGCACACCAAACATGTATGTTCCAAACTTTCACGGGTCCTGTACCTCCCGAGGAAACTGAAAAGTATAGGACCAGAACAGCACCTTCTAACTGTGTACTATGCAATGTTCCACAGCCAAATCAGTTATGGGTTATTGTTTTGGGGACATTCTGCAGGCTGCAAGAATGTGCTTTTACTACAAAAGAAAGCAATGAGGATCATTACTTCAAGCAAAAAAACAGACCACTGTAAACCAATTTTCACCAGGTTAGGTGTTCTGACTCTTTACAGCCAGTATATATTGAACTACCTCAACCACATAAAGAGAAACCATGACATTTACAGAAAGAGAAACGAAGTTCACAAATACAGCACTGACAACAAAAACAGTATCGACATGCCAAGGTGTCGATTAGCAAAGACACAAAACAGCTTCCCAAAGGTGGCCCTAAAATTGTTTAATGCTCTACATCGAGCAGCTCCTTATAAGTCACACATTTATGCATTTCGTCCTTATGTGGTGGCAAGGATAACATGTAATAATGTCGGCTTCCAGGGTACTATGAAAGAAATACAACTACTGGTAGACATGAAGATGAATAGTTCCGTATACTAATGTGCAACAGGAATAATAACCACTTTGGGTATAATGATAAATTCTCTAACTAGAGTCATACTCAGTGTCCAGTCAATGTCCTAGATCAGTGAGGGGTAAAATTAAATTTTGTGAGGAGTAAAAACTAAATGTTTCGATTTTGTATCAGTTACAAAACTACATTATTGTAAATATATTATTACCATTATCATAATCTTGTAGGACTCTAATAATAATTATATAAGTTGTCAATAATTACTTTTTCTCAATTTGTAACATTAATGTGGTGGAGGATATGAGTCCCTCACATAGTCCACCCACTACACACAAATGTTGTGGTTTGTCCGTATATCGCAGACGATAAAAGTGAGACATATACCTAACAAATGCTAAATATCTCAAGAAAAGTCTTCTACAAGTTGTAGATAGTACCTGCAGTAGTCCAGAAATTGCTTCATTACTCACTTAGAAACAGATAAATGAATTAATTGACAGAACAACACAGCAGTAACTACATAAGGGCTACTGTAGTGCTGTACACAGAACTATTACTATTACTACTACTACTACTAGTAGTAGTAGTAGTAGTAGTAGTAGTAGCATTAGTGACTGTGGTCAGTCAGAAAGCATTAATAGCCTGAAATCTTCCCATTTCTGCCAGTACAGACGTATGGAGTGCACGCATTTGTACTTGGTTGACTTCAAATGGGGTTGCAGTGGGTAGGTCAAGCAAGTGCCAGAATGGAGAGGAGTAATTCAGGGGAAGTATGTTTTGTAACAAGTGCCTACCATCACTGGGGATAGTTAGCTTTCTTGTCTGAGAAGGAGTTGTGAGTAGCACTTGCAATGTGTCTCACACACACACACACACACACACACACACACACACACACAGACAGACACCTAAATATCATTCATCTTTCCACATTTTGAAAATAAAAGTATTCCAAGAAAAGTCTTTCATTCTACAATATAGTTAGGTGCTAAAGTTGATGAAAATGTGGGTGAGGAGGAAGGGGGGGGGGGGGACAACAGATTGTAATCTCCCCACGGAAAATTACCCTCTACCACGCAATAATTAATAATGGTCAACCAAATCATCCACATGTATTTACGTTTGAAAAGTATCTGATCAGATTTTCTAGTAATATATGCGCCGACAGCTCGTCGACGCCAAAGTAATTTTCTAGTACGTTTATTCTTTGGAACAAAAGAGGTACAGAAATGTATGCTCCGTGGTTATTATAGAGAGAGAGAGGAACAGCTTCGGAAGTATCGGTTGGAAGATTGTCGGATTACTAAAGGAGATTTATTTACTCTTCTTCGCGCTAAAGCGAGCTAGGAAAGTTTGTGCCGCTAGCGTGATAGATAAAGAGAAAGAAAAACCTGTAAAAGAAAATTACATGAGACTTGGAACCAACAGAAAACGGAACATGTACGGAAATGGATTCAATATACAATTTTCCTCAGAAATAAGGTTTGTGACCATTTTATTCTAGAGTGAATGACGAATGAGTTCTCTGTCTGAACCATTGATGATTGTCTGGGCCCTGTAATTAATTGGGAAGTTTCAGCTGTGACGAAGAGAGCCTGCAATCTCTGAGTTTTTTGAAATCGTCCAAAAAGGCTTCGTCCACATCTGAAATTTTAGATCTGTCGTAAACTGAACGAATTGTTCAAACGATCGATTTTCCCAACTGAATGCAGCGCTTAATAATAATAACAAATGTAAAGATCTTTTCTAGCAAGCCAGCCGCTGAATATTAAGACGAAGGGCTCCACCAGAGATTCTACTAGGCCGATTTCACGTAAATAATATATTTAAACTGTACACAGATAAAGGAGAGAGAGAGAGAGAGAGAGAGAGAGAGAATCCTCCATTAGCATAATTGTTTCTCTGTCTTTTCACGGATCAGCCTAACTAGAAAACACGAAGCCCTGACTTTATTGTACCGATTCATGTGTGAGAGGGAAAGAGCGATAAAGGCGACAGATACACTTCTGTACAGACAAAACATTACACCAAGTTAGCGGCAAGCTGCATTCACATAGACTTTCATCATTTACAAAAGCAGAGTAGAATTCATTATAATGGCCAATCCGTGACAGGACACGTTTTTGGACGTTGTTAAAATAATTTTGTTCTCTGTTTCATGTGAACTACGACGAGACAACTTAACTTGGAAAAGAGAAGAAATACTCGCAGGCAAATTAAGTGGATCTACAAATAAAAGCAGCACGCTGGGCGCAGAAAAAAGGCCAGATCTATAATTTTTTATTAAAGCTTGCTAGTATTGAGGAAGTAGACGTAGATTTGAACATTTACTAATTGTGTTCATGCCAGACGTAGTTTGATTGACCTGCCCTAGTTGCATTTACCTGTATATGTACTATAAGAAAGTAGCCACAGAAGTATTCTTGTGTGAAGGGAGATATATACATATTGACTGTAGAACATTTATATGGTTTTAACTAGGGCAATGTTTAAGATGAGTCAAGCAGAGCAGAGCAACACGCAACAGCCTTCAGCTGTGAGCACGGATAATAGTGATGTAGTAAGAAGTGTTGTAGAACCGATCGCTACAGATAGTGCAATAGAACGCCCGGTAGACACGGCTGGAGATGTAACAGCAAGTATGCAACATGGATTAGATCCATTAGTAATTATCATGAGACAGATGCAGATGATAACCGAGAGCATGAATAATATGAAAACCGACATTAATGCGAAGTTAGCCTCAGTTACCGAGGGGCAAAATGATTTGAATGCGAAATTAGCCTCAGTTACTGAGGGGCAGGAAAATCTGAAAGCTGAGATTAAGCAGCAGTTACATGACAGTTTTTCCGAATAAGAGCAACGGATAGAGGCGAAGACAAAGGAACTTAAAGATCAGGCCGAAGAGACAGAACGAAAATTAACTGCACAAATAGAATTGGTTAAAGCTCAATGTGAGAAATCTACTCAACGCGCACGTGTAGAAATGAAGGAGTATGTGGCTATTAAGATAGATACCGTACGGGAACAGGTGGAAATGGTTCCGCAATTAGTACAAAAGCAAGATGCCATGTCATGTGCAATTGCGCAACTTCCTGAATTGGCACGTACGCAGACGAACCTAAAGGAAAGTGTTGAACATCTGACCGAACGTCAAGACGTTATAGACCACCAAATTAATGTATTAACGGGTAAATTATCCGAAATCACATTAGAAAACAAAAGGCTAATGTGTGAAAACGTTGAGCAAATTGTTAAAGCAGCATTCCAGAGTCTATGCGGCAAACAGGAAGAGAATTTGTTTGCGAAAGGACTTGAGGAAGTGTGACAGCAGTTAGGTGCTGATTTCGAGCATTGGAAACAAACGATAGAAGAGTCGATACGCGTTTCACAACAAGGCTCAGAACAAATGAACACCGGCCAGCAGCAGAAGTTGGCAGCGTCTGTAGAGCCAGTTACTGCACATTCGCACACGATACCGACTTGTGTGAGTAACTCGAATATTAAATTGCCACGAGCTAGTTGTTCGCTTGAAGTTTTATCTGACGGAGATTACGAAAGCCTTTGCCATGCCGAAGAAAAAATGATAAAGCATCGGCAATTCCAGATTTTTAACACTGACAAAAGGGGGGTCCATCCGATTGTTTTTATCCGAAGTTTTAGAGGAGTGCTACCCAGAAATTGGTCGGAGTGGCAGAAAATCAGTTTCGTGACTGGGTATATACAAGGTTCGGGGGCGATCTGGGCCTCGGACATGACTTCTGTTTGCTCGACATATGACGATTTTGAGAAAGCGTTTTTAGGAAAATTCTGGTCAGAAGGGGTACAGCAACGCCTAAGGCAGGAGGTGCTCTACCCAGAGCCTTTCTCTTTTTCAAAAGGAAGCCTTAGGAAGTATTTTGAAAAATATATAAACAAAACTAGATATTGGGACAGACCTATGCCTTTGCCAGACATAATAAACATACTTAAGGCAAGATTACCAACTAACATCCGGAATCAATTAATTTACGGGAACGATAAAGACTTGGAGTCGTTCCTCACGACGTTAGATCATATAGACATTATAGAAGAGAGCAACCAGAAAGCCCGTAACAACAGATTCCAATATAGGGAGATAGAACCTCCGCCAAATGGTAGGCAAGGGAACGCACAGAGATCGATAAATAGTGGAGAAACCCCTCAAAATCTCAATAATAATACCGGCAATAGTCTTGCGAGGGGCTGTCCAAGGAACAACAGGAATGGGAAACGATACAATCCCGTATGGGGGAACGAAAGGAATTTCAGACCGCAAGCCTGGAACAATAACAGTAATAGAAAGTGGAATCAACCAGGGGGAATAGATTCAAATAACCAACATCAGTGGTGACGGACATCTACGAATCAACCGGTAATTACCGAAGTGACGGACGATGTCAACCACCAGGCGAATCAAAATCCAACAAACTTGTAAGGACCCATTCGTGCCCCGGAGGAGCGGTCAACAATTGGTTGAGGGGCAACAGGATATGTGTACCCATGCTAACGTATAATGATGGACGATTACTGGCAGATGAATTGACCGAGGACTTAGAACTCCAAGATGAGGATAAGGAACAGGTGGCAGTAGCCGAAGTGCAAGTCATTTTGGAGACTGTACCTATAGTGGCGGTTTTGGACACAGCTGCAACCACGAATGTTATTTCGGAGGCTCTATTCAACAAGATCAGAAATATAAGACGAGTACCAATTTTTCCAGTTCAAAATTGCAGAATAATAGGCGCCGTTGGGGCTAGATCGGCTAATGTAAAAGTGCAGTCACTACTTAGTGTAGAAGTCGGAAATGTAGCAATATTAAGCACATTCCTTGTTGTAAAAAATTTGGTGGTAGACTGCATTATAGGAGTCCACAGCCTACGTCAATACAGATGCAGAATAGATTTTAAAACAGGAAAAATTTGGTTAAATGTAAATAAACAAGAAATTGAGTTGGACTTGTTGAAAAAGGAAAGCCTTACCAGAAAATATAATAGTGGGATCAGTGTGCAAGTAATCAGGACTGCACAAAATTCTAAACAGCACGTAAATAATGAGTTCCAAGTCAAAGGAGACTTCGGTCAATTAGTGTATGAGAAGTTAAATGAATCCGACTGCATTATTGAAGAGCAGAAGAAGCAGCTCAAAGAATTATTATTAGTGTATGAAAACGTGTTTGACGAAAGGCCAGGAGTTATTAAGGGATACATATGCCATCTCTACGTTAAGCCACACGAAACGTATTGTAGAACTTTCTATCCTGTTCCCTGGAGGTTAAAGGCTCAAGTTCAAAAAGAAATAGATCGCATGTTGAAATGGGGTTTGATCGAACCCTCTACAAGCCCATACTGCTCCCCATTGTTGATCGTGCCAAAAGCAAATGGAACTGTGAGACTGGTACTCGACGCCAGGGAAATAAATAAAATCATAATTCCAGTGAGAACACATCCGGAAAACATAGACGAACTGATACAACGGTTCCAGGATGTCCAATATTTGACGAGCATCGATTTGCGGAGTTCGTATTGGCAGGTCAAGCTGGATGAGTTATCAAGGAAATATACAGCTTTCATTTATGCCGGAAGAAGTAACCAATTTACTGTAGTTCCTTTCGGACTCAACATTAGTGCTGGAATCTTTATAGCAGCTCTAGATTATGCTCTAGGCCCAGAACTATGAAGCAGGATAACAGTATTTGTTGATGATATGCTTATTGCATCGAAGACCTGGGAGGAGCATATTACCTTACTGAGTCGGGTGTTGGACGTGTTCAAAACCATGGAAATAACTGCTAACCTACAGAAATCCCATTTTGCACTAAACAGAATCAAGTTCCTGGGGCATATAGTTGACGCAAAGGGAATTTTACCGACCAAGGAGAAGCTAATTGCGATTAGTAAGTTTCCAACACCGAGAAATAGGAGGCAATTAAAAGGGTTTATGGGTCTTGCCTCATTTTTTAGAAGATTTATAACGAATCAGGCCATGAATGCAGCAGCTCTAAATAGTTTGCTGAAGAAGGATGTGCCCTGGCTCTGGACATTAGAGTGTCAAGAAGCATTTGAAGAGATAAAGAAGCAATTAGTAAGTGCACCGCTTTTGTACCATCTGGACATGCAAGAGGAATTCTACTTGTCAACAGATTCGTCAAATGTGGGTCTTGGAGTGTGCCTTTTCCAAGTACGCAAGATAAAGGGACAGCTTACCTTTTGTCCTATTGCGTTTGCTAGTCGTGTTTTGTCCAACTGTGAACGAACGTACACGACGACAGAATTAGAGGCTCTTGCGGTCGTCTGGGGATTTAAAAAATTTCATTGTTATTTATATGGGTCGAAGACTATCGTATATTGCGATTTACAAACGTGTAAACTGTTACACCCCAGGCTGGCTAGATGGACGCTCGCTCTGCAACAATACCAGTTTAAGATCGTACATGTCTCAGGACAGCAAAACATTATTGCTGACGCTCTATTAAGGTCACCGCAGGGTTTAACAAAAGAGATTGAAGTAAAGAATTCCTCAGAATTCCCTGTATTGCTGCTGCAGGAAAATCCATTTAAGACGTACTACGTCAATTTGTGTGTGCATATGGCCCAGTTACAGAAAAAGGATGCTCAATGGGGAAGTGTCATTCAAAGGTTACAACAGCAACCTTCGGATCAGATGGCAAACTATTACAAGCTGGTAAATGGCGTATTATTTTTCCGCTGTGGAAGGCCAAACAAAGTCCGTTGGTGTGTTTGTATACCTGAGGCACAAATAGAGAAACTTGTATGGTTCACTCATTTAACCTGGGGACATTTCGGTGTGACAAAATGTGCAGACAAAATAAGTGGGTACTGTTATTTTCCCAACATAAAGCGCAGAGTGCATGAGGTCTTAAAGAGATGTATAATATGTCAAAAAACAAAGCCGGATTCAAAAGGGACTAAGCACCCATTATGCTCAATATTAGTACAAGAACCAAAAGAATTAATTTCATGCGATCTGTGTGGATCGTTACCTACTTCAAGAGGTGGTGTTAAATATGTGTTGGCATTTCTCGATGTGTGTACGAAATACGTAAAGCTATACCCGATAAAGGCGGCTACAGCCAAAGTAATTGTATTAAGATTGATAAGGGATTATCTTCCACATGTTGGTACACCTAAGGCGATCATAACAGACAACGCTAAAATATTCACGGGACTCCGATGGAAGCAGACTTTGTCTTAAGTCGGTGTGAAACATATACTAACATCATTTTACCACCCACATGGCAATTTGGTTGAGATGATTTTTAGAGAATTCAATCGATTTATGAGGACGTATTGCCATAATAAGCAAACTGCGTGGGCAAATTATGTGGAAGAGTGTGAGGAGATATACAATAACATGCCCCACTCCTCAACTGGATATACACCTTGTGAATTGATGTTCGGAGCAAAAGAGGAAAACTTCTGGACTGACCATATCCCCAAAACTCAGGAAACTGAGATGCGTTGGGAAGAAAAAATAAGACAAGCTATCATAAATATGACGAAAAAGGCTGATCAAAGAAAACAACGATATGACAAATTAATCAAAAGGGTACAGACATACCATGTCGGAGAGAAGGTACTAGTTAAACGACATACCAAATCATCCGTCATAAAGAAAAGTATAAAGAAATGGGAGTTACTATATACTGGACCATACATTATCCTACAAATTCCGAATCCGGGGGCTTATCTGTTAGCATACCCGGGATCGAACAAAATAAAAGGGTTATTTTCTCATAACGACTTAAAAAAGTATAATGAAGATTAGAAGATAGGGAGGAATGGTGTTCCGAGTGACAGAAATGAACGCTCGTAAAAAGCATAACAATAAACTGTGTGTGCAGTGATAGAAACCTTTAAATTGAAATAGTTAATCAGTGACATAGAGTATAGAAATAGTGACTAACTATTATTATCGAGTGTTGTAAAGAAGATAGTGGAGATAGGCTTCACCTGTGGTTTGGGTGAACATAGAACTTTAGCATTGCTAATGTCATCAAGAATGATTAAGGATCTAACTGACCTTCAAGAAGAATGAAATGTTTCCCGAAAATGACGCGGAATAATCAAAGGAGGTTCCGAGTGAATATTCATATATAATCTCATGTGAACGCTTACATGTGTAAACGTGTGAAAGGATGTGTTGTGGTAGTGAATCGTGAGTGACGGTTAACGCCGCAAAGATAATTTCCCGCGCAAAACAGTTGACGTCGGCGCGAGAATTACAATCGATATAGACGATACAGATATGCTTTGTAAGAGACTCGCACCAAACGCGAGGATAAACTGATTCATGTTGAACTCTAAAAGGAATAGGTGCTATAATTAGAAGTTAAGAGTTTTTAATTTATTAATTAATGATTAAAGAAAGTAATATTCATAGATTCAGTAGTAATTTAATGGTTCGTGTTCGTTTGGGAATTTTGTGTGAAAAATCCATTTCCATATATGAGCATGGATGAACACCGTATGAATCAGAAAGTAATTGAAAGAAGCAACTCCGCATTCCTCAATGCTAATTACTGTTACATTTCAGCACTCAAGCGAAGAAATATATGTATTTAGAATAAAAAGTTTTGAGTATAGCTAAATTATATGTCTTATCAAGGAAATATGGATGATGTCTTGGTATAAAATGAACTACACTTTCCATTATTCGATGATTTGAATCCAAAATCTATAGTAAGTTACATGAATCCTTTAAATTACGAAGAACAAATCAGTGATAGAAAATGTGTTAGAACTTTTGGGGAGGCAAAGTCAAAAGGAGTATTCAAAAGGGAGTAAATTGGATGATGCTTTTGGCAACATCATTAGTTAATGGTTGAATTCCTTGAAGTACGTCGTAACAAAAAGGATCCATGAAGCCATAAGGATTTTGCTTTCAAAAAGGAGAATCTTGGACGGTGCAACCTAATCAGTTCTCTTACAGGAAGAGTTTTCCTTTTGGTCATTGCTAATTCTTTTGGAATGAATGTTGCATGTGAATTCGAGTATCCCTGTTCCTTCTACTCTTCCCATTGTGGGCCGCGTAGAAGATCAACTACAGAGGGGGCCGCGTAGAAGACCGACTACAAATGTGGACGTCGGGGACATGCAAGACCCGGGGGAGTTTAGCACCGCAAGATATTGTACCAGGAGCAAGATTGTAAAACGAGAATTCACGTTATTTATTGTAAAACGTTTTTTTTGCTAGAGGCACAAACCACTCTTCTCCAAATCGTGATACAAATTGATCCCTGTCTTTCCTTTAGAGATCTATTTCAAAATTATATATTTTTTTCTTCTATAGGCTTTCCTATCTTCTATGTACCGTAGGCTGGGGGTCTAGGCTTAAGAGGTTTTCCAAGGTTTCCCATCTTAAGAAAGTTCCCGAATGGGTAGACCCTGACATCAGTTCATGAAAGATCATCTTCCTTGGTTGTGCACAGCAAATATAACACCTAGATGCACGTAAAAGCAATACAGCCGCGGTACCGGTCTCTTCATTTCTTCTGTCTTCAACATTTCTCTTCTTCGTCTGTCTCAAATATAATATTCTTTTTCAGTCGGAGGACTGACAATCATCACTTCCGGGTTATCCACGCTAATAGATAGCTCGCGAAGTGTGTTCGGTGAATCAAAATTGAGCTCACATACTTCGCTCGCTGCGAGGGGCATTGTAATCTCCCCACGGAAAATTACCCTCTACCACGCAATAAATAATAATGGTCAACCAAATCATCCACATGTATTTACGTTTGAAAAGTATCTGATCAGATTTTCTAGTAATATATGCGCCGACAGCTCGTCGACGCCAAAGTAATTTTCTAGTACGTTTATTCTTTGGAACAAAAGAGGTACAGAAATGTATGCTCCGTGGTTATTATAGAGAGAGAGAGGAACAGCTTCGGAAGTATCGGTTGGAAGATTGTCGGATTACTAAAGGAGATTTATTTACTCTTCTTCGCGCTAAAGCGAGCTAGGAAAGTTTGTGCCGCTAGCGTGATAGATAAAGAGAAAGAAAAACCTGTAAAAGAAAATTACATGAGACTTGGAACCAACAGAAAACGGAACATGTACGGAAATGGATTCAATATACAATTTTCCTCAGAAATAAGGTTTGTGACCATTTTATTCTAGAGTGAATGACGAATGAGTTCTCTGTCTGAACCATTGATGATTGTCTGGGCCCTGTAATTAATTGGGAAGTTTCAGCTGTGACGAAGAGAGCCTGCAATCTCTGAGTTTTTTGAAATCGTCCAAAAAGGCTTCGTCCACATCTGAAATTTTAGATCTGTCGTAAACTGAACGAATTGTTCAAACGATCGATTTTCCCAACTGAATGCAGCGCTTAATAATAATAACAAATGTAAAGATCTTTTCTAGCAAGCCAGCCGCTGAATATTAAGACGAAGGGCTCCACCAGAGATTCTACTAGGCCGATTTCACGTAAATAATATATTTAAACTGTACACAGATAAAGGAGAGAGAGAGAGAGAGAGAGAGAGAGAGAGAGAGAGAGAGAGAGAATCCTCCATTAGCATAATTGTTTCTCTGTCTTTTCACGGATCAGCCTAACTAGAAAACACGAAGCCCTGACTTTATTGTACCGATTTATGTGTGAGAGGGAAAGAGCGATAAAGGCGACAGATACACTTCTGTACAGACAAAACATTACACCAAGTTAGCGGCAAGCTGCATTCACATAGACTTTCATCATTTACAAAAGCAGAGTAGAATTCATTATAAGATGACAGGTGGGACAGGTTGTAATAGCTGATGTCTGATTGCACTCAGGGATAATGATCTAAGAAATGTTGGGAACCATTGATCTAGAATGTATCAGATCCACTGATGATGCATTGAAGATATCAAAAGGAAAGGAAAAATCTGTTGTGCATCAACTGAAAAGTGAAAGCACACATCAAGATACTAACTGTAGCAAAATGCTTCACTTACACTGACGTTAAAAAGAAAAAAAATCGCAACACCAAAGAGGAGTAGTGCCACACAAATGGAAGTTGGTAGGCATGTTTCTACATCCAATAATGATGTCTATTCAAATTTTGCTCCAGTCGAATAAGAATGGTGCTAGTAGTACTACTATGATGATGCAAATCAGGTTTGCTTTAAACATGTGTTGTAACGGTTGTGAATATTTGGGTGGGGGGGGGGGGGGGGCACCAGACGGCAAGGGGGAGGGCTGAGTTAATAACTAACATCTAATTGCACTCTGGGGTAATGGTCTAAGAAAGGTTGGGAGCCACTGTCCTAGATAATGTCTTGTCAGTGTTGTGATTGGTGTCGTGCTCAGTCAGACACAGGTCGGGCAGTGTGACATTGTCAGAGGGCCAGTGGCCGGTGAGAGACCAGGGCTTGAATCAATGGCATCCACCGAGACGCAAGAGTGCCCAGAAGCTCGGCCACATGGTGATGCCCTAGGTGGTGTCTGGCCAGTGTCTAGGATGGAGTCCAGTTGCAGTTCTAGGCTGCACTGGGTTGAAGTGTGGTCGGAATCTTGGGTCACAATGGTACTTCTGCTGGTGACAGCTACCAATAGATGGTCTGCTGGGTGCAGCTGGCATTGAGCCCCCTCAGTAGCGACGCGGTTCAAACTTTGAGGTTACTCCTGCTAATAAACTAGAAAAAAACAGTGCAAGAAAATATATAATCCACTTTTTGATTGGTTTGTTGTTAATGACACTTTTGTTTTTTCTTCCTACTGCTACAATTTTTTCCAGGCTACTTCTGAACAGTACTGTCTCTTGGGTGCCTGGGGGCTGACAGACCTTGCAGCAACCAGTCTTGATTTTTTGGTCATCTGGTTTCTGCAGCTTTTTGGGAGTTGGGATGTCTGTCTGTGTTTTTCTGCTACCTGTGATTTCTGTCAGTCTCTGTGGGTGGGGGTGGGGGTGGGGGGGTTCGTTATGAATCGCAGTCTTGGTGGTGGGGGCTGGCAGCTGCAGGAATGTTGCCTCCATGATGACCAACAAGATGGGTAAAAACTGCTCTGTCAGAGTTTTGATGGTTTATACCGTCATCACATGGAACACATCTGCCATGTCTTCCATTGCTGGGTTAGTTGCACCTGCCAGTGGGGCGAGCAATCGAGTTCTTGATGGTGGAACAAAGTTGGCAGGCCCTATCATATGGGCCTTCCTTCCACATCTGCATCTTCTTTCTTCTTTTTGTGGCTCCACCCCACATTCTACTTGCAACAGTGAAAGTTGGCCACATGTTTACTGTCGCAGTTGGTGCAGGTCAGTGCGGCATCTTGTGCCTTCATGCAGGTGTATGTATCATGTGCTTGCAGACATTTTGCACAGTTCATATCATTCTGTCAGTATTTGTCCATGTAGCCCATCTTTTGGCAGCGAAAGCACTGCTCTACTCAGTCCGTGACAGTGGGGGTCAACGTGATTTTTACTTCAAATTGCAGAAGGCTGTAGACTTGGAAGATGTCCTTGTTCTTCTTGTGCCAGATCAGGCCCATAAACAGTTGGACCAATAGCCTTGTCCTACTTGTGACCTGGCACAGGTTGACAATGCCATAGAAGTTGAGCTCATTCAGCGACTTTGCAACAAAATAGTCCGCAAGAAGCTCCATGGCTGTATCGTGGATTCCTTGCATGGCAAAGGACCATCACCCTTAGGCTTTGCGTGGTAGCCACCTTGTGTGGCTGCTGTGATGGCAGCTTTCAGTCTTGCCCACCGTTTGGTCCCTGTATCTCAACAGATGTGGAACCTGAGCATTCTTTGGTGCAGGCATTAAGGTTGCACTGTCTGCAGCGTCTGTAGCAATGCTGATGGGTGTTGCGTTGTGTCATCAAAATTGGCAGCCCCATCTTTGACGAGTTTGCTGTAGTGGCACGAGCTGCTTCTTCTTGCTAAGTGGATGCAGCTGGGCCATCTTCTTCACATCTGGAGAGAACGACATGGGCTGTGGCCATGGAGGGCATGTCTGCAGAGCCTGGTGGCTTCTGAGCATGCAGCTAGTCCCTGAACAGTTGATGACTGGAAACAAGTGATTTAGAGAAATAAAACACGCTGTAGCCTGTAGAAATCTGAAGGAAGGGACTGTGTTTGCTGAATGCCTAGAGAACGTTGTCTGCCATCATTTGTAGTGCCAACAGTGAAGTAAGGAAGAGGTGATGTTATGGTACGTGGGTGTTTTTCATGGTGCACGTGTGGTGCCGTTATTGCACTCAAGGAAATGCTAAATTTGGAAAGATAGGAACACATTTTACAGCAGAGGAACAGTCTGGAGGCGATGATTGTTAGTATCAGCATGACAATGTGCCCAGCCATAACACAGGATTTGTGAGGCGATGGTCTGTGGGCAATAACATTATGAAATGGCCTGGCGAGAGTTGTGGCCTTAACCCAGATCATCCACATCCGAGATGTCCCATGAAAGAGTGGTGTGAAGATTTGATGTCACATTATTCTCAACACTTGGGGCAAAATTGTTAAACAAATCGATAGAAATGCTTAGATCATTGGATGATATGAAGCAAACGAGAGGTCAGCAATAATGAATTTACATACTGCAATAAGGACGTAATGGACCATGAACATTCATCCAGAATAGTCACTGTGATACCCACAAGACACGAGATGGGGATCATAGGGACAAGCACAACGAAGATTCGGTGGACGTTGCAGAGAACGAAACCCATCATTTAGAAATATTCAATTGATAAGAGCCTTACAGTGATGTAAGAAAGTTTGCTTTGTTTAATATTAATAGCAAGTATTGAGAAGTGTAGAAAATGTCAGAGAAATAGTGATAGGACACGACACTGATACCTCGATTTGAAAGTGGAAATGTATTTCATCTATTTATGTATGAAGGTCGGAGTGAAAATGAGGACATGCACTGAGTCAGACAGAGGTTTGCAGTAGAGATATGTGAATTTAGCTGTTCGTGGTACTTTTTATAGTGCTGTATGTTATGATTGGCAGTGATACTGTACGCTAAGAAAGGCTATAATAATGTAGTAAAAAAATCTGTAACCAAAGGGTTATAGAATTACAAAGATAGTATGGCGCAATACGCGCCGCCATTGCGCTGGCGTGCGGGCTTACTTCCTGCCACGCCCATGTTGCTTGATAACAGACTGCACAGGCAGCTGCAGGCGCATTCGACTCGAGGCAGCCGCACGGAGCACACAGCCATGCCTTACCGTCGGAGAAGATATTACAGGAGGCAAAGGATGCCAATATACAAAACTGTTGACACTTTCAGTTTTGTTCCTAATGATGTTGTTGTGACCTTGACACAAGTAATTACAGGAGGCAAAGGATGCCAATATACAAAACTGTTGACACTTTCGGTTTTGTTCCTAATGATGTTGTTCAAGAAGAGCTTCTGAGTGGTCCTATCACATTTGTAGGATGCAAGATGAATTTTTCTTGTACTACTACAGAGGTTGTAACTGGCAATTCTTGGTTATGATGTTGTTCAAGAAGAGCTTCTGAGTGGTCCTATCACATTTGTAGGATGCAAGATTAATTTTTCTTGTACTACTACAGAGGTTGTAACTGGCAATTCTTGGTTAACAGTTGCTATAGTTAACTCTCTCATTAGAATTAATACGTCTTCTGTTTCTTGTATATAAAGAGAATGGTTTATCAGTAAGCACAACAGCCGTACCATAATTTCTATCACCTTGAACACCAATAGGAAAGGTACAGTACGCAATAATGTCTCTGTCATAGTAGGATTCCAATCCTGGTAATGGCTTATCAGAACCTCGAACTATAGCAACTGTTAACCAAGAATTGCCAGTTACAACCTCTGTAGTAGTACAAGAAAAATTGATCTTGCAGCCTACAAATGTGATAGGACCACTCAGAAGCTCTTCTTGAACAACATCATTAGGAACAATGATTCCGAGTGCCTATTCCAGATCCTTGGGAAAACCAGTTAGTATACAGGGTGTTACAAAAAGGTACAGCCAATCTTTCAGGAAACATTCCTCACACACAAATAAAGAAAATATGTTATGTGGACAAGTGTCCAGAAACGCTTAATTTCCATGTTAGAGCTCATTTTAGTTTCGTCCACCTACATTCAATGGAGCACGTTATCATGATTTCATACGGGATACTCTACCTTTACAAGTACGACACAACATGTGGTTCATGCACGGTGGAGCTCCTGCACATTTCAGTCAAAAGTGTTCGTACGCTTCTGAACAAGAGATTCGGTGACCGATGGATTGGTAGAGGCGGACCAATTCCATGGCCTCCACGCTCTCCTGACCTCAACGCTCTTGACTTTCATCTATGGGGACATTTGAAAGCTCTTGTCTACGCAACCCCGGTGCCAAATGTAGAGACTCTTTGTGCTCGTATTGTGGATGGATGTGATACAATACGCCATTCTCCAGGGCTGCATCAGCGCATCAGAGATTCCATGCGACGGAGGGTGGATGCATGTATCCTTGCTAACGGAGGACATTTTGAACATTTCCTGTAACAAAGTGTTTGAAGTCACGCTGGTACGTTCTGTTGCTGTGTGTTTCCATTCTATGATTAATGCGATTTGAAGAGAAGTAATAAAATGAGCTCTAACATGGAAAGTAAGCGTTTCCGGACACATGTCCACATAACATATTTTCTTTCTTTGTGTGTGAGGAATGTTTCCCGAAAGTTTGGCCGTACCTTTTTGTAACACCCTGTATATGCAGTCTGGCAGTCTGTTCATGGTAAGGTGTGGCCAAATTTGTGATGTGATGCATGACCTTCTGAGCCACAGCTCTCTCGAAAGATGGAAGGGGTAATGTGATGGTCTCAACGGACATAGTCAACACAAGTCGAAAGCAACTATTATTTTAATGTGATTTGCAGTGTCTGTGTTGTTCAGAATTATGATGCAAAGTTCCGTCGGGCATACATGCACATCTGAAGAAACAAGCACTGCGGCGACTACAGCCATTGTGCATCCACAGCTGTGAATCTGGACAACCATCAGCTTTATAATGCAATGATGACAGTGAAAATTTGTGCCAGACCGTGATTCAAATCTGGATTTCCCACCTAGCATGAACAGTCGCCTTACCGTTATGCTATACGAGCATGCTCCACGGCCAGACTCAAACTTCCATAGGCCATGTGCCTACAACCTGCGCTCATACATCCATTACATCCATGAGTTATGTTCAGAGGCGAATACAGAACTTTTTCTCAGGGGCACAAAGATTAAAAGGGCTTTGGAGATTTATAGGCTTTGTGAGTCTAATTATAGGCAACATCACGTATGAGTCACATATCAGAAATATAATTTTATTACAGTTATTTCCTCTTGTGTTTCCTACAGGAGATATCCAAAACTTTCTCAGCGCTCATCGTTGATGCAATATCGTGATGGATATACATCAATGCCAGTCCATTTTAACGATATTCTGTCATCTTGCTGCGAAGATATGTCTTCAGACGGTGTAAGATTAAGAAAGATCTCTCCGCAGTGCTGGTCATTACAGGAAATGTTCACAACAACTGACACAAGACTCTAATACTCGGCAGCGCCGTTACTTTTTCATAGATGTGTCTGAAATTTGGATCTGTTCGTTTGTTCAAGGCACAGCTGTACATCGCTACATAAACAGAATGCCACTTGTAAGCAATTCCGAAAGTTCTACATCGATTAGTGAAAGTGTATTTATTTTTATATTCAGTGACCTTTATCCACCGTTTCGATCGCACTTCATTAGTTTTGTTATGCAGAGTAAGTATCGGACAAGCACAGATCACGATGTGCGCCGTCCCTCCGCTGCCCCATCGCACAAGTCAAGTGTTGTAAGATTAACGTCTATGAACGTCTGTGGCATCACAGCTCCGACAACAATGCATTGATTTCAATGCAGATTTTTTATTTATATTAAGGCTAATTTAACAAGAATTGTCGTGACATATGTCTGATGAAAGTTTGTTCAGCTGTTTAGAAAGTTTACTACATAAAGTAATGAGTTTGGCGACAGCAATACTCTGTCTGCCTAATCAAGATGTGGTACAAAATTTGATATCATACTAAAATACAGATCTCAAAGAATCTACAAAAAATTCTGCGAGAACACATGCTTATCTTCCTCGCTTCACCTATAATCACCATTTTTTTATTGCTTTCGGATTCGCTGCATCAGTTGCAGTCGAAAGACAAAAATTTTGATTAAGGGTGAGCCATAAAAGATAAGTATATGCTCTTGTAGACTTTTGTGCAGATGTATTTGAGATCTACAGTTTCAAACTTTGCTCTTATAGCTCACGTAACTCTTATCGCCTGCATAACGTACTTTAAAAGAGTGCATTACCAACAAAATTTTTACTGCCGTGGTTCACTGTTATCGACTGTTATCACCTCTGTCTACTGATTTAATTTTTTTTAGGTAGCGTACATTCTTTCTCAGGGTTCAAGCCATCTCCATACCGAACGTTATCAATTTCGATTCAGTGGTTCAGTCGTGAAAAGGTGACAGACAGAGTTACTTTCACATTTATAATATTGGTACCTTATGGATTTCTCATTGTGCCTTTCAACAAGAAGTGAAGTGCTATATCATGACTGAAATATGCTTGCTCTTCATAAAAATGCCAAAGACGATATGAGGTACTATATGCCAAAATGAGGACTTTGGTGAAATACTAAGGCGCATAGAACAAAAAATGTAGTGACCATAAGTAGCCTGACAATGATGGAAAATAGAATCGTGTATCTTCAAATAAAGCTATTTATAATAACTGGAGACATCACTATTGCTTACTGATTAGAAAAAGAATCCAGAGAGTTCAAATATTTACCGAAAATATCTGAATGTGTGACTCTGAACGCAGACCTAGAAATTTAAAAATTTTTCAGAAAGTAAAAGATTTAACTTTACTTGTGTAGCGAGTAAAACCTACACAATAGCTTATTTATCTCCTAAGCAATTATGAAACATTAAAAGACATGGCATAACACAATTAAGTTCGCTGGCCGAAGTGCCCTTGCGGTTCTAGGCGCTGCAGTCTGGAACCGCAAGACCGCTACGGTCGCAGGTTCGAATCCTGCCTCGGGCACGGATGTGTGTGATGTCCTTAGGTTAGTTAGGTTTAACTAGTTCTATGTTCTAGGGGACTAATGACCTCAGAAGTTGAGTCCCATAGTGCTCAGAGCCATTTGAACCGTTTTGAACAATTAAGTTCTGTTAATTCCAGTCTTTCTGCAATTTTAAACTCACAGTTACATGCTGCCTGTAAGTAAAAATCGTGATATTAACGAGATTTTCTCTCCCTCTCTCTCTCTCTCTCTCTCTCTCTCTCTCTCTCTCTCTCTCTGACTGTCTCCCCCTCGATTCCGCCCTTGCCTTACAGCTTACAGGGGAGACATTTTAACTGAACGTCGCTTGACAGGTATCGGCAGATAAATATGATATTGCAGTCCCTGCTTTGTTCAGAAGTATGATGCAATGATCCTTCGGACATCCATGCTTGTCCAAAGGAACATTGCATCGTGATTCTGAACAACACAAACATTGCAATATCATATTTACTCACCGGCATCAGGCTAGTGACTTTCAATTAAAATGTGTCACCTGTATGGGAATACACATAAGGGATGTACGAGTGAATGTTGACTACATATGGAAGTTGAATCTGGCCGCTGGGCGTGCTCGGCTAGCCTAAAGGTAAGACGGCTGCTTGTGAAAAGCGAGAAATCCGGAAGAGTCCCCAGTCCATCACAGATTTTCATTGTCGTCATTGCATTATACAGCTGATGATTGTCCAAATTTGCAACTGTGAATACATTTCTTGTATATGGAAGTTTGAGTCTGGGTGTTGAGGGTGCTCGGGCAGCCTTTTCGAAAGGCGACTGATCGCGATAAGCCCAGCACAAATTATCATTGTATTCATTCCATTATACAACTGATGGTTGTCCATACTCGCAACTATGAATACATTTTATCTGTGATATCAAGATATATGAAGAACTGCCTTTGTATGTTCTATTTTTGGTACTTGCGTGTGGTTCATGTTTTGCTGTGTGGTCAAAGTATTTTACACTGTGCAGTATGTATTTACTACAAACAAAATGTTAACTGCTCATAAATCATGTATCAGTATGCATTTGAAGTGGAATCGACTATACCCACAATAGCATCAGAATATGTGCAATGAATTCCAGGAGTTAGGAAAAGAAATATAGCCACAGAGAGAATTCAGTCATGATTTCAATAAAGATGGTTTTATTATTTTTTCATTTGCTTTTATTGCAACCATGACTGAATTCTCTCTGTAACATTTACACAGTTGCTATAACAGCGGCACAGTGCCACTCACAGACAACAGATGGCAATACTAGCAGTGCAGATATATAAAACGTGCCAGGGGATGTAGAAAACAAGGTACTCGTTGTAGTAATGGGGAAAATGAGTGATTTTTGGACGTCCAAAAGAGAATGACAGTAGTAGGGCAAGGAGAGCACCACCCCACATTGCATTGTTGCCAAATATATTCAAGATGGCAGCGTTAGATATGGCAATGTCCAATGACGTCATGGTGGGAAGTTCAAATTTTGGCGGGAAAATAGGACAATTTGGCTATCTTGACTAACCAACCCCCCCCCCCCCCCCCTTTCAATAAATTGGCGAAAAATTTGATGGGAAAAAGTTCACTTGGGCTACCTCCACTAACCTAAGTCATCAGTGTATGCTGCACCATGGATAAACTCGTGCGTATATCTAGCTCTCAACCCAAGTGAATGGGTGAACACAGTCACAACATTCGCTTGTACATGGATGAGAAAATTCAGGCTATTGGGCATAAATTTGGAGGTATGCACAGGGAGCTAGAGACGTATTACCAGACACTTCTGAGAATGATCAATGCATTCAATGAGTCAGTTAATGAAATATGCAAGAAAGTAACCAACTCAACTGAAGAGGTCGAGGCTATTGAGGGGAAAATAGATGTAAAGGTCCTTGTTGTCGAGAAGGGAGAGCAGGCAGTTACCACATAGGGATACCTTAGTCAAAAATGTAGTAAGAAAAAGCAGAAACTTTTCAGAAAACAATATTCTAAATTTTTTATCCCATATGAGTAAATAAAACTGGCAGACGGTCTTCCAATCACAAACGGTAGATGATAAGTATGAAGCCTTCATAAACATTTTCTCCTACTAAATCAGTTACCATTCCCCTTTAAAATTAAAAAAAAGGCTGTTCCTGGTTATTCCAGAAAGTGGATCACTTTAGGCATTATAACTACCTCAAAAGAAAGAGGGGGCTTTTCTCCCTGAACAAAACAAACTTTGGCAGGAGTGGTCAGTCTAAAAAATACTTTGCTGGTTGTAAAAAGATATTCAGAAATGTTGTCAAGGCAGCCAAAAAACTTCATTACGATATATAAAAACATCATTACGACATACTTCTCAAAAATTGAACTAACAAAGGTAAATGTATGTGGCACATATTTAACACTAATACAGGTAGGACTAAAAACATTACAAATAGCAGTAACCTAGAAATAAATGGAAGATTGATTAATAACAAAAAAGAAATGGCTCATGAATTTAACTACTTCTTCACAAATTCTGTTGAAACCCATACTAGTCACTTAAAGAACAATCCTATGCTGGCCCCTCTTTCAAGCAACCCTACTGCTTCATTATTCTTATCATCAACCCCAGAAGCAGAAATCGAAAATACAATCGGTCAAAAAATAAAAAAAAATTTCTTCTGCTGGACAAGATGAAATCCCTAATTTCCTTGTTCACAAATGTTCAAGTATAATAAGTAAGTCTCTATCACATATAATTAATTCTTCATTTTTGGAAGGCATATTCCCGAAATTACTTACCACAGCAAAAATTAGACTGATACACAAAAAAAGACTCTAAACAAGATCCCAATAACTATCAGCCAATAGCAGTCCTCTCTGTGTCTATCAAAATATTTAAGTATGTAGTGCCTGACAGACTAAAAGCATTTCTGAGTAAGTATAGCATTATTTCTCCAGCTCAATATGGATTCCAAGAGGGGAAAACAACAGTAGATGTTGTTTATAAATTTATAGATGCAACTCTCACTCTCATAGATAAGAAACAGACAGCTGTGGGGTTGTTCCTAGATCTTACAAAGGCCTTCAATACTGTAAACCACAGAATACTATCACAACGAATTTGTAACTATGATATATGGGAGACTGCCTATGATTGGTTCGCAAGCTACCTACTAAACAGAAAACAGTATGTGCAGTTATGTGAGGTGACCCCTTCAGGAAGATCCAGTTTCATGTTCTGATACGCAAACTGTAAAACACAGTATCCCTCAAATATCAGTTTTAGACCTAATGCTATTTCTCCTGTTCATTAATGATCTTCTTCGTCACCTATTGACTCACAATACCTTCCTTTTTGCTGACCTCACCAATATTCTTATATCTGACTCAGATGATCGCATTGAAGCCGCAGTCAACCAATGTACTGCTCTACTGGATTCATGGCTTACAGCTAATAGGCTACGTCTGAAGGAGGGATGTAACGGATTTTGGTCCAAAAATCGATTTTTCAAAAAATATTAGTTTTTGATCTACACAGTTTAATCTGTGTTGTGTGAATTTCATCGTGATGGCAGCTTTAGAAATGACTTTAATCTGTTAAACTAATTAAATCTGCACTGGCAGCCACTCCCACCTTTTCTGACATTTGGGAAACTGCTTGCTTCAGCAGAATTTTTGTCAGTGTGTAGCTATTTTCTTTCGTTATCTTTGGCTAACATCTGTATCTCTGGCTGACATTTATTTATTTACTTATTTACATTTTCTTTGCCTGAAAACTTTCGTGCATGTGGTTTATTTACATTTAGACAATACTAACACATATTAGTAGGTGGAAGGTTGCATTCGCAAACCTTTACGTAGAAGTCAAGATTTATACATAATGGGTGATGGAAAAACTGTGTTTAGGAAATGGAGGTTTCATGGAAATCAGTTTACCAACAAAATGGAGGAAGCAGCATCGAAACTTGGGACAGAAGAATTGCACAGGTGCATGAATGATTTGATATGGATTCCACTGGATTCAGACTCATTGTTTTAGAGCTTCTCTGCCAGGCTATCAAGTTTTCAGGTCATACGTTAGCTGTAAAAATGGGGAATGCATGATTGTTGTTGAAGAAAGAAGAATGGGAATAGCTTGTGATTTTAAATTATTTTGTAATTCGTGTGGCTATGAATTTTCGTTTTCCTCCTTTAAAAAAACCTACACTGGTACCTATTAAAGTAACTTTAGGTTAGCATGTGCTCTGAGATGCCTTGGACAGGGCACGGAAGGAGGTAATTTATTGTGTGGTTTTCTGAACATGCCTCCACCTTATGCAAAGTTTGAAAAAGTAAATAAAGAAATGTCTGATTTGTATGTGATACTGCCAAAGTTTCTTTGAAGAAAGCAGTAGAGGAATTGATGGAAATAAACCAAAAAGAAACAGATCCTGGGGCAGATATTCATGATAGTGAATCTCCTACAAATGTTACTGACCTGTGTGAGTCTGTAGATGGGATCTGGACAAAAAGGGGTCACACATCTCTGTATGGAGTTGCATCTGTTATTGGTATTGACTCAGGTAAAGTTTTAGATGTAGAAATTGTGTCTAAACACTGCCACCAGAGTGCAACAAGGAAAATGTCCAGCAATGAAGACATTGAGAAACTGTGGCAAGAAAAGCATGCTCTAAAAATTATAGTGGCTCAACTGGGGCCATGGAGGCTGCTGCAGTTGTGAGGATGTTCTCCAGATCTGAGGACCAGTATGTTGCTAGATATACTAAGTACCTTGGTGATGGGGACTCCTCTTCGTTCAAAGCTGTGACAGATAAAAATCCGTACATTACAACAATAGAGAAGTTGGAATGTGTTGGCCACATCCAAAAGAGGCTTGGTGGTAGGCTTCATTGCTTGCTGAAAGAGAAGAAAGGTGAAGTACTTGAGGATGGAAAACAGCTAGGAGGAAAAGGCAGGCTTACTCTGAAAATTCTCTTCAGTTATTTTATGGGAGACATATCAGGAAAAACACACACAATTTAGAAGCAATGAGGCGTGCTGTGTGGGCAATTTTTTTCCACAAACTATCCACTGATCAAACACCGATGCACAATCTGTATCTGAAAGACGATTGGTGTATGTTCAACAACAGAAATGAGATGTACTCACATAAACACACATTACCAGTACCTGTTATGAATGCAATTAAGCCCACATTCAGATTTCTTGCAATCCCTGATTTATTAAGGAAGTGTCTTCACGAAAAGACATTAAATTCAAAGAAAGCCTCAATAATTTAATTTGGATTAGATGCTCAAAAAGGACATTCTGTGGACTTGAAGTACTCAAAGTTAGTGTCTATTATGCAGTTTTATGTTACAGTAACGGAAATAATGACAGAATTGAAGTGCTGAAGAGTGTTGATATAGATCCTGGTGTGTTTACAAAAAACACATTTTACACCTTTGACAAGAGCAGAGTCAAGAATGTCTTACTGCAAATACAGGCCAAGCAGATTCTAAGAGGAGCAAAGAGAAACCTGGATGAAGAGGAGTATCAGTATGAAGGATTTTAAAATTGAGATAGTCTTATTAAGTGTAGAAGTATGAGAAGAAAATCTTTGAACATCATTTTCTCTGTTTTAGGTTTTTTTTACGTTATTAGAAGCCTTTTCTCAAAAGTATATGCGCTAATGCTATGAAATTTTCAGGAACTGTTTGCAACATGTTGCTGTCTCCCTGGAACTTACAAATACGAGACCCTGCAATTACATTCTCATTTTTAGATGATTGTGTGTAAAAAAAAGTTAATTTTGTATGTGCAAAATTAAAACCTCTGTTAATGATACAGTTTGTGCCACAAATTAATAACTGTAATTCAGTGGTCTTACAGCCTTCTCAGGACACTACAATAAAATTTTCAGATTAATTGCATGATTAGAGTTTGAGTTATGGCTTTTTATAAAAAAAAGACCATAAAAAATTAAAAATTCAAATTCCTGGCAAAATATTAATCCTGCATCTTTTATTATATTTTTCCATTTAAACACAGCTCTTTTGCTTTACACTTGTAAAATTTTAGATTTATACATTAATAAATATGGCTGTAATGATTTTTAAATAAAAGTTTTCATTTTCCATTACATCCCCTCTTAATGTAAAAAAGACTGTAGGTCTAACATTTCATACGGTCCAGAACAGAAATCCATCTGTCCCAACTACACAAATTGGTGGAAATAGTATTGAACTGGAAAAGTAACTAAATTCCTTGGGATATCTATCTACGACATCCTAAGCTGGAAAAGGCACACTGACAGCTTAGCTACCAAGCTAAGTAAAGTATGTTTTATGCTTCTGTAAGTCAAGGAAGTGACAATTATAAAAATTCTAGCATCAGTGGACCAGGCTCTTTTTCACTCCACTCAATCCTAACATATGGCCTCATATTCTGGGGCAACAGGTCCGAGTCCAAAAAAATATTTAAGCTCCAAAAGAAAGCTGTCATGATAATGTTATTTAAAAAGTAGAGAGACTCGTGTAAACAACTATTCCAAAAACTAGGTATTCTTCCACTTCCATGCCAGTACATATTGGAGATATTAAGTTTTACGAAGCTAAATCTCTGCAGCCTGAAGCAGAATCTGGACTATCACCGGCACAACTGTAATACTTGCTGACACAGTTTCCCCACTACACCAAATTATATGCTGATAGTGTAAAATACATGGGGATTAAACTTTAGAATCATCTACCACCAAATATGAAAAAACATCAACAATCCAGCACATTTTAAAATAAGGCTTAAATTGACATTATTAAAAAAAAAAAAAGTTCAAATGTGTGTGAAATCTTATGGGACTTAACTGCTAAGGTCATCAGCTCCTAAGCTTACTCTCTACTTAACCTAAATTATCCTAAGGACAAACACACACACCCATGCCCGAGGGAGGACTCGACCGGGACCAGCCGCACAGTCCATGACTGCAGCACCTTAGACCGCTTAGCTAATCCCACGCAGCTCGACATTATTAAAATACTCTTTCTATAACTTACATGAATATTTTGAATGTGATTTTTCTATGTAATATATCTGCACACTTATCTTTCTGTATTATAATTTATCTTCAAAATGTAAATTTCAATAAGGTCTAACTGACTGTCAAAAATTGATCTAGTTGTATGAACTTATTGTATTTATCTAGTAAATCTTAAGTATTGTATAAGTTATGTAATGCTTATCTGCACTTAATTTGATTTTAAATGTATCCTCAAATTTTAATTTTAATTAGGCCTAGATGACCATTTTGAACAACTTGTGAATATACTAATACTAAATCTTGTAATCTATAACTATCATACAATTGTATAAGTCTAGGTGTATTTAATTTGGTGTTACATATTTTTAAATGTTTAACTACTATAATGACTTGTCCCATATCATGTTGTACTCTCTGTACACAAAATGATTCAATGGATCAATAAAGAATGAATGAATGAAGATGAGGAAGAAGAGCAGCAAATATATAAACCCTCATGCTGTGGAGACATCTGATTAGTATACACTGAGATTTCAATGAAGCAGAAAGTCATTCATGTGTGGAAAACGCTTTGAGAGAAATTACAGTCGCCAAGGTTAGGGCATATGAATCGACAGCAAACAGTAATAGAGACATTTAAACTGGTTACTAAATCTCTCAGGCAGCTCTCAGCAAAAACAAAACCACATGATAATGATGGTGTTGCCATTGACTAATTCATTACCTGTCATACCCACGGTCAGATGGACAGAACATTCAGCATTAGGGGGAGACCATAGATGTTGGGCTTGCATCCTATGAATGTAATGAAGATGACACAACACAGATTGATGATAGGCAGTTTGAGAGAACACCTGGCTTAATGAATCTTATTTTCTTAAGATCTACCACAAAAACCTATAAATTATTCAGTACATTTGACAGATGTACATAAGATCACAAAAAGCCTGAGCAACAAGAAATATAACACCATTATAAAACCAGTATTTGATGGAGAAAACAACAGCAGCAGCTGCAGTGGCAACGGTATTGACATTGAGCATAAAGCAGTAAACAATTAAATCCTGCAGTATATATATTATGACGACTCCAACGAGTTAATACATCGATTACAGCTGCTCATAGCATCAGCTGCTGCAGGTAACGCAACTCATTCCAATGAGGCTGTTTCAGTAATCTCTGAGCTTAGAGAGAGAGATATCACTGAATAAGCATGCAGACAGTAGTTCAAGAACTGCACAAACCAGCACGCAAAACATACCCTTGTGGGTATGTTATGATTAAAGGCTTGGATGACTTATGGCAAGCTGATCTTGTAGATATGAGGGAACATTAACATGAGAATAATGGATTCAGATATATTTTAATGGTTATTGATACATACTCCAAATTTGCCTGGGCATTGTCTGTTAAAACAAAAATGGGTAGAAATGTTGTGGATGTGTTTGAGTGTTTGCTACAGACAGGGACGAATCGATGCCCAGACAACCTCCAAGCCGATCACGGTGGAGAGTTTCACAATAGGTATTTCAAGAGCGTCATGCAGCATACATGCATCACTACTCAACATTCACTCATCTGAAGGCAAATATTGTGGTGCATCTGAAAAGAACAATAAAAGGTCGAATGTGGATGCGTTTTAACCTTTATGGCTCTTACAAATGGACAGATATCCTCCCAGAAATAATTGCTGAGAATAATTGAACCAAACATAGCACAATAAAAATGAGACCAATCAATGTTTGTAATAATGGACTCATGGATACAATGTACTATCACATTAAAATTCTGTATCCACGCAGACAGGAATTTAATGTAGGTTATTTGGTTCATATCTCGAAACACAAGACAGCATTTGAGAAATCATACCTACCGAACTGGTCAACAGAGATATTTACAGTTTGAAAGGTGCAAAGAACGAATCCTAGAATTTAGATCTTGAAGGATAGTAAAGGGGAAGAAACTGCAGGTTGCTTCTACACTGAAGAGTTGCAGAAAAGTTCAGAACCAGAGGTGTTTCTCGTGGACAGAGTCGTAAGACATTGGGGAAATGTAGTACTAGTCAAATGACTTGGTTTTCCTGCAGCACAAAACAGTTCAATTGATGCTAACGATTTGATGTATAATGGGGACGCACAGTCCACAACCACCACAGTAGCAAAACATGCATGCTAGAAGACACATTAGAGGAGGTGGTGGTGGTGGTAGTCTAGACAAACTGCTGCCGGTGGAATTACACATTCCAGGGCATAAATACTGTGGATCTGGAACATGGCTTCAGAAACGCTTGGCACGAGGTGATAAGGGAGTTAATCTGCTTGATGAAGCATGTATGTAACACAACATTGCATATGCTGCAAATAAAGATCTCTCAAGTCATCACATTGCAGACAGGATTTTAATTGGTAAGGTTACGAAGAAGAAAGGATATTGGTACAGATCTACGTATTGCAACATTTGCAGTTGATAAAACCATGTGTGGAAAAATTAAGTTGGGTTTAGAAGTGGTGAATTTCAAGTGAGTTATGAATGCTGCACATTGTGCACCGAACAAGGAGGAGGAGAAGTTTGGGAAGCAGAGCTGTTTTAAGAACTGCATCCTGATAGTGATGTATGCAGCTAAAAACACTCTGAAGCAGAAAGGTGCAGGAAGAAGAAGAAGAAGAAGAAGAAGAAGAAGAAGAGGATCAGTCAAAGTACCTCGAGTTCTACCAATAACCAAGACGTCTGGTGGTTTTCTTCCATTCCTCATCCCAGTCCTCTCTGCATTCTCGGCAGTAGGGTCACTCACTGGTGGTGCTGCAGTTATTGCTCGAACGGTCAAGAATGCGCAAAACTCCCAAGCACAGTTAGAAGAGGCAAGAAGACATAATCATATTATGGAAACCATAGCCATCGGAAAAGGACTATACTTGAAACTGTACAGGAAAGGGCTTGGTCCATTCACAAATGAAAAAAGAAAACGCCCATTAGTGGTCCTGCCAGATCGACCACTCACAAATACTGATATTCTCAAGTTTGTCAGAAAAAAATTCAACGTTCCAAGACTCCATGGTGCGTTTATGCGGGATACATTACCGAAGACTATTTGAAAAACTGATGAATGTGGTACTGTGAATTTAGATGTTGCTGGAGGCCATGGCACACACTGGATGTCTTATGTTATGAAAAATGCAGATACCATGTACTATAAGGGACGTTCAAAAAGAAATGAGCCAGAGTCTGGAATGTGCAAACCAGTGACAGGAGGGTAATATTGTGGCGCGTGTAATGAGGTGTGGTTCTGACCAGAGCACGGAAGTTCACAGCCCGTTGTTAGAAGGCACACGTGCACATCACATGACTATACAGATCTAGCAGTGGCATGCATCAATCATCCAACGCTGCCATTTGCATTGCAAACAGTGACATGGAGGTGTCAAAAGAAGAGCAAAAAGGTTTTGTTCATTTTCTGACAGCAGAAGGAGTAGGAGGAACGGATGTTCATTCATGAATGTCACAAGTGTACGGAAAACACTGCACGTCCCTCGTAAGGGCCAAGGCATGGCACAAGTGCTTCAGGGAAGGACGGGTGCCATTAGCCGATGATGCACGGTCTGGAACACCACACTGCATTACCGGTGACATCGTCCAGCTGGTGGATGCACTCATTACCCAGGACCACAGAGTGACAATGAAAGCCATAGCTGCCATGATAGGTTGGAGCATTGTGGAAGTGTTCATGAAGGAACGACTGCACATGCCCAAAATCTGTGCCCAGTGGGTGCCCCACAGTCTTCAACCACACCAGGAAGCATGTCAAATGGCCCATTGTCTTGCTCATCTGCAGCACTATGCTCGGGAAGGGAATACGTTCCTGGCACGAATGGTGCCTGGAGATGAGTCATGGTGTCATCACTTCGAGCCAGAATAAAAACGACATAGTCTCCAATGGAAGCATCTAGGGTCACCACCACCAAAAAAAGCCAAGACCATCCACATGAGTGCAGGTAAGGTTATTCTGACGTTCTTCTTTGAGCAAGATGGCCCCCTTCTGATTAACTTCATGCAGCATGGGACAACACTGAATGCCAAGTGTTACTCACAAGCCTTGATCACCCTTAGCCAAGCAAAAAAATCAAAATGACCAGGCAATCTCATCCACAGGGTCATGCTGCTCCATGACAATCTCATCCGCGGGGTCATGCTGCTCCACAACAATGCCAAGCTTCATATGGCCAACACAGTCGTGCCACTCCTGAAGAAATTCAAATGGGAGGTTCTTGACCACTCACCATACAGTCAGGACCTCTCCACCTGTGATTATGCCATTTTTGGTCCCTTAAAAAAGGCTCTGAGGGGCAAACGATTCACCTCAGACGACGTCATCTAGCTGTATGTGCGGACCTGGTTAACATTGCAGCACCGGTAATTTTATGAGACAGCCATTCACCGCCTTGTGTCACAGTGGGACAAGTGTCTCAACAGCCAAGGTCAGTACTTCTAGCATACAGGTACTGGTTTCTGTAATTGTGCCTCCAGCTTGTTTCTTTTTGAACGTCCCTTAATTTCGACTCATTTGGTACCTGCACAACCTGAATAATTACAATGATATTTTACCCACGGAAGACATGTGTTCTACAATTTTCAGTGCTATCAGGACTTTAATACACACCTATGCATCATGTTTCTCTTGACATTTACAAAGATGATGATGCTATAGAAGAAGAAGAAGAAGAAGAAGAAGAAGAAGAAGAAGAAACCACAGACTATATAAGAAGGAGCTTTAAACAACCCTTCATCAGTTGAGGTTCAGATGCAATGTCATACACTTTGACGTAAAAAAGATCTATTATCTGTGTTGCCTGCAAATTACTTCCTGCCAATTGATACAAGCATTGGTGAATAGAGTATTGCACTGACTGAACTGGACATGTACAACAGCTTCCCAATACCATGGAGACTAGCAATAAATTGCATCTGGCTATTAATGGTGAAAAAGACATTGTGGAAATAGAACAGGATGCATACTATATTGATGATGTAAACAGTCTTAAAACAGTCAAGAAAAGGTATTGAACTATGTGTAAACATCAACACACTTAAATGTCAAATAAGCTCTGTAAATGCAAAGATTGACTTTAACCAGAAAGGTTCAATAGGGTGCCTACTGCGTTTCACAAAAGGGCAGGTTTTGAAGAAGGATCCTAGTAAATTTTACAAGTCAGCTCAGACTGTGGACATACTGCCCGTCAGCACAATCCGAGTCGAGTGTAACACTGCAATGAACTCATATCTCTACAACAGTCTGAGTCATACTATTTACGGATTTTTCCCCTCAGTTGCAATAGAGTATAAGATTGTTGATACTCCTGCCAATGCAATATACCTTCCAGTGACAGCTCAGACACTGAACTATTTGGAGCTGCATATTGTGGACCAAAATAGTCAACTTGTTGACTTTCGTGATGAGGAAATCATTGTACAATTACATCTAAAGGATGGGCGTATGGTTTAAAACCAGTGTATGTAATCCACAGCACGTCACATCGCTGCCGAACCACAAAGTGATAACACATGCAAACTACGAGTTTCTTCAATCAGTTAGCTTGAAACCTTGCAATGATGTCCTCACTCAATACAACCAATCCAGTAGAGTATGATTAACTAATTATATGTCAGGAATACTTCTCGCATAAACCTTATGCTTCAACCACATTTGAAAAGATGATGAAATTAGGATTGTCATCTAGCATCAAGACACGCTGTTGCTTCCATGCAAGAGTTTTTGAGGGGTCATTCAAGGAAACCGACGACAGCGATACAGTGGTATCCAAGCTTACTCGTAATGCCTTAGCATTCCTGTTTCAAGACATATGCTATGAACTCAATGGGTCTGAGATCGACTATACATGCAATGTCAGTACAACATTAACTCTTTAAACATACGCCCCTGCATCACCGATGGATTTGAATAGCTCAGAAAGTGCTAAACAGGAACTCATTCTGGTACGGAGTGCAATGGATAATAACTCATACATTCAAGGAGCTCAAGAGCAGAATATAATCACAGTCAGCAAGATACTGTGGAAAATGCCTCACATCAGTGTATCAGATGAGGAGTGTTTGGAGCTTTTAAAAGTCCTGAATTCCGGTACATTTCTATCACCAACATTTTGCTCATGGGAGGTTTTTTAGTACCCATTGTTACTGACTGCAAGCAGACAAAGACGGGCTATTAAAATCTCTTCGCAGCTAGAGACACCTAGATTCATCATACTTGGATTTCAGACTGATAGAAGGGGGAACATAGCAAATGATTCCACTGTGTTCGACAACTGCAAGTTAACTAATGCCAGTCTATCTGAATTCAGACTTCTACTGATATGACAATTTACACCTGCAGTGGAATGAAAATGTATACAGTCTAGCATATGACATGTATGCAAGGTTTCATGCTTCTTACTATGAATGTGTTGAAGAAGGAGGAGGAAGAGAGTGTGCATTCAGTCCACAGAAGTTCAAGAAGGTATCACCAATTATTGTAAAGACTGCTGGAAACAGAACAAGATAATTAAGTCTGGAACTATAGATGTGCGAATTGGATTTCAATCTTCGACAAATTTACCAGAACACACTGCCACTTATGCTCTAGTTCTACATGATCCTGTAATCAACTACTGCCCGCTCACTAGTATTATGTAACGAGCTGAATAAATTAGTAAGTGCTGTGCCATACCTAGAGCATTTCACGATGGCATCTCAAGGTGCCGAACATCAGTGCAAACACTCAGAGTTTCTATGATGCTGAGTGTAGACAGTTCATATTTAAAGATGTTGCATTCGTAGTGTACACAGAAGATACAGGAATAATAGAGACATTCTCACAAACATTGCATCACCGAGGTCTTTCAAGTGTGTGAAGTGTGCTAAGACATGGAAGAGTGCAAAGTGGTTAACCCATTTCTACGAGGGAATTCACTGCGATGATCCTGGAATACCCTATAAATATACAGTAACAACACTTCAATTATTTGACGACACGGATACTATAATGTACATGAAGGGGAACGAGAAGCATGGATGCATCAAATCTTTAAGTTTGCTGCTATTCATGACCTGGAATTCTACAGGTGTCCTCCCTTCCGTCAACTCAAGAAGAAAAAGAAGAAGAAGAAGATTTGTGAAAAAAGTGTTGCTGTGTCTGCTTATGAAAATGTAAAATTACTTTTGAGTTGGATGAGAAATAAATGAATTTTTACCTCACAAGATTTTTTTTAAGGTACAATATAGTATTCTTGAGGTACAAATTGACTCTGCTATTTCAAAACAGAAATACCTTTAACTTACACACTACAACAGTGACACTGGTCAGAAACTTTTTTTTTATAAATCTACACTAAAAACTAATGCAGAGTTACTTCCTTTACAACAACTAAATTCCACAGTCCCAGTAGCATAGCTTTTACAATAATTCTGATGGACTGCACACACATAGAATGAAATTTCCAACAGCCCCAATAGTGAAGGTTTTTTTACAATAACATTTCTGATGGACTGTCAATTGCATGATTTGAATATGGGAGAGTTTCAATCCCATCATCATAAATGACCCTTTTATCATCATGAGGCAACAGGCCAATTTTAGACTGCAGCACAGTGTACACCTCGTGTCCTTGTCTGCCATACAACATGCGGCAGCTGCAGTGCAGCACTGCGAACACCACTGTACATGCACCACAAAAAAAGTCTTTGATAGAGAGGGCTCTCCATGCCACACAACACACACCCTTAGCCCACTACTGGGTGGCACCTTCCCATGTGCAATATGCATACATTTTTGAGCATAGACCTGCGAACTCCACAATCGGCCATCCATTCGTCTCGTCCTTCATAAGATCAATAACCTTATTGTTATGTGGAACAATACCATAAGGATTATTGGCCGTGTCGAATTCATTACCATGCAACCTTATTTCTTAATATGGATCGCAGTTCTTCACCCAATAGATGAAGCTATCTGTATCCATGTAAAGTAATTTAGGATCTGCACAATGAGTTTTTGCAAACTCGTAATGAAAGCGGTACATGTGGCGTTTGGATACGTCTAGAATGCACATCCCCACATACATAGGTTTTGTAAAATCTACTGCAGTCTTCACCACCTGCACAACAACAAAGTTGTTATTGAATATGGTGGCTTACTTAAAATTTGGTCTGGCAATGCATTTTCTTATGCCATAACCCCACTCCATTCGGTTCTAGTCAAAATTTCTTGTTGTTCCTTCAAATTCTCCATTGTTTTACCTAAAATTGAATTATTCATTAATTTGTAAAAATCTTTCTCAAAGTCACACGTCACGGAAGCTCTCTGTCTCATTCAAATCAATATACTTCTTCAACCAGGGGGACTGCTTGAAGGAAATAGCCCAGGTGATTGTAACCAGCTTGAAACCCAAGCTGAGACACTGCTGGAGATTATGATAATGAATAATGTATCTCTGCTTATTCTGCAGGATTGTTATCAGTTTTGGCATGGAGCCTCCTTGCAGACCTAGTTGCTCTGGACACGGTGGCAAATTGGTGTGTGGATCATGCAAACTAATAAGGTATGCGAGTTCTACCTCCACCACATACCCTACATTAGAATCAGCTGCCATAACCCTCATGATTTTTCCACCTAATCCCTTGTATTTGTCTTCAGGCATCCATCAAAACTCACCAATCGGCACTGATTGCTGCATGGCATGCCCATATAAGCTATTTATATCCAGGTACTTTTTATAACTCGAATCAAGGGATGCGTTGAAACTGTCACCGATCCACAGGTTATTTGCCTTCGTGTGCCTGTGGACATATTGGTGAAGTTCTTCACAGATCCCTCGCACAAAGAAAAGAAGCATCTCATCATTGGTCAATAATTCAATGCTGCTCTTCATTTTCTTGAGCATTGAGTCCCAAGTCAACTCAGGTGCTGTGTGGGAACGAAGTTTTTCGCAACGGCACTTATATGTAAAACATTCTCTGGTTTTTTTTGCCAAGTCACTTCTGGATAAAATCTCAAGCTTTCGATGATTACCTCCACCGTCATCAATGACGATGGAGGCAATCATCAAAAGCTTGAGATTTTATCCAGAACTGACGTGGCAAAAAATCTGAGAATGTTTTACATATGAGGTGCCGTGTGATAAAAGGTAGGATCCAGAGAATATGTGGCCATGGATAGACTCTGGAATTTCTTGAAAACGTCCACAAGCAAGTGCACGTCTGTGTCCACGTAAAGTCGTGCGTACTCTCCTTAAGTGGAGATGTTGAATTCCCACCAGACATTCACAGCATGCTCATACTCTGCATCCATTATGGCATCGCCTGTAAGGTTGCTGGAGAATGCAATTGTGTCAGGTAGCCTGGTTTCATTGAGTTTTGCCATACTATCCACATACTAGTCACAAGTTGAAACTTCTCCTCATCGAGAAATGGAGCTTGAGTGATATGGATATCTTCCTGAGGTAGAGTTTCAACAAGTTTCTGAAGTGGCGCCAGCATAAAACATAGCATATCAAGGAAGCAGAGTGTAATTCTCGACTTCTGTCTTTTGGAGAATGAAATGTATTTCTCGATGCTCTCGGGTAGGACACTGACCCGATTTTTCTCGCAACCGAAATCAGCCAAGTGTTAACTAGAAAGTGAGCATCATACCCACTTAAATTGTGGAAGAAAATGGGTACGTGCCGTGGTAGCTGGTAATTCAAATTGCACGCATTGTGAGCTGTAACACAGAACTTCCCCAGAAGATGACAGTGGTCCCTACGAGGAGTTTCAGTTTCTCTCTCTAACAGCACCCCACAAATATGACAATCAACTGCGTTTGTATACAAACCTTCACTCCCCTTCGATTTGGTCATGGGAATGTTGTAGCTGTAAAGCTTATCAACTTCCCATGAATGTTTTTCGAGTTCAGTCAGAAGCAAAACTTCAAATTATCCCCGAGATAAGATTTGTAGCAGTTACGACTGGAATCAGGACGATACAATTTGGTACGCTGCTGCATATGGTAAGTGTTTTTCTGTGAAGGTGGTACGTGAGGCCATGGGGTCACCTTCACAGTAGGTCACAGGAGCAAGGAGTCATTCAGTGTTGGCGTACACTACAAACGGGCCTCGCTCTTGGTGGTGACCTTTCTTAAACTTTATGAATTTATTTTCCTCAGTAGGCATAACAAAACGTACCAGGTCCTTGGAAGCACATTCTGCTAGATGTGCCACTAATAGCTTGTCTGAGGAGAAATAATTGAGGCACCTGAAGCAAATATGCTGTTTACCATTATGATTACTCAGTTGGGAAGAAAGGTGTTGGGAAATGTCTTTGATCCAAAGATAATGATAATTATCACCTTCAGAGAAGAGCAGCACATTTACATGTAGCTCACACTCACCAGAAAATTTTGAGAAATGGACAGAGCCAACAAAAATATGCTTGTCATGCTCATCTGACTTGCTTTTCTTCCCCAGGCCATAAACACGAACTGATATTCAGGTATTCTGAGCCTCAAATTTAGGTATGTCCTGGATCTTGACAGGGAACTCGATACAATTAAAGATATACCACCCATGGATATTATCACCTACATGGTATGTACTGGGGCATTCAGGACGATCACTGTAGTTGTAATTTCTTTCGCAAGCCAGGACTGACCCTGCAAAACAAGCCTGACGCTTTCTATTTTCGACATTAATGCATGCCTGCTTATTAGTTATATCTTTAGGGAACTTGATATAGCTTGACCCTTCATTTACTGTATCACAGACTTGTGTATGCATGTCCAGGTATAGTGTTCGACTGAGTGCTTTAGCTGACACACTGACTTCCATCTCGGAAAACTGAGCCAGTATAGCATTCACGGTGAATTTACAAAACCACTCGGTGACTGACGTATTCCACATTATCACACCATTTTTTCCCCCAAAGATAATGAAGAGTTCTCTCTTCAACACCAGAATCAACTTGCGGGGCGGGGGGGGGGGGGGGGGTAGTTCAAAGCAGAGCAACGCACTGCATTTAACGGCAGGATACCACGGATCATTGGCTACCTTGAGGGGCTCCTTTTCCATGGCAGGAAGGCATGCCATTAGAAAACCAGCAGGGTTCCAGTACCCCCCTGCCGGGTTCTCTCCATCCTCATGAACGAGATTTGCTCCTCAAAGGCGTCTGCAATCACCGAGTATTCTAACTGCGGTATGGTATCACTGACCTGATGTCCTTCACTAAAAGAACGGGAGAGAGAACTACCACTAGCCACAGAATCTTCTAGAATGCTTTTATTATTAACGGTGTTTTTGCAAGCATACACAGACACGATGAAGGCTTTTAGCAGTGAGAACGATTCCATTTCTGAGATGCATGTTGAAAGCAGCACATAATGATTTCCAGGAAGGATAACACAGGATGCCTTGTTAGGACCATCAGGAAGAATGCGTTTTGGACTACTTTTGTAAACTGTTCCTGAAAGCATTGCAAAAGATTTCTATAGTGTGTCCAGAGGGAGACTTGGTTGTTATTTACATATACATGAGACACCAGTATAACACTGACAATCTTTGAGCTGCACCTGCAATGGGTGAGTTGCTCAGCAATTATCTCAATGCCATGCATCAGCCACGCTAGGCAGGTAAACATGTGCATGGCCAGAGGTGTCTCGCATATGGGACGGGCTATCTCATTAGGAGGAGTGCATCCTGTGTTATTTTGAATATTTTTGTAAACGGGTACTGTTAGGACGAGAACTTCAATGCACAGAAGCTGATGCATCACGAAAGCTCCTACAACCACAAAAGCGACCGTTAACTATTTTTGCAACACTTTACAATTTCTGAGAGGGAGATTTGGCTCTTATTTTCATAGACATGTGACGTCAGTATAACACTGACAACTTTATAGCTGCACCTGCGAGGGTGAACCGCTATGCAAACATCTAACTCGACACTGGACCCGCAGCTAAGAAAGCTATGCATCAGTCATGGTAGCTTGATAAACACATCCGCGGCAAGAGGTGTCTCCCATATGGGATGAGCTGTCCCATTAGGATCACTAGGAAGAGTGCATCCAGACATCATTCCGCCTTGGAACTCCGTAGGGAACAGTTCACTGAAACTCTGAAAGTGTTTTTAAATACAATGAGTGTTTGTGCACTGCATTATTTCGGCTTTTTAAGCATCGTAAGCATGTTTGCAGAACATTATACATGCATTATTTTGACAATTTACGAGTTGTTTTCATTTCCGTACATCAGTGTACTGCATTATTTCTGTGAATTACGAGTAGTTTGCAGGTATGTAGGCTATTTACTCGCCAGGGCAAGTGTTTCGTATCAGCGTAATAAATAAATAAACTATGTGAAATCCATCCCTAAATAAACTGTTCCAACTTCCCACTGAAAACAGAGTATTCTCCCTCTCTCCAGCAGCTGGACACAGACTGAGTCCTTTTCCCACCATTTTCCCCCAAACCGCCATCTTGGATTGCGTCACAGGATGGACCACAGTGCCCTCTGGTCGCGGTACTGTGTACTAGGTCAGTTGGACTCCGGACCTCATGGTGAACACACTGGATGGAGATACTGCCTATAACAAGTCAAATTGTTTAAATAAACACTGCATGCAAAATAAATACTTAGGTCCAACGTATCCAGCAGCCCAGCGCATGCTGAATCCTTTTCCCGACAGAGGCGAGAGGTAGAAAGGGGCGGGCGAGGGAGGAGTGGGGGTGACGTGTGAGGCGGGAAGGGAGGGGAGAGGTGTGCGGGAGAGGGCGAGAGAGGGGGAGAGGGAGAGATGGGGAGAGGGAGAGAGGGGGAGAGGGGGAGAGGGCGGAGAGGGAGAGGGGGGTGAGGGAGAGGGGGGAGAGGGAGAGGGGGGAGAGGGAGAGGGGGGAGAGGGAGAGGGGGGAGAGGGAGAGGGGGGAGAGGGAGAGGGGGAGAGGGAGAGGGAGAGGGGGGAGAGGGAGAGGGGGGAGAGGGAGGGGGAGAGGGGGGAGGGGGAGAGGGGGGAGAGGGAGAGGGGGAGAGAGGGAGAGGGGGGAGAGGGGGGAGAGGGAGAGGGGGGAGAGGGAGAGGGGGGAGAGGGAGAGGGGGGGAGAGGGAGAGGGAGAGGGGGGGAGAGGGAGAGGGAGAGGGAGAGGGAGAGGGGGGGAGAGGGAGAGGGAGAGGGAGAGAGGGGGGAGAGGGAGAGAGGGGGAGAGGGAGAGGGAGAGAGGGGGGAGAGGGAGAGGGAGAGAGGGGGGAGAGGGAGAGAGTGGGGGATTGAGAGAGAGAGGGGGGAGAGGGAGAGAGGGGGGAGGGGGGGAGAGGGAGAGAGGGGGGAGGGGGGGAGAGGGAGGGGGGAGAGGGAGAGAGGGGGGAGGGGGGGAGAGGGGGGAGGGGGAGAGAGGGGGGAGGGGGAGAGAGGGGGGAGGGGGAGAGAGGGGGAGAGGGGGGAGGGGGAGAGAGGGGGGAGAGGGAGGAGGGGGAGAGGGAGGGGGGAGAGGGAGGGGGGAGAGGGAGGGGGTTAGGTTAGTGGAGGTTGCCCACTTGTTCTATTTTCCTACTATTTGGACTTGCACCATGACATAATTGCAACATTGCCACATCTATCGCCACCATCTTGAATAAACATTGCAATGTGGGGTGGTGCTTTCCTTGCCCTACTACTCATGATCAGTTGCTTTCAGTCCAAGGGTGGAAGCATTTCTGAAACGGCTAAGTTTGTGAACTGTTTGCGTGCCGTCATGGTTTAACTATACCATGCGTGGCAAAATTGTGCTCTCTGAAACCAGCATCGAGGCAACTGTGGCACACCAGGGACCACAGATAACAGGGGTCAACTACGGCTGTGGAGATGGGTACAGGCTAACAGATGTCCAACTACTGAGTAACTCACTGCCCAGATGTACCATGGGACTACTAACAGAATCTCCATAATGACTGTTCAGTGAACAATGCTGCGTGTGGACCTCTGCAGCAGGCGCCTGGTTCACACAGCCACACTGACTGCTGCTCATCAGCAACAAAGGCTGGAATTTGCACACCAGTACTGCAATTGGACATCCACAGGGTGACAACAGGTCACCCTTTCAGACGAATCATGTTTTATGCTCCATTGAACACATGGCCATTGGCATGTATAACATGAAACATCTGAAAGCAAACAACATGCAATAATCTTCGGAAGGGTCCAGGGCAGGGAAGAGAGCTTTATGGTATGCATTATTTTTTCATTTCATGTCCTGGGTGATCTCATCATTCTGGAAGGCACAATGGATCAACACAGCCATGCATCTATCCTTGGGGACTATGTCCACCTATACACGCAGTTTGTTTTTTTTGTCTGCACATTAGCTTCTACCAGCAGGACACTGCAACATGTCACAGGGCTCACAGTGTATGTGCATAATTTTTAGAGCACGTGAATGAGTTTACTGTACTTCCCTGGCCACCAAACTACCCAGGTTCATATCCAATCAAGCATCTGTACGGCCACCTTGATCAGGCTGTTCACGCCATGGATCCTAAGCAAGAAACTTAGAACAGCTAGCCGCTAGTCGCTAGTCAGCCTGACTCCACATCCCTGTCGGTGCCTTCCAGAACCTCATTGACCCTTTTCCTGCATGTCTCACAGTGGTCCACACTGCATAAGGTGGTTATTCTGGCTTTTGATAGGTGGTCACATCAATGTGACTGGATGGTGGAGTTTGTAGTAACATGAAAACTTTGTATGTTTTACTGTATCAAAGTGATAGATGAATGAAGTTCATATATCAAAGAACGCAAAGGACTCTTCAGAAAATGAACCATTTCAAAATTTTGAAATGTGCAAGTTTTCATAATATACAAGTATAGTCCTTTGTTAAAGAAAATTTGAAAACAGAGTTCAGAATTTCTGCTTTTGCTCTGCTCTCCTCAATTTCATTCTGTTTCTGCGTTATTCATGAGTGTCTGGAGATGAAGTTTGGTACCACTGACAGCCTTTATATATGACCGACATTTGTCTAAGATCGTTCGATGAGATTCTCTCATGGTAATTCTTGGATGCTTCAGGCATTGCCCTTTTGACAGCCATATGTGTTTCAGATATCTCCATCTGTAGCCCTATGGTTTGTTTTACATCTACTGTGCAATAGTTTATGTATCTTCAGAAGCTGATTTATGAGTACATAGACAGCATACCACGGAGTGCCCTCCCATCATAAACTATTTTACTAGTTACATATGTATTCAGTGTTTGGCCAACTGTTCTTTGAAACTTGAACCACAGTTCTATTGCAAGATGCTGTCCAGAGTTAAATGATTCAATTTTCTCCTTGAGATATGACACTGTTGCTGTTTTTTAGTTTACTGGATGTGTAAATGTTTCTATTTATTTTGACTGCCCTGTGTACATTGCTAATCATTGCTGCTACAGCCAGCTCATGGTCACAGATACTAATTTTAACGTGGACATCATCAAATATATCAAGTCCATTTGTTGCCATTATATCTGATATGGTTCCATCATGTGTGAGCTTCTGAACTATCTGTTCCAGGTAGCTTTCAGATAAGAAAATTATTTTTAATTCACAGGGTGTCTTGTCACACCCATGACTTATGAAGGTGTAAAATACAAATCAATTGTTGGATGATGGAATTTTGTCCTCAGGAACTTTCTAAACCTCTGTCGTCGCTTGTGTGGCCTATATCCACCGTCAGTGAACAGCCATCTGTCCATCCACTTTCCCACTACATTACCTATTAAGCCAATGGCCCAACCACAAGGTTTGTCTTGTATGACTGAACATTGCGTGTATACCAACTGCCATACACTATTTGATGGACTGTGTACAAAAGATCAGACAATGTGTAAAGTGTAAATAGCTGTGTAGAAAATAGTGCACGGAAGGGTTGAATGGAAAGCCGTAGATACCGTACAACCACAGTGTTCTAGCAATTCACAGATTCATCAGCAGCATGGAATTTGGTGTACTGAATTCTACCAAAGCGAGAGGAAATGATGTTGTGTACGCTTCAGGCAGACCTTTGCAAACAGCCAAAGCATATGCGGGACAGCCACAGATATAAATCTGCACCTGCGCGGCAGTAGTACTGGCAGGGCACCCTAAAATGCAAATTTCCACAAGCAGTGATTGACTGGGTTGCTACATGATGTAGCACAATGTGGTGTTTCCATAGCTGACTACACAGTGGGAGGCTACCTCCTGTTGTAACACACCTGGCCAGAGGGAATATGAATGCTACCAGTTGAACTGATAAGAGCATTCCTTTCATGTCATGCATTCAACTGGTGCAGTTTCTGTGTCAGCCACTGGCCGAAGCTACAACAGCCTCACTGAACAGCACCCAAAACTAGGTGAAGCCGCTGACTGAGTCGTCAGCTAGCCACAGTGCTTCTGGGCTTCAAACAGGACCCACTGTGGTGAGAACGCCCAGTGAGTGTCATTGCCTGACAGTCTATCCAGACTCCCAAGGGCCCTGGGTTCGTGTGTTTTTTGCCAGCCACCACAGGCTGTAGGCAGCAAACACTTGCCACTGCATTGTCACGCCACAGAGCTGACACACTCCTCGATCAGCGAAGGTGCCACCATCACCAGTTGTTGCTGTGCTGCTACAGGATTCCACTGGGTATGTCACCTGCTTCCAACTGAGACCAGCTCCTGGGTCAGTGGCATCAAACTACAGTATGGAAGGCATAAATTAGTGATGTTTCTGTTGGGTAAGCATTCTTGACTCTGCACTTTCCACAGTACTGGAAAACTGACCCTACAGCTTCCTGCATAGGCAACTCTGCAGCTAGAACTACATGCAGAATGCCTCTGTTCCTAACATTAATGATGACTGACTGAATGAGTGCACTGTATAGCACACTTTCATGATCCAAAATGGAATGTATATTACTATTTGACAACAGTAATGAATTAATGGATTTTATTAGCGACTCCATTGTTTTTATACCGCCTGGTATGAAATAAATATTTATGAACCTGATGATGGTTCATGGACTGAAAATGGTTGTTCAATAAAGACATTTTGCCACCAGCTCTTGGTGGTAAACCATGACTTTTTCAAGTATTTATGAGCTGTGGGGGACCACCTTAAAAATATACCTACCATACTTTGAATGTACAGCACTAATTAACATTTTAGTGGAATGTTAAATGATGTCAATGATCTTGAACAGTATGCTGTAAAGTACCCTCATCCTACACCTGTGTGTGGTAACAAGGATCAAATCGGTTGATGGGTGTAGTGTTGGACACCTTGATGAGAAAGAAATGCAAGGACAGCCTATCTCTCCTAGGTGACCAAAATTGTGTGTATGGAAGGTGCTAAAACATGGTGCGTGGTATTCTGTTTTTGTGTATCCTATCAATGTCTTGGCATCAGTTGGTGTGTTACCTACTTGATAAATATTTCCATTTGTTCAAACAGTTACAAAATGCTCTGAATGTATACCTGTAACTTCCTCCTTGAACATTTGACTTCAGCTTTTCCTTTTATCATCATCTGACAGTAGTTAGATTTTCTATCTTCCTAAGTTTCTCAAAAGAAACAGGGAGATTAACACTTAATTTTCTGTCAATGATTAGATCATTAGACATTGAGAACAAGCCAGGATAAAGGGAATTACGGGTATGGAAACTGGCACCATACTTCTTAATCATTGTGTCACCTGACTTGGATTTTGAAAATGAAATGGAAAAACAGACTGACATTTGTCAACTCTCTTCTATGATGAGAGGAACAGGAAATGAAAAGCCAGTTTCCTGTAATGGACTTCTGATCTAATACGTTGTTGAACCTGATGAATTACGAGAGCATACTGAAAAGTATTAATCTGAATTTTTTTATGTGAAAACTTTTGAAGCTTTTTGAATAAAACAAACATTAATAATACCCTACATCTTTATTCTTCATGTCAATATTTATTTATTTCTCAACATACCGGGTGATCAAAAAGTCAGTATAAATTTGAAAACTGAATAAATCACAGAATAATGTAGATAGGAGGTACAAATTGACACACATGCTTGGAATGACATGGGGTTTTATTAGAACCAAAAAAATACAAACGTTCAAAAAATGTCCGACAGGTGGCACTTCATCTGATCAGAATAGCAATAATTAGCATAACAAAGTAACACAAAGCAAAGATGATGTTCTTTACAGGAAATGCTCAATATGTCCACCATCATTCCTCAACAATAGCTGTAGTTGAGGAATAATGTTGTGAACAGCACTGTAAAGCATGTCCGGAGTTATGGTGAGGCATTGGCGTCGGATATTGTCTTTCAGCATCCCTAGAGATGTCGGTCGATCACGATACATTTGCAACTTCAGGTAACTCCAAAGCCAATAATCGAACGGACTGAGGTCTGGGGACCTGGGAGGCCAAGCACGACGAAAGTGGCGGCTGAGCACACGATCATCACCAAACGACGTGTGCAAGACATCTTTCACACGTCTAGCAATACGGGGTGGTTTTTTTTTGTTCTAATAAAACCCCATGTCATTCCAAGCATGTGTGTCAATTTTGACCTCTCTATCTACATTATTCAATGGTTTACTATATTTTCAAATTTATACTGACTTTTTGATCACCCGGTACTTTCAGTCACCCTTCTGCTGCTAGTACTATGTGGTCAAGATCAGCGTTTATAAGTGTGACTAGGTTTAGAACATTCCCAAGTACACTCTTACACTTAAGTAATACTGGACTGTACTCAAATTTTCTTTCCTTGACCTGCAGTGATAAATGCTGCTCTCAATTAGTAGGTGGGGCCAATCTTCTCCCCACTCTGACATCAGCATGCATCTATTTTAATTGGGCCTGTGGAGGTACACACTATTCTAAAAAATCTACATAAGCACACCACGTATACTGCTATATCCTAGTTATAACTTTCCACTTGTAGAATATTCTTTATTTGTTAAAGACGGGTCCAAAAATTTTCCATCCAACACAGGAGGTTAAGAAATCAGCATCCATGATCATCGCAGAATAGTCTGAACTTTTGGCTTCAGCCCTCAAATTGGCTAAAACCGTAGTACCGCGATTTGTTTCGAGAACAATGCTGCAAAAAATGCTAGCTCAACTTTTATCCCCCGTGCCAGGCTAATTGTCTTCAACAGTTCAGCCAACTGTCTATGAAAAACGGATGGTCTTCCAACCAAGGCAAGTAGGCAGCATTTATGTTGAAGTTAGCTACAGTATGCAGCCAGCAGTACCCAGCACACTCAACAGTCCTTGGTAGAGCCATCTCCACATCTCCAATGAAACTCCACTGTAAGATTACTGAGTGAACACTGGGCTGCCTTGTTAATCTGCCTGTCAATTCCCAAAGGGGCACAATCACTCACCTAACACAGGAACTTCCCATTACTAGCAAACCCACACTATGCTTGCTTGAACCTTACAGACAGAGTAGCTCCAGTCCGAACACACTAGGTGTCCCATGCTGGTTCAAAATTCTCTCAGTAATGGGCAAAACTTAAAAATTTTTTATGGGCTAAAGGGACAGCTGTGCAGTTACTACCTACTTTCAACTTCTACCCAGATACACTCGATCCCACCAAAATTGGCAATTCAGCATCACATGTATCAGTAGGTGCTGCAACATGATTGGGATACCAGGCAACATTGGAGCCACCAAGAGGTGCCACAGCTTTCACCACAGGTATGTCAATGCCACTGCAGCTGAGAGCGGCAATTTTACCTGTGTCAACAGTGGTGTATACTGTTTCCAGACAGTGACCAATTTCCCTGCATCAGTACTCAACCATCTTTTTCAGCATCCAACTATACAAGAAGAAATCACAGCTGTCAGTAGATACTGTCACTACTGGCTGTAGCTCGCTAGCAATGGTCACACAGATAATACTACACTAACATACACAAAATATGCAAACCATTAGAGAACTGAAAAGCACTACCAAACGCACCAACAAATAAACTGTAGGCCATATCCACATGGAAGCACATACAGGAGACCGATGCGAAAAAGTGTAGAATGCGGAAAGTGTAAAATGCAGGAAAGTTTAAAATACTGGAAAGCACAGGAAACACAACAAGTGAAAATGAATAAATTACTCTTACTGTCATTCTCTTTATATTGTTCAAAGTATGAAATTAAGTAATTAGAATTTTATGTATTTTAAAAAATCTGAAATAATTGTTTTTGTTTCTTTCTTTCTAACAGCAATTAGTTCTACTCTTCCGTAAAACCCCATTAAAGAGATATTCGTGTCCTCATATGAAACTTCTTATTGATTAACACTAAAAAATTACGGTAAACAAAACTTTTAATACAATATTGGTTAAAACACTAAAATCGGCAGACTTCCTAAGAAGAGAACAGTATGCACGAAATCTACAGCTTCTTGTCAACAAGGAGGTCACTCAGTTCAGAAACGTCCTGGGTAAGAATGAGGGCAGAAAAATTTTCCGCCATAATGTTATGGAGCATCTTGAGAAGGAATGTTTACATCTGAAATCAGGTCATACCAAACAGACTGCAGGCCTAATAACAGATTAGCACGTTTCATATGAAAGTAACAACATTCGTGAAAGCCCGTTAGAAAGATGGCCTTCTTCAAAAGCAGTGTTCATTTGTATAAATGACTGCAAGATTAAACTAAAGCTATTGTAATAAAATGCATTGGGCAGAAAGAAGGTAGCTACTACAGTTACTATAATCAGATCGTGATTATCAGTAGGGCAGTGACTCAGCATATTTTCCCATCCTTCCAGACATTGGGAACCTATAATACAGGTGGCTGTGACCCCCAACAGGCTGACAATGAAAATCATGCTTGCTGTGCTAATGCTATGTTACATGATCAATAACACTGCATATAGTCTAAATCAAACAATGGAAAATCCAAGGTGGAATGATGACAGTATTATGAAAACAATAGTTGCTACTCACCTTGTACCAGAGACGCCGGGTCGCAGACAGGTGCAACAAAAAGACTGTCGTCAACCAAGTAAGCTTTCAGCTAAAAAGGCCTTCATTAGAACTAAACACACACACACACACACACACACACACACACACACACACACACACACCTCTCCACAAATGACCACAGTCTCTGACTGCCGAGATGTGTGTTTTTCGCTTTGTTCCAAAACTGACTGTGAGCAGAAACATGATGCACTTTTTGCAGAGATCTGCACAAAAATCAACTTTAAAGGTCATTCGTTGAAGGTTGTGATAACATCAAAGAAAACTTAAAAGTGCAGGAAATGCTGTAATACGGAATTGTTAAGGACAGGAAAGCACTGTATTGAGAGAATAGGACTTCTGTTGGGGCCAACATAAATGAATGTAAAAAGCAGGAAAATGTAAAATGCAGGAACATAAAAATGGAGTGTTACTGTAATTACTAAACTAGATGATCTATGCAAAGTGTTACTGCTGTTGCTGCTGCTGACTACTGTTCATCCCAAGGACTAGACTGCACTATTAAGTCATATTACATGACACTAATATCGGAGAAATGTGCAAAGACCTACATAAACAATTAATAAGAATCATATAAGAAAATGACTAAACTATATTCTGCATACAAACTAGTCACCGTTGTTGAGGACATCAACATGTACATCTTCATCTACATACATACTCCAGAAGCCACTGTATAATGCTTGGTGGAGGGTACCCAGCACCACTGCTAGTCTTTCCCTTCTATGTTCCACTCTCAAACAGAGGGAAAAAGGATTGTTCATATGCCTCAGTACGAGCCCTAATCTCTCTCTAATGTCACGATTCTTACATGAAATGTATATTGGCAGTAGTAGAATCGTTTTGCAGTCAGCCTCAAATGCTGGTTTTCTAAATTTTCTCAACAGTGCTCCTCGAAAAGAAAGTCACCTGCCCTCCAGTGGTTTCAATTTAAGTTCCTGAGGCTGCTCACTGGTCTATAACTGTACTACATTGCATTGCCAACACCACCAACGAACAGACAGCCAGCACGCTCTGTCCTTTGTAAACACTGGATTAATATTCTCTCCATAAACTATTTTATGAGATGGAAAGCCACAACAAAAAGTAAAGCTTTCGGCCAGTGGGCCTTTGTCAACAATACACACACATACACTACTGGCCATTAAAATTGCTACACCACGAACATGACGTGCTACAGACGCGAAATTTAACCGACAGGAAGAAGATGCTGTGATATGCAAATGACTAGCTTTTGAGAGCATTTACGCAAGGTTGGCGCTGGTGGCGACACCTACAACGTGCTGACATGAGGAAAGTTTTCAACCGATTTCTCATACACAAACAGCAGTTGACCGGCGTTGCCTGGTGAAATGTTGACGTGATGCCTCATGTAAGGAGGAGAAATTTGTACCATCACGTTTCCGACTTTGATAAAGGTCAGATTGTAGCCTATCACAAGCGCAGCTTATCGTATTGCAACACTGCTGCTCCCGCTGCTCTGTTAGCAGAATATGGAATCGGTGGGTAATACAGAACGCTGTGCTGGATCCCAACGGCCTCGTATCACTAGCAGTCGAGACGTCAGACATCTTATGTGCATGGCTGTAACGGATCATGCAGCCACGTCTCAATCCCTGAGTCAACAGATGGGGACGTTTGCAAGACGACAACTATCTGCACGAACAGTTCGACGACGTTTGCAGGAGCATGGACTATCAGGTCGGAGACCATGGCTGTGGTTACCCTTGACGCTGCATCACAGATAGGAGCACCTGCGATGGTGAACTAAATGACAAACCTGTGTGCACGAATGGCAAAAAGTCTTTTTTTCGGACGAATCCAGGTTCTGTTTACAGCATCATGATTGTCGCATCCGTGTTTGGCGACATCATTGTGAACGCACATTGGAAGCGTGTATTCGTCATCGCCATACTGGCGTATCACCCGGCGTGATGGTATGGGGTGCCATTGGTTACATGTCTCGGTCACCTCTTGTTCGCATTGACGGCACTTTGAACAGTGGATGTTACATTTCAGATGTGTTACGACCTGTGGCTCTACCCTTCATTCAATCCCTGCGAAACCCTACATGTAAGCATGATAATGCACGACCGCATGTTGCAGGTCCTGTACGGGCCTTTCTGGATACAGAAAATGTTCGACTGCTGCTCTGGCCAGCACATTCTCCAGATCTCTTACCAATTGAAAACATCTGGTCAATGGTGGCCAAGCAACTGGCTCGTCACAATACGCCAGTCACTACTCTTGATAAACTGTGGTATCGTGTTGAAGCTGCATGGGCAGCTGTACCTGTACACGCCATCCAAGTTCTGTTTGACTCAATACCCAGGCGTATCAAGTCTGTTATTACGGCCAGAGGTTGTTGTTGTTGTTCTGGGTATTTATTTCTCAGGATCTATGCACCTAAACTGCGTGAAAATGTAATCACATGTCAGTTCTAGTATAATAAATTTGTCCAATGAATATCTGTTTATCATCTGCATTTTTTCTTGTTCTAGCAATTTTAATGGCCAGTGGTGTACATAAACACTTTGTGACAAAGGCCATAGACCGAAATCTTTACGAGTGTGAATCTCTTTACTGTGCCTATCTACGACTCATCATCTCCGCTATATCATGAGTGGCAACTTTTTTCTCATAATATTGTTAAATTCCATCCTGGATTTTCCACTGTTTGATTTTTGCTCCATAAACTATTGTTTGACAAATATTTCAGTTGCAGGAACACAAGCTAAGTCAGATTTTGGAAATGGTACTGTATGATTGAGCAGGTATTTAAAACTGTATCAGACTTCATGTTATACCTGTATGCGGCGGCGGCGGGGAAAGGGGGGGGGGTTTAAATAAGTTGCAAAACAGTTTTTTTTGTTACAAAACTGTTATTCCAGATAAACTATGCATGAAAGTTAAAAACTCGGGTCTTATAAAAACAGGATTTGACAGATGTTAGAAGCCAGTGAATTTTTAATTCTACAACTGCTAAAGGACTGTGATTATGCTATCATTAATTATGTAAATCAGGAAAGCACCAGTATGACATTATAGACTGAGATGTCCACTGTGGAAGTTATTGCTCAAGATATCAAAGATTACACAAGATGGAAGCTAATGTACAGACAAGGGACTCTACTTAACTGAAACTGGGAAAGAAAATTACATGCATACTATTTTCAAATTTTATTGGAGATAAAAAATTAGTACAAGATTACATTTTTATTTATTTCAAAATATGAAATAACATATACTGAAACAATGGAAAATCCAGGATGGAATGTAACAATATTATGAGATGGAAAGTTGCTGCTCACCACACAGCGGAAATGCTGAGTCACAGATGGGCACAACAAAAAGTAAAGCTTTCGGCCAATGGCCTTTGTCAACAATAGACATGCATACATGTGGGCGCACACATGCAACAGCAACTCACACACAATGTTTTTGTTGTACCTATCTGTGACTCAGCATCTCCGCTATATGGTGACATTTAACATATACTCTAACCTCTTTCTTTTGTTTGGGTTTGGAGGAGGAGAGGGTACATAATTTTTGCTGCACCTGAATCTGCTGCTGCCCAAATGCTACATTAATTTCAAAAGCTGACATAACTTTGATAAAGCTATTGAAAATTGTGATTTTTTCTAAGAGTGCCATATGTGTGTACAATTCAGCAGACCTACATTTTATTCAAATTTATTTATGTAAGAAATAAAAGGATTTGATCAGAATATTCAGAATAAAACAACACACTTTTTTGCCAGAACCGATTGGAAAATAGTACTTTTATTTATAAATAAAAACATCAATAACTCAATTACAAATTGTCGATATGTGAACTTTCTTTAAATTTTTAATCTCTTGATACAATACCAGAAGTTTCTATAATCCACTGAACACAGATTTCTTCTACACATTGCACACTTTTACATCCAACATTACTTTTTTTTTTATTTAAGAAAATACATATTTTGTTATAAAAATTTATGAGTGTACCGACATCCACAAAAGAATTGATAATACTATTTACACAACTACATTTACAGCTACACATATTATAAACAAAAAATTCTTAACAATGATAGATCAAACAATATTCAAAGGCTGAATCACTCTTAGCATTACCTCAACAAATCAGACTTAACTGAACATAATTCATTGTTACACAGTCCAATGTACCTACCTGAAGACAGTTTTCATCACAACCAGTAAAACAGCAGAACAACAAAAACAAAAATACAACAATAAAATCTCTCAATATCATTTGCAGTTTTATAAAGTACTGTGCGGTTTTCATTTAGTGCATGCGTTTCTTATAGATTTCACTGGATGAACTATCATTTATTAACAAGTTTATGAAAATAAATATTTTGTTGAATTTTTGAAAGCAACAGATGATTCACATTCACACTACACTAATCACCAGCAGTAAAAATGAAATCTTTCCTACACAGCTAAAAGATCTTGGTGTGTGAAAGACAAAACTGACTGACAGTAAAATCTCTCACATGATTTGCATCTCCAATGGCATTGACTAGTAGTAATTGTTCCAAAATAGATATAAAAACTGACACACACACACACACACACACACACACACACACACACACACACACACACAAAGACAAAATAAGTACATTTCAGGGTTTGTATAGCACTTCACCAAACACACACACACACACACACACACACACACACACACACACACACACACACACACACAAAATAAGTACATTTCAGGGTTTGTATAGCACTTCACCAATCTTGGAAACAGTAAAAGGAAAGCAACAATGAAAAATGAAAACAGAGAATTCATTTATAATAAATGCTGTTTTGAAATACTATTACAATTAACTTAGTATGAAATGAAAACATAGGCATAATTACTACAAAACACACACACACACACACACACACACACACACACACACCCCTTGCTGGCGAACTCGTATAAATTAAAAAATCAGGTACTAATATAAAGGAAAATACAGTAAAATCTGAATTTTATAACTTTGGTCCCCATTTCTTCTCAAACTTCTGTTGAGATTCTTGTAATTCCTCATTTTGAAATGGATCTCCTCGATTTGATTTGATTTTTTAAGCCCCCAGTCAGTGACAAAATATTTGAGTATTATTTGCAGTTTTTGTAGTAAACCAGGAACTATTGAAAGCAAACAAATTCTATTTTCTGAAAGTTTAAAGACCTTGCAATTTATACTAACAAAAATGCAAAACATTTTTATATAGACAGTATTTCTCATTTCCAGTTTCTTGCCTTTGTGCTATTTTCATCACCTTCTCACCATTTACATAATCCAGAGTTTACTGTATTCATAATCTTCATCTGAAAACATAATTCACAAGCCTTCTGCATGTATAAAACTGTCAAGAAAAAAATGCTAGTTGTCTAATGTCAGATGTTGACATTAGTGTCGACAGTCTTCGGTGGCATTGATGTCGATGATGTTCTATATCTCAAGAATTACTGTTTTTGTGATGAGATTTTCACAGCACAAGTTATTCTGAAACAAACAATTACACAGGACACTAAATATTGCAACATGACTAGTTGAGATGGTTAATGTACACACACAAACTGAACTTCAGTACTCATTTCCACCACTCCAAAATTTATGTATTCCTCTGCTACAATACAGCCAAACTAATTCCATAATTACATCATTCTGGCATTTGCTAATGCAATTTAGGTTTATAAATTTTATTATTTCCTCCCCGAGTTCAAAATACATCACAATTAAAAAAGTAGAAGTTGATAGTTTATCCACTATGATTTCTGCTGCCACTTCCTCATCACTTTAAACTCTGTACAATCCTTAAATGTTTATCTATCTGTATTTGAAAGGCAGCTTATGAAGAATCTCTATGAAAATTCCACTGAGAATACACAGCAAAAGTAACTGTTGGTTTCAAAATGATTTGCCAAAAAACATTTAGTTGCTGCGAAAATATTACTTTAAGAATGACAGGAAATATAATAGCAAGAACTGTTTCATGATGGTGATATTTCCTTTTTGCAGTACATGGCAAAGTGTAGTTCTCATACCCGTATCTTTTTGCTGTTCTCTTTACAAAAAGAGTACAAGAAGAAAGACAATTTGTAGGAATTGGTACGAACTCTAATTTACAGTCCTAGCCAATTCACGAGATACGTGAAAGGAATCCATTTTGTTTATTTAGGAACCATTCCAGAACAATAGCCTTGCATCTGCCTTCTGTAAAACACAGTTTACATTTATATGCATACTCTGCAAACTACTGCATAGCATGGCAGAAGGGTTCTACTTTAAATCACTCCACATGCTTAACCCTATACACTTTACAGTTGTGGTTGCTTCTAGTGGCTGACTGCTCATCATGCAAACAACTAGACACACTACCTATTTATACATAACACATTATATTTGTCTGTGCTGAGGGTCAATAGGTAGTTCTGGCACCAAGTGTTGACCCTATACATGTTGTCTTATATTGTGATACAATGTTTTGGCATTGCACATTTCCTATACTCGACAGCTATGCCTGTTAATAACCCTATGTTCTGTACCAGGTAAGATAATTTATATGTATCACTAGCACTAACGAACTTTATACATTCCTATGAGGTACACCTAAAGCTGTTTTCACACCTGAACACTTTTCCCCAAACAATGGTATACTGATTTCTATTTACTAGGAAGTTTTCAATTACACTACATGACAATGTGAACTGCGTCAAAAGCCTTGAGGAACTCACAGAACATGCCTTTGATGTGGATGCTATCTACTGCACTCTTGATCTCACTGACTAACAGAATGAGCCAAATTTCACGAAAGTGCTGTTATCAGAACCCATGGATTGGATTGTTTTTCTTCAAATAAAAATAAACAAACATAAATTATGTTCTAATATTTCTCTAATCAACTGACAAATGATCTACACCTATAATAATGCCCATCTATCCAAAAACCTGCACCTTTTTTTGAGTCACTCAACACTTCATTGTTCCGGCAACCTATAATGAAATGCTGTCAGTAATAAAGGGTGTATATGCGGACAAGAAAAAACAAATTCCCAGATTTTCCCCAGATTTCCCAGTTAAAAACACACTTTCCCCCGATGTGGAAATACACTTTTTCCATGATAAGCGACAGTGTACTTTACATTGGAGCTGTAAAAATATCAATCCTTTACATGGTAAAGCTTTTATACACTAGCGTGTATCTTCAGAGAATGTAAAAACTCTTAAAAAATGTTTTGGAAAGATCTGTGATGTGCAGCAACATTTACGCTGTGATTTTCATATTACAATATGCTGCATATTTTTGTATTCATATTACGAAAGTATAGATTCAAAACAGGACCTTAATTTCCAAAGCATTAAAATCAACATTGTAATGTGCTTTTGTAAGCGTCATAGCTTATGTCATGTGATCTCACGAGTCAATGATAGCAGATATTAGGGAGCATAGAACATGTGATGTAGTCAGCCAATAGCAACATCACTTAAGTAGTGTGAACACACTAATAGGAAAAATTAATGGTTTAAATTAATGTACATAGTGCAGCTACAAGAAATGTTAAGCTTTCACATATAATATTTATCTTTAAGATTCATAAGATACAAGAAAAGCTGAGCTTTCACGTATAATATTGGTCTTTTTAGCGTGTGTTACACTTCAAGATACATCATACAAATGTGACAGTAAATTAATGGACTGCTGTCAGTAATGCAGGGGTGTATGTGTCTTCTGGGCTTGACATTATTCTAAGTAGCTGGTAATCAAAGTGCTAGTTTAAAATGAAAGCCAAACGCTCTGCAATTTAAGAAATTCATTGCACATTCTCACATGTAACTTAATTCATCTTACGTATAAGGAAATTTCCTCTGGAAATGAAGCTTCTCAAAAAACTATTCGCAATATTTTTCCGCGACCTCTTAGACATGGATTCATTTCAGCAGCTGCCAGAGCGCGCCACAAAATACACATTATTGCGCGTCAGCAGCTATGGTGATGTAGGAAGCTCGTATGTTCGTACACATATAGCATTAAGGGATCTTACATGACGTCATAATAGGAACAGGACATCGGAGGATACTCCAAGAGCATAGGAATTTCGCAAACCATACTAAAAGCATAATTTGGCTTAGAAGACACATTCATATGTCCAGACTTACAAGTAGGCCCCAACCTGATATTAAGCTTTTCAGTGCACTTTAACAGAGACCAAAACAATGAAGAATTCCCTGAATTATAAATATTCCCAGGTTTTTCCCGGATTTCCTGGAGCGTGTACACCCTGGTAATACTTCTAGTTCACTTTTCTTCCATCTGTAGAGTGAGATTTGTCCGTTTTGAATTCTGCGATCACTTCTCAATATCAGTCATTTCAGTTTTCATTCAATAATTTGAAGGACATAAATTTCATAACTGTCTTCTGTAAAACACTTCGAAGTACTCAAATTCAACAATTTGGCATTCCCTCCATCATCGATATCACTGTGTCACAGTGACTGCATAGATAACTGAGCCATTTATTGACCATGTTGAACTATAATTTCTTAGGACTTTGTCACCAGGAATGTAGATAGAATTTTACCTCCTATTTCATGGAATGTTTCTAACATTATTTCCCTTTCTCTCACTAAGCTTCTGTTCATGGAGTAGCCAAAACATTATGACCACCTGCTTAATAGTGTATCCCTCCTCTTTGGAATGCAATACAGCAGCAGTTCTGCACAGTATAGATTTGACAAGTGCTCTGAAGGTTTCCGATTATATTTGGCACCAAATGTCCTCATAGAGGCCATGCAATTCTCATAAATTATGTGCTGGTGCTTCATGGGCTCCGTGCTCGTGCCTGATAGTGTCCCATTTAGCCATATCATATGAATTTGGTGGTCAAGATATCATTGTGCTCCTCAAACCACTGTAGCACAGTTCTGGCCTTGTGACAGACAGTTATTCTGCTAATAGATGCTAATGCCATTGGGGAAGACATCTAGCATGAAGGGATGCAGGTGGTCATCAATGATGATGACATGGTCCACAGATGTCATGGTACTTTTGCCTACTATCATACGTCAAATGGAAGTCCAGGTGCATGTCTCTCATACCATAATACTGCCCTCAAAAGCCTGTGTCTATGGTGTGGTACATGTTTCAAGCACCATTCATCTGGACGACTTCCTATCTGGATGCGACCATTGACCTTATTGAATAAGAAATGCAATCATCCAAACAGGTGACACAATCCCAGTGACACATGGTCCAATCTTTATGACACCATGTCCACTTCAATCTTAACTGAAATATCATTTGGTCAACAAGGGAACACACAGGGGTTACTGCTGAGGAGCACCACATTCAACAATGTGCACTGAACAAAGCGCTCCAAAACACTTTTGCTGCACCAGTATTCTACTCGGTCATCACATCTGCCACAGAACCGCTATCCTGTTTTCCAAAGTGTAAAAGCCTCCTCCCTCCACGTTCTATTATGATGCACAGATGTCACCTGATAACAGTTTCACCATCCTTCCCCACTTTCCATAAATGTTAACGACAGTAGCATGCGAACAGCTTTGCCGTTTATGAGATACTCATTTCCAGTCACCAGGCTTTAAAAAAAATCTGCTCTTTGTTATCTGTGTATTTCCAATTTGTGGCCTGTGCTACAAAATGTTTCCCTATTTATCTTTTAAGTATATTTCCGGCACTCATGTTTTGGTACTATTTGGATCTTTTCTGTTTGTAGATTGTGGTTTGTGAAGAGAGAAAGCAATCTCTGTCCAGACAGAGTGTCACGGTGAAATTATCAGTGCCAAGGAATAAGCTTCATCTATCAGTGATGGTACTACAAGTGTACTGTGAGATTTGTACTGAGAATCAGTACGAAAACTAATGTGGCATATGAAAATACTGGATTTTTGCCTGTTTTGTGGTAGTGCCTTACCGATTTGTTTGTTTTCAGTGATCACACAAGGTGTACAACTTTGCTTCCACCATTTTTTCCCCAACATTTGAGGCTTTAATGAAACAAATTGGTTACACATGTATCATTGAAAGTATCGTCCATCGCTGGCCACTACTTTCTCCCATCTTTTGGACAGTGTACAAATCTCATGCCGAAAAAATCATTCATCTTTTGAAGCAATCCATGAATTCATCCAATTTGTGACTTCTTCATGAGATCGGAAGTGTTGGTCAGCCAGGCCATGCGTCATTGATCTAAACAGGTGATAGAGGGAACAATGTCTGGAGAATACAGCGGATGTGTTAGGACTTCCCATTTTAACATTCCCAAGTACATTTTGACCTCTTTTGCAATGTGGGGATCAAGCGTTGTCGTGCTGCACTTTATCATGCCTCTCGCCGTGTTGCGGCCGTTTGTCTTTTAATGCTCTGCTCAAACGCATTAATTGCATTCAATAACGAGCACCTGTGACTGTTTAACTTGGTTTTAACACCTCATACTACACAATGCCGATCTGGTCCCACCAAATGCAGAGCATGATCTTTGAGCCGTGAATATTCAGTTTGGCCGTCAATGTGGACGCATAGCCAAGATATCTCCATGATTTTTTGTGTCTAGGGTTATTGTAATGAACTCATTTTTCGACCCCGGTCAGAATGAAATGCACAAATCCCTTCTGTTTTTGCCCCTGAACCAGCTGTTCACAAACACACAAACAACGTCCAACATCTTTTGGTTTCAGCTCAGGACCAAAGTTCCTTCTTTCTGAATCATGCCCATAGCCTTGAGACATTTTGAAATGGCTTGCTTTGTCACTCCATGACATTAAAACTACCATTCTTGAAGCGCTGAAACCACTCGTGACATGTTATTTCACTAATAGCGTCCTTACCATACGTACTTGAGAGCATTCAATGAGACTCAGCCGCTGTTTTCTTCATATTGAAACAAAATAGTAACACCTCCTGCAAATGATGAGAATTAGGCTCGTAGAATGAAATTTTAAATGAACAACAACTTTATGATGTAGACACAAATCGACTAATGTTTGAATGAGGTTATGTCCAAGCTAACTGCCTGATGTCTGCGATCTGTTTCTTTTGACCGCTACTTACTGTTGTAGCCACCTATTGGCAAATGGCAGAAGCAAAGTGGTACACTTTGTACTTTTACTAAAATTCTGTATCAGTATTCAAAAGTGGTATTCTGTGCCCTTATTTTCTTGACTAATTCCATATTCTAACAAACTTTCTACTATGCATTGCACACATGCAGGTGGACCCATGATGGGTCTGAAAGAGAGAATCTCAACATGCAACTGTGCCTTTGCCTTCACTACCTGTTAGAGCTACTACAATGCAGCGGGGGACTAACGAGGGGTGGGGGGTGGGGGTGAGGGGGTGGGGGGGTGGGGGGAGGGGTGGGGGTGGGGGGTGTACACCACAAATGATCCAAAATACCTACTGTATTTTAGGGACTACAAGAAACTTTTTTCTTCAAAAAATTGCCTCCAAAAGTCAGGTGTGTCGTACTTGAAATTACTATAAAAATGTCCACGTTTTGATTTAAAATTCCCACCAGTTTTAAAAATGGCGATATATTCGACGACATGGGAAACCTATTTGGCAACATCACATTCACCTGGCAGCAGCAGTGCACCGATGTGATGAACACGAGTTGCGGTGATTCACAAGCTTGCTGACACTGTCTCCCTCCTGACCCGTCATCATGAACCCAGAACACTGTCTAGCCTATGATGCGTCATTGCAGTCTACAGTGCTAGTGAACTTTAACCGAAAGTGATCTGTGTTATCGGTAACAATACAATATTTTTGTTAGTAGCCAGTTTTGTAATGGAAAAATAAAATAAAATGTATTCACATGGCATGGGCCATAAATTGAAAGTGAAAGCATATGCAGAAGAACATGGATACAGAGCAGCTGAGCAGCATTTCGGCCCTCCACCAAAACTGGAAAAATGATGGTTTTTCAGGGATTTTAAAGGTCAGTTTAGTTTTATAAACTAAAGATTTTTTTAGTCTGACTCTGCAATCTAATGATAAAAATCGTAAAAAAGTTTTAATTTTAAAATTTTGCTTAAAAATTAAGGTGCATCTTATAGTCCATAAAATACAGTACGTATTTACTGTAAAATGATATTTGAAACACATGCTATATATCACACTTGAAAGCCCACTCAATTGCTTATACTGTTCAATGAAAACAGATTAAACTTAACACACACTATTTCCTATTTTTTGCAATCATTTCACTTTTGGTGAACAATTGTCCACCTCCTCCTGTTTGTAGGAGGGCACTGTCAAGAAAAAAGTGAATGGAAAAACCTTTCACAACCAAAAATTTGTATTTTATATTAAAATATTGTTTGTGACTACAATAGAAAACATCACGCTCCATTTTCATCTTTTCAAATCAAAAAAAAAATCACAGACAATTTGCAAGTCAGATAATCCACAACGAGATAGACATTGTACTTGTGAATTCTTAAGAAGAATTAAATTTAGAACTTCTTTTGTAAGAGATTCTCACTTTCATATGTTTTTGATATCTATCTGCTTCATTCAGGGTGTATACGGGGACAAGGAAAAGTAATTACTGGATTATTCCCGGATATCCCATTTAAAAATATGCTTTTTCCCAGGCTAAATGGTTCAAATGGCTCTGAGCACTATGGGACTCAACTGCTGTGGTCATTAGTCCACTAGAACTTAGAACTACTTAAACCTAACTAACCTAAAGACATCACACACACCCATGCCTGAGGCAGGATTCGAACCTGCGATCGTAGCAGCAGCGCGGCTCCGGACTGGAGCGCCTAGAACCGCACGGCCACCGCGGCCGGCTCCCGGGCTAAGTGACAGTAGGTTTTCCCTAGATTTTCCCTTGGAACTGTAAAACTTATCAATCCTTTGAATGATTAACATTTTATACACTCACGGAGAACTTCCCGGAAGAAAAGTAAAGACAGGGGAGAGAAGTTTTGGAAAGACTTTTAATGGAGGGGAAAAAAGAGGAAAGAAAGAAAGGAGGAGAGAAGTTTTGGATAGACCTTTGATTTGCAGCAACATATACTCTGCATATTTTCGTATTACGAAAGTATAAATTCGAACTGCACGAAACACAGCGAGTTAGTTAAAACCGAGTTTGCGATGTCCTTTTGTGAGCCAATCATCTATCACGCCAGCCGATGACAGCAGATATTCAGAGAATAGGACACGTGTTATTGTCAGCCAATAGCAAGATCACTGGTTACGTAGCGTGAACACACAAAGAGGAAAAGTTAACGGTTTACATTAATATACATAGTATAGCTACAAGAAAAGCTAAGCTTTCACATATAATATTGGTTTCTAAGACTAACAAGCTACAACAGAAGCTAAGCTTTCACATGTAATATTTATCTTTTTTTGTGTGTGTTATATTTTAAGATACATCACACAAATGTGCCAGTAAATTTAAAATTATAACAAACGCCTGGGCTCGAAATTCTTGTAAGTGGCTGGTCCTCAAAGTGTTCAGTCTTAAATGCTCTGTGACTTAGAAATTCATCCCACTTTCTCACATGCAACATAATTCATCTTGCGTAAAAAGAAATTCACTTTGAATGTAACACTTTTCGAACCACCTTTCACAATACTATCTGGAGACTGTTAGACAAAGGTTCGATCTACCAGTTGCCAGAGAGGGCCAGAAAACAGGCATTATTGCGCATACTTAGCTGCAGTGGCGTAGGAAGCCCACATGTTCGTATGTATAAAGCACTAAGAGAGCTTACATTACACAATAAAAGAAACAGGGCATCAGAGGATACAGCTGGTACAGCTATCAGCCACACTTCAAGTAGCAGAAAGCGGGAGTAGGTACTGCTCACATGTGAGTCAACTGTGCATGCGCACATGCCCGCTGGCAAGTGGTCAAATGAACCTAATGTGAACAGTTGTGACATCATGCTCATAGCAAGCAGTTTATTGTTATGAAGAATTACACAGTCTTCGTCCAATGGTCTTCGACATATTTTTGCAATATGCAGACGCTTGTGCGTGCTCGGTGTTTTGTTGCTGTAAATTGCGCATTTCCTTTGACACTAAAGTTATATTTTTTTTCCTCTCGTTTATAATTTATTCTGCAATATCATTCTCCAGTAGCAGGATACAGTAACATTCTTCGCTAGAGAATCAGTTCTTACCAGTCTAAATAACAAAAATTTAACTGAAATCTAAAACAATGAAAAATTCCCACAGTTCTGAAGAATTCCAGGGTTTTTCACAGTTTTCTCCCGGATGAAAAAATTCCCGGGTTTTTCCAGGATCTCCTGGTTGTCCCGGGTCGTATACACCCTGTTCATTACACATCAACAATGGGTGACAGCCTACAATTCTGTACTAAGTTCCCTCCGGCAATTGAGTAAAAGTGCAACAGCTACAATCCTCCCTGTTTCCCACCTGAACAACTAAGGTTCTCAGGGTGAAGCATACATATTATGATAGGGAAAAAGTGAGGGCCAAGTGGAGAGGGTACCTCCTTCCACCTTTTCTGCATACTTACCCCACTACTGCTCTCATCATCATACACTTCAGTTGTCACAAGATTTCATCTCACATCTGCCAAGCCAAACACAGGAAACTATGCCATAAAGAAATGTAGTCTGGTGCAAGTATGCACAGTGCATTACAAGATACTCATTTGAAAATGATACAATAACCAAACTTGGCAGATAGCACATTGCAGTAAAGATTTTGTAACCAGAAGCGGACAATCACTTGTTTTAAACAACGTAATATGGATGCGAAACTTCGTCAAGAAAATACTTAAAAAGTTAAGTACTGAAATAGAGCCTCTATATATTAAGTTATTTTCTTGTGATTTAGAAGGTGTATGGCAGCCAATTACACTGTTATTGCTCATCTACTAACAGTTTGGATATTAATGCCGTTGCTCTTACACCATGCAGATTATACTATGTTAAGACGCTGATTACGACTTACGTTGGCCTTTTTTTCAGCTTTGTAAATGTATTGCAGTGCTTACCTTACTTCTGTCATCTGTATAAAGGTACTTTATGATGATTGTACTAAAAAATATAAACTAAAGAAACCAGATGACATTTGCTACATTCTTTGTATTTATTTTCAAGATGGCATTACAGTACAGTACTGAAAAGTAGAAAAGAGCTAGCTAAATAAATAACTATCCACCAGCTGAAAAAAAATGAACTTTCATTTCCAGAAGAGAACATTTACTGTTTGTGAAACATGAAAACAGTAAAAATGTAGTCCAAAGTGACTGGAAAGAAGTACAGGTGACTAATACACTACTGGCCATTAAAATTGCTGTAGACGCGCTACAGACGCGAAATTTAACCAGCTTGAACAAGATGCTGTGATATGCAAATTATTAGGTTTTCAGAGCATTCACACAAGGTTGGCTCCGGTGGAGACACCTAAAACGTGCTGACATGAGGAAAGTTTCCAACCAATTTCTCATTGACAAACAGCAGATGACCGGCGTTGCCTGGTGAAACAATGTTGTGATGCCTCGTGTAAGGAGGAGAAATGCGTACCATCACATTTCCGACTTTGATATAGGTCGGATTGTTGTCTATCGCGATTGTGGTCTATCGTATCGCGACATTGCTGCTCCCGTTGGTCGAGATCCAATGACTGTTAGCAGAATATGAAATCGGTGGGTTCAGGAGGGTAATACGGAACGCCGTGCTGAATCCGAACGACCTCGTATCACCAGCATTCGAGACAGACAGACATCTTATGCGCATGGCTGTAACGGATCATGCAGCCACATCTCGATCCCTGAGTCAACAGATGGGGACGTTTGTAAGACAACAACCATCTGCACGAACAGTTCGATGACGTTTGCAGCAGCATGGACTATCAGTTCGGAGACCATGGCTGTGGTTACCCTTGATGCTGCATCACAGACAGGAGCACCTGTGATGGTGTACTCAACGACGAACCTGGGTGCATGAATGGCAAAAAGTCTTTTTTTCGGATGATCCAGGTTCTGTTTACAGCATCATGATGGCCACATCCATGTTTGGTGACATCGCGGTGAACGCACATTGGAAGCGTGTATTCGTCATCGCCATACTGGCGTATCACCAGGCATGATGGTATGGGGTGCCATTGGTTACATGTCTCTGTCACCTCTTGTTCGCATTGACGGCACTTTGAACAGTGGACGTTACATTTCAGATGTGTTACGACCAGTGGCCCTACTCTTCATTCAATCCCTGCGAAACCCTACATTTCAGCATGATAATGCACGAATGCATGTTGCAGGTCCTGTATGGGCCTTTCTGGATACAGAAAATGTTCGACTGCTGCTCTGGCCAGCACATTCTCCAGATCTCTCACCAATTGAAAACATCTGGTCAATGGTGGCCGAGCAACTGGCTCGTCACAGTATGCCAGGCACTACTCTTGATGAACTGTGGTATCGTGTTGAAGCTGCATGGGCAGCTGTACCTGTACACGCCATCCAAGCTCTGTTTTACTCAATGCCCAGGAGTATCAAGGCCGTTATTACGGCAAGAGGTGGTTGTTCTGGGTACTGATTTCTCAGGCTCTATGCACCCGAATTGCGTGAAAGTGTAATCATATGTCAGTTCTATTATAATATATTTGTCCAATGAATACCCGTTTATCATTTGCATTTCTTCTTGGTGTAGCAATTTGAATGGCCAGTAGTGTATATAAGAAAGGTACAAGAAAGGACCCGCAAAATTACAGACCAATATCACTAACTTCTGTTTGCTGCAGAATCCTTGAACATATTCTCAGTTTGAGTACAATAAGCTTTCTTAAGAGTGAGAAGCTGATGTCCATGAACCAGCATGGTTTTAGAAAGCATGGCTTGTGCAAAATTCAGCTTGCCCTTCTCTCATATGATATACTGAGGACTATGGATGAAGGACAGCAGGTAGATTACAAATTTCTAGATTTTCAGAAAGCATTTGATATGGTGCCCCAATGCAGGCTGTTAATGAAGGTATGACCATATGGAATAAGTTCAGTGGCTCGAAGACTTCTTAAACAACAATAAAACCCAGTATGTTGTCCTCGATGGTGAGTGTTCAGAGACAAGGGTATCATCGGGAGTGCCCCAGGGAACTGTGATAGCACCGCTGTTGTTCTCTATATACATAAATGCTTTGGTGGACTGGGTGGACAGCGATCTGTAGTTGTTTGCTGATGATGCTGTGGTGTACGGTGGTGGTAAGTTCTATGGGGGCTCAAACTGCTGAAGTCATCAGTCCCTAGGTTTACACACTACTTAATCTAACTTAAACTATCTTTCGTTAAGGATAGGACACACACACACACACACACACACACACACACACACACACACACACACACACACACCCAAGGGAGGACTCCAACCTCCGATGGGAGGAACCGCACAAACCGTGGCAAGGCGCCCTAGACTGCATGGCTGGTGTACGGTAAGATGTCGAAGTTGAGTGACTGCAGGAAGATACAAGATGACTTGGACAAAATTTCCAGTTGCTATGATGAATGGCAGCTAGCCCTAAATGTGGAAAAATGTAAGTTAATGTGAGGTGTAGGAAGAACAAACCTGTAATGTTAGGATACAGGATTAATAGTGTCCTGCTTGAAACAGTCAAGTCATTTAAATATCTGGGCATAATGTTGCAAAGCGATATGAGGTGGAATGAACATATGAAAACTGTGGTAGAGAAGACAGACCATAGACTTTGGTTTATTGGGAGAATTTTAGGAAGGAGTGGCTCACCTGTAAAGTAGACCGCATATAGGACACTGGTGTGACCTATTCTTGAGAACTGCTTGAGGGTTTGGGATCTTTACTAGGTCGGATCGAAGGAAGACATCGAAGCAATTCAGAGGCACGCTGCTAGATTTGCTATCGTTAAGTTCGAACAGCGTGCAGGTGTTACGGAGATGCTTCAGGAACTCAAATGGGGAATTCCTGGAGGGAAGGCGACGTTCTTTTTGAGAAACACTATCGAGAAAAATTAGAGAACTGGCATTTGAAGCTGACAGTCTAACGATTCTACTGCCGCCAACATACATTGCATGCAAGGACCACAAAGTTAAGGTATGATAAATTACGGCTCATATGGAGGTGTACAGACAGTTTTTTTCCCTCACTCTATATGCAAGTGGAACAAGTGGGGAACCGACAAATAGTGGTACAACCACCATAAAGTAGCTTGCAGAGTATCTAGTAGGTGTAGATGTAATGGTGAAACACAAAATCACTGCAGCCACTGTCAATGTCAGAACAAAATAAGAAGAACAGAGAGGATGAAACCCGACTATATTTTGGATAATAATAATAACAACAAGGCACCACAGTGACCCCCACTTATGGGCTACTTCCTTTTCAGAGGAATCAAAATGGTTGAAGAAAGTTTTTTTTCACATTTTCATGATGACTGAAAATTTGTAAGTATGAATGTATGCTTTCCCGGTGTATACAGCTGGCAAAGAGTTCTCGGGCTTCCAGCCGGGTGGCGGTGTCTTCAAACTGCGACGTTTCGACGAGTGACATACTCGTCATCTTCTGGGGAAGATGATGAGTATGTCACTCGTCGAAACGTTGCAGTTTGAAGATACCGCCACCCGGCTGGAAGCCCGAGAACTCTTCGCCAATTTGTAAGTATGTTTACGAAAAGTCAAGGTCTTGTATCAACCAACTTTTTGAATTTATTACCAAATTGGAAGAGGATTTTGTGAACGGAGAATGCCTGGTTGAATAAACTTACATTCAGAACACTTTTGATTAAAGGACAACAGTCACCGAAAGGCAGAAACATTGAGTTGTTGACAAGCACAAAATAAATGAATCTTCCTAGCTTTTGGAGCCATCATTTGACAAGCTATAGCAAACACACACACACACACACACACACACACACACACACACACACACACACACACTTATGCTCCTACATGGTGCCAGTTGGACTAACAGTGCCAATGCTATTTTTCAGCAGGCAGACTGCAGTTGTGGTGGGGGTAGTGTCAGGTGGGGTTGCTAGATGGGGAGGGAGGTGGTAAGCAGGGAAACGGCTAGTGGTTTGGAGAGAGGTAGTCAGATTGCCAGCTAGGAATACGGGAACGAGGGGTGGCAGGAAGATGGGCTGGCAAGACTGTAGCATCCAACATGGAGCAGCACACGCTGAATGCAATGTGGGGATGTGAATTGGGAGGGGATGAGAGGACAGACAAACTGTTGGGTGGGGTGTGCAGGGATAGTGGGTTACCTGAATTGAGGCCAAGATGATTACAAGAGCAGAGGATGTGCTGGGAGGCTAGCTTCCACCTGTGTAGTTCAGATTAGCTGGTGCTGGAGAGAAGGATCCAGATGGCTCTGGTTGTGAAGCAGCCTTTGAAGCTGAGCATGTTGTGGTCAACTGCACTTTGTGCCATCAGGTGGTCAATTCTGTTCTTGACAACAGCTTGGCAGTGGCCATTCATTCTAGCTGACAGCTGGTTGGTGGTCATATCAACATAAAAAGCTCTGCTGTGTGGAGCAGGGCTGATATATGGCATGGCACCTTTCACAATTGTCAACGGATAACTCTGAATGCTAGCAAGTTCTCTTTCTTTTGTGTGTGCCCATCAACAACTATGTTTCCACTTTTCGGTGAATGGTCTCCCTTAATCCAAAAGTATTTACAGTGTACAAGAATTTTCTTTCCATTCAAAATAGTTCACCTGTGAACAGTCTCAAGGAAGCTATTTTTCTAAATTGATTTTGGCTACAGGAATGCCAAAGTGGCCTCAGAGGAGTTGTACGATTTGTGTAGAATGAAGCACAGTGAGATATGAAGAAGTGGCAAGAAAAAGTACTGGGTACTATTGTGAAAAATCTGATGTAGGACTTCATTTCCCAAAATCTTTCCAAATTTTTATGCTGAGCCACATGTAAGTAACTTTCAGTAAAAAGAATATATTCTGAAATAGCTTTATTCTTAATATGGACAACTTCTAATCTTAATTTAGGAAACTAATGACAAAAAAAAACTGAAAAAGCATGGTATCACTCAGGTGAATAAAATCCTGGCTGCACAGTTCTCAAAGCGTTAAATTATAAAGGTACTTCAGTTTGATTATGTGACAGTTTAACCTTACCTTAGCTTTGCTAGTTACTTTTAATTTCAGTGCAAAGCAGAAAAATACGGGTCTTCTGCTCCCTACAAGTACCATCGACAAACGTGTGCGCACAGGCAATGTATGCTTGGTGGCTGTTCCGTGTCATATTGATACATTTTTGGGAGGAGAGAGGAAAGGAACAACTATAGGAAAGGAGATAAAGAGTGGGAACAACGTTTCCAGCTTTGGGGAGGGGAAGGAACAAGAACTTAACATTTATGGCAATTGATTATTGTTTAATTGTCCTCTTCAGAAGAAATATGGGTATCCCAAAAACTTACTAGCTGAATTGTCACTTGATACAATGACAAATGTTGTCAATTAACTTTTCTTTGATGCCTTTCTTCAGAAAACTGTTTTCGTTGCTCTAGCTCAGTGGTTACCAAACTGCGGCCTGAATGAAGTATTCATGTGGCCCACTGTTCTCAGCTGTATTTTATAATAATACGCATCTAGAAACTAACAGTAGAATCGAAAATGTCGCCTAACGTTCAGAGATTCACAAAAGTATAGTTGTCTTGCTTAGTAACAAACAAAAACACCTACACAGAGAATAGTATTTTAAGGTGTGCTTTATTTTAAAATGAATTCAGCTGTGAGCTAAGTATAAAGTTGATCGCTTATGTCAGGGGCAGAAGGATAAGTAGTGCAGCCACTGCGGGGTTAGTATCTGTGATAGGGTGAAGGTTTTATTATTTGTCTTCCAGTATTGACAACTGGTGGGTGTTTGTGCCTCATACTGATCAGCTGCTATGGGATGAATTTCACATTGAAATAACACGGATTCATGAACAAACATCATAGAGACAGTTACCTCCATACGCAGTACATATTTATAACAAGGAATACAAAGTTAAATTAAGACTGTTTTCATACAATGCTATGAATAGAGGAAAAATGACATTCAAAGCACTTAGTAAACATCTGTGATTTGCCTCTCATATTGTATAATGATGCATTTGTATGATTACTGTTATTAATTAATTAATTAATAACCCACTCACAAAAAAACACAAATTACAGTGTAAAAAATTTGGACTTTCTGAGGGTAGCAGCAATTAAAAACAGAACAGTCGACACAAAGTGTTCTGAATGGTGGTGACATCAAACTTGTCTTTCACCATTGCATTTTTTGCACCCAAGTATCAAATATTTCAGAATCCTTCCACTTGAATGGGACTTAGCAGCTCGTGTTCTTTGTCATTTGTTAAATCAAAAGTGATTTAATTCTAAAAGTGATTACGGGGATAGAAGAAATGGCAGTGGTGGTGGAGGAGGAGAAATTAAGTCTGTAAATATGGGACATTCTTTGTTATGGCTTAGTAAGATGAATGTCTCTAGTCATGTTTCTAGCACATTAAAGAAACAGTTTCCTTTTTCTACACCTTTCTTGAAATGGCAGGCTTCAGAATATAGGGCAGATTCAAGTTACACAAGATAGAGAACCATCACACATGATCTCATCTATAAGAACGTGTCAGTAAACTGACTAACAATTTCATACTTACAGTTTTACTGCTGTTTGGAGAACCTCAGGAATTCCTCAAATGCATCATCTAGTCCATTCATTGGATCCTCATAATCCCAAATTACCATATCACTGGAAAATTAAAGCAGTCTTTATATTTAAATTCCCAGTATTTATTATAGATATTATAAATACATAAAACTGGTTCATTGCTGTATTTCTTGAAACAACATCATAAACAGACATGGAGCTCAACAATCAGTAAGCTGGAGAAATTATTGTTTCAGTATTTACTTGTATAAGAAAAGTAAATTTACACAGGATGGAATAATTAGAGAAAATGAACTTCCTGACGGGTTAAAATTGTTGTTATTAACTGGAATGCGTGCTACCTTTCATCTTCTAAGGCTTAGGCTCTTCCTACCTATGAATTCTCAGGAAGCCTTACATACCAATTCACATGTTAGATCTGCAGTTATTTCTTTCCAGCACTTCCATACTCTGCAAAATGCAGAATGGAAACTTCTGTTCATTGCCCATACACTATCTTTCAACAATATGTACCACTTTTTGTTTCATTGCTATTCTATCAGAAACTATATAACATTAAAAATTTTAATGCTACATTACACTCCATTCTATGCTATTACATAATTGTTAACTAATTGTTAAACAATTTATTTGTTGCATGTCTAACCACAAGTAAGTAAAGATGGTACAAAGGCTAAACATTTCTGATCATGCTCAGATTGCAGCTAAAACTGTAGTATGGAAGTTGCCAGATGGAGGGGATGGGAGAAAGGGAAAGTGAAAACAATAGAGAGTCTGCATGGAACTTGTTGCATATGGATTAACTTACTCACCTGAAGGGTGCTGAGCCCCAAAAGATAGTTATGACTTAAGAGGTTAAAGCTAACGCTGTAGCAGTGTTTGCATAAAATACTAAATGGTCCCCTAGGCAATATATTGCGGTATCTGGTTTATCGTGTGGTTTGGCCCAACAGATAATGAAGGAGATCGACAGACAGCCACGAAACCCACACTTTGTCCAAGCATTGTCACCAGAGGACTGTGAAGTTAGGACAGAGTTTGCTGAATCCACATTACAATGGATGGAAGAAAAACCAGGTATCCTGAGTAACATTTTGTGTGGTCAGCTGAAGCAGTGTCCCATGTGGGTGGGTTCATGTATCATCCTAACTGTCACTACTGGAATCCTAGGAGAAACAATCCTGAAGTTAAGATTGACAGATTGCAGTCACATTCATCACTTGACAGTGTGGTGTGGTATTTGTGATGATGATTTTATATTTTTTGTGAAATAATGAATTATGGTGATGTGTGCACAGGCATTACAAACTTTTATTCACCCCATTGGTGCAAACTGGGATGACATGGACAATGTATACTTCACGCTGGATGGCAAATCTCCGCACTTTACATCGATTTCACAATGCCTTTCCAGGCCATGTTATGCTGTATCATGGAAATGTTTAGCAGTAGCCAAGGACTCCAAACTTGACCCCATTCGATTTCTTTCTGTGGAGGTACTTGAAAGAAGACGTGTACGCCACAAAACCATGTAATTTAAACACTTTTGAAGCAGGGATAAGTGAGAAGAGGTAGGTGTGTGTGTACATGTGTGTGTGTGTGTGTGTGTGTGTGTGTGTGTGTGTGTGTGTATGTGTGTGTGTGTGTGTGTGTGTGTGTGTCGTGATCCGACTGTGCTCTGAGAGTCAGAAATCAAAATTTTTCAACAGCAATCATAAGGGTATAGAACTGTTATTAGTAGCACAAGATTCGGTAGTAGTTATTTCTGCCATAATACGCTGGTGTGCAGAACTTCCCAATAAAAGTAACTTCCACAAGTAACAGAGCTCAATGAAACTTTGACCATCCATAGAAAGAACTGGTATGGTACAGTATAGAAGGTAACTGAAAGAAATATGCAGTGAGATGAATAGAAATGACACTTTTATTAAAGAATGATAATTACACTTAAGTCACCATGATTTGTGATGGTCCTCTGTACATTAAAGAAGGTGGAAAGGTGGGACATGGTTCTTAATAGTGACAGTGATCACCATAGATAAGCAATGCATGCTCTGCAATGTGCACCCATGCTGATCACAAGGTTGGTAAGGAGTTGTTATAGGGGACATACCCTCATATGGTGAGCAGTTGGAACATGTAATGCACTCAGGAACACACTGAATATGATCATTTTGATGGTCCAGGTGTCATTGTGTGGGAAGGCATAATGTTGCATGGGCATATTGACCTCCAAATCTTTGAACAAAGTACTACCACTGGCCAACATTATAGAAACGTTGTACTCCTGACCCATGTAAGTCTTAAGAGGTGCATTAACCCCAGACTTAATTTTTAGGGATGACAACGCACAACCACATCAAACAGCGCAGGTGGAGGAGACTCTTGGAAAAATAGGATATTTGGCGAATTGATAGGCCTACCCATTCCCTTGATTTAAAACCCAATGAGCATGTGTGTGATGCATTGGGGAGAGACATGGCAGGATGTCCCCATGCATCAACTACCACCCAGCATTTATCAACTGCACTGGTGGGGGAATGGAATACCATACAACAAGAACTCTTACCAACCATGTGGCCAGCATGGGTGCAAGTTGCCACGTGTGCACTGCTATCTGTGGTGATCACACATCCTATTAAGAATCCTGTCCTGCCTTTTGTTATGTCCAGGGAACCATAATAAATTGCGTTGATTTCAGTGTAATTATTGTCTTTGAATGAAAGAGTCATTCTGTTCATCTTATTGTGTACTTCTTTCAGTTACCTTCTATACTATACTGTAAACAGATCTTTCTATGTATTGTTACAAGCAGCAATGTATTATAGACAAATGCAAAATTTTCTCAAAGTCATCTTCAGCCAAGTCAACTCCCCATGTAAGAGAAAAAAAAAGGGGCAGAAAGCTGACACTGCGAAAGGCAGCTAAAATCCGGAAGAAACTGCCTCACCTTGTACGAGTAAGAAGCTTGAATCAAACTCAGCAATAAGACCTCAGTGAGGAAAAGACATGCCATTTTAACAGCACAGCTCAATTTCGTAACAGAGGGTGAAAGTTCCACAAGAACACCTATCAGTCTGCTGATCTGGTGGGAAAGCAACAAGCTGAAGTCTTCAAAGCCATTCCTATCAAATAGACTGTAATGAAGACAGTTGACGAACCTGAGAAAGTAGGTCACATTCAGTCATCGTCAGCCTACCATAAAGTGCCTCAAACCACTCGTAATAAATACTCACGCTTCTAAGCCTGTGTGTCAACTTTTACACTGCAGTACACCAGCTACAAGAGATGCACTGTTTGCCAAGGCGACTTCCACCTCAGTGACTTCTATCTTTACACTCTAACACACTCTGTCGCTGCGAGATGCCGACCTCGCAACCACTGAGGTGAAGATGAGACGTCTACCTACAGCTTGCTGAACCAAACAGATGGTGTTTGGCACACTGTCCACCTATTGCAGAATTTGGGAGGTACACTAACAGCTGCTGCCCAAGTGATACCTGTAAGCAGTCTTTACATTTCATGCCTTCCTTGGTGGAAGAGGTATGCTGCTATTGATCTCCATACCGTGCAGAGCTACTGAGAGCTTACCCGAGCACACCCCCTCCTATGTCAACGACAGTGCTATGGTAATTCACATTCTCTGCCCTGGGAAGCACACCTTTCACTTGGGTTAAGCCATTCTCCCATGAGGTCTGTCTCCCACCTGACACTGCAGTTATGTGAGCCGAATGTTTATGGAGACGTCCGTTGCAGTTTGCTGGGACATCGTCAAGTGATTCCAAGGCTACAAAAGCTCTTGTTCTCCTAATGTGTCATTAGTGTCCTGCTCCACCACACACCATGCTCATCATCCCTAAAACAGCAGAGGTCTCTACCTAGTGCCCTACAATATAGTGCAAGTTTCATCGAGCTATGTTACTTGGCAGTGGCACATCAAGGAAGTTACTGTCATCCTTAAGTTTTGCGTACCAGAATGTAATAACATTGGTGGTAGTAATTCTAACAGAACAAATAGTAACAAGTGAAAAAGATAATAGTAAAATTAGGTAGAACAGACTGAATATAACAAAGATACAGATCTTTTTCTGTGACAGGAACAAGACATTCAACAGAATGGAAAACTGAACACCAAATAGCCTGAAAGTAGCCAACAAAATGTGAGTGATATTAACAGGAATGAACAGAAAAGAATACTGTCATAGCATAACCACAATCAAATCCAAAAGCAAGGTCATCAATAAAGCACAACACTTAGCACTGAAAGCACGTTCATAATGAACACCTGTGTACGGCCAGAACAAAACTTAATTCCTGGATGGGTAGTGTGTTTCTTTTTTTTTTTTTTTTTTTTTTTTTTACAGACATTGAATATTCTACGATATACGAACAATACAAAGATAAGAAATTTCAAGACACTTCCAAAAATGGCAAACAAGTAACTGCTGCTGGTTGGGTTTCAACTGGCCACCTGCAGCAAGCCACCCAGCGATGCTAACCATTATGCCACAATACATACAGTGCAGTTTGCGGCACGGCACCCCCTCCTGGACAAACAGTGAGCAGCTGTTTCAGAAGTTCTCAATGGACCAAACTACAGCACCTTGAATTTAGATTTAATCAATGGTCCTCTGAATGGCAGCACTGGCAGACTGTGCATTCTTGTCACATTGTCACATCCTCTTAACCACGATTCAAAGGTAGCCCCTCATGTTAAAGCTTCACCATCATCTAGTGCAGGGCCATCCATGTTGTGCCAAACTGCGCATGAGCACAATATGCAGGCCAAGGCTGTCTGTCTTGGCTTTGCTTGCTACTTCACTGAACTACTTGGTACAATGCGGCATTTCATTTAGCATTGCAATGTGGCATTTTTCTGTCAGCACGACATTTTTCAGTTTTGCAGAATTGTGGAGTCAGTGCTGTTTACTCTTTCATATTTATTTGTGACATAAACGAAGTTCACAGGTCCAGTGGCTGTTTGCACAAAACGAGGCAATCTAGAGATCTATTGTCACAAGCCTTTATAAGTGTATGGGAATGACAGAAGAAAAGGATAAGAATTCTCAATATCTATTAGGCAATATACAGCCCTATATCATCAATGGTTACCGCAAAGTTGCTATGTAACGACATACCACCACAATGTAGGGGGAAAAAAAAATAAATAAATAAATAAATAAATTGATGATGAAAGAGCAAAAAACTGCAAGGATCGACAGTCTGGATTCATTGTTCAGTAAATTAAGAAACATTCTGTGCTAAATTTGCAGGCATGGAGAACATGATGAAACTGGTGGTACAAATAGCAAGTTTTCTGAAGCTGCATGCATTATTCCACTGCCAGTTGCAATAGTTACCAAAGGAACTGAATGAAGAGTATGGAGACACTATATTATTGCAAAGAACATTGAAAGTCAATGGGGTTAGCCAAAATGATTTTTTTTATTCAAAGCTTGCTATTGTTGAATTTACAAATGAAAAAGGAGAGCAGAAATGAATATTAACTGTATCACACTGCTGCCAGGTACAACTGTTACCCCCACACTAATAACCAACTGTGAGCACTAAACAGCACTGTTGCATCAAATCACAATCAAACACTTATTTGATTATTAATTCTCTCTTAAACAACTGCCTCATTGCATGCCTGACCTGTTGGCTCAGAATCTGGGGTATTTTCTTGCACAGATCGTAATTTTTTGCACCTAGTTCATTTTTTTATAATACTATTGCTCACATGGGCGTATGAAAGCTCAACATATTGCTATGTTAGCTGAAGCAATAATCAAGGAACAGGTATAGGCTCCAATTGTAAAGAAACACAGGACTGGTGAAAGACAATGTTATTTGTGGTTGGTTCACTTTATACACAGGCACGTCAACTTGAGGGCTAAGTGGACTTGACAGCACACTGCCCACAGTGAGAGAATGCAAGATGAGAAACAACTATTTCTGATTTGATGGGCATGCATTTAAAAAGCAAATCTCACTGTGGAAGGAACAAATTCTGACCATACATTTCTGTAGGCTCAATGGTGTTAAAGAAAACATGAGGACTGAAGAATTCATTGAGACCTTTAAAGAATTACAAAGATAGTTTTGTAAATGTTTTGAGGACACTGTCAATGTTACATCTGTTTTTGAGCTATATTCAGGACCATTTTCCGTTTCAGTTGAAAGTTCCCTCTGTGCATTTGCAGATGGAACGTGTTGATCTACAATATAATTCCCATTTAAAAGACAAATTCTTTTATGTTAAAAGTGTCCAGGAGGCCTACATTGTTTTCTTTGGGAAATGTTTCCACGTCTCCATAATGACATTTCAAACCTCATTGCGGAGCAAAAAACCGTGGACCAACCTACTATGTTCAATATGAAGACAGCAGAGGATGGTGGATTCCTGAAGGGAGAGGCACAGGGAAGAACGTCATGTGGTGCGAGTCTCCTTGATTGCACAAAGTTTATTAGAATTGGGGGGGGGGGGGGGGGGGGGGGGGAGGGGTTAGCCACCCAAAGAGTTGGCCCACAATTAAGCAACAAGGGATTCGATGTAAAGTCGCAAATCCATTACTGGAGGGGACACGGAGAATGGGGGAAGGGTGCGGGAAAGGGGGGGGGGAGGGAAGTAGGCCACCTCTCCCTGCCAGATGATCAGCAAGTTAATTATCCAGGATACCTGTGTGGCCAGGAACCCAACGGAAATCGATCGATCGATCGAGCAGCATCACTAAAATCAGTGAGAAGGTTGTGGATGACAGAGACAAGGGGTGGCAAGAAAAACTCCAAGTGATAGCCTGAAAGCCACTCATTGAGTTCATACATAATTAAGCAGAGGGCCCAATAGATCATCATCATCATCAATTCCACAGTAAACACCCCACATGTGGTAGGCACAAGATGAGTGTTCCGTGCCAACAGAAGATGTGAAGGCATATCCCACATAGTCGGCAGATTTAGAGTCATCGGTGAAAGTGGGGGGGGGGGGGGGGGGGGGGGGGAACAGCATCCTGGAACTCCTGTAACAGCATTCCAAACAAACAAAAGAAAATCACTGGAGTGATGGAGGCTTTCAGACCCCAGAAGAGAATCATCCAACTCCACAGCCAAGAAACTAACCACAGAGGGGGGGGGGGGGGGGGGGAGGGGGGGGGGCCTTGTAGGGAGAGAATCGGGGGGGGAACCTGAGGGCAGGCAGCAAGCGGGTGATGGCCCAAAGCCATGAAAATAACAGAACAGGAAGGGACAGCTAGGCTAGGACAGGTAGTGATGGTACAGGAAACAAGGAGCTGGGACTGCCAAATCTGAAGGGGAGGGATTCCAGCATCAGCCAGAAGACTATTGACAGGGATAGCGCTAAATGCACTGGGGGCTAAACGGATACCACAAAGGTGAAATGGGTACAAGAGGAGTAGCGTGGTAGGGGCAGCTGATCCATAAACTTGACAACTATAGTTCAAATGAAACAACTAATGCCTGGTAAAGGCAGGGAAGGATTGAACGATCTATGCCCCAAGAGGTGTGGGCAAGGAAACAAAGGACACTGGGTTTACAAAAGCAGCCAACCTTCCCTGGGAGACAGAAACGCACCACCCTCTACTTAAGGGGAGAGAACTGAAATCTGTGCGAGTGTCCATATGGAAGCACGCTGGATGGCACCCTGGAGCAGTCGTTGCGCAGAGGCCAGCAAGTGGGAGCTAGGACACCACTTAATACATAGCCCTGTAGAACACCATTCCCCTGGGTCTGTGGTGAGCTGGAATAGTGTCAACCCAGTCTGTAAATGACTGATGAGACAGGAACTGGTTAATAAAGATCTGAAGGGGACCCCAAAGATCTCATTCATGGATTGTAAGAAGGATAGGATGGTGTCAAGCTGCTTCGTAGGCCTTATGAAGATCAAAGGAAACTGCGACAAGATGGTGGTGCTAAGAAAAGGCCTGACAAACTGCTGTTTCAAGTTGAAGCAGATGGTTGATCTAAGACCATCACTCCCAAAAGCCCCAAAGGTAAGGAGATTAAAGGTCCCGAGTTTAAAGGACCCAACTGAGTAGATGAGCCCCCATTTGTTCTAGTAACTTGCAGGGGACATCGATCAGGCTGACTGGCCGGTAACTATCTAGGGTTGATGGATCCTTGCCAGGCTTAAGGACGGGAACCACAATACTGTCTCTCCATTGAGAGCGGAAAATGTCATTGAGCCAAATATGGTTAAATGCCTGGAGGAGACATTGTCATTGTGGAGGATTGAGCTGCCGGAGCAATTGAATATGGAGGGAACCAGGACCAGGAACTGAACGTGGGAAGAAGAAAGGGCGATTCAGTAAAAGGTTTATTGTAGGATTTCACCTGAAAAAGGGTAAAACAAAAGCAGGAAGCTGATTCTGAAGGAGAAAGGCAGCTGGATAGGAGACTGATGCCGTTGCAAAATGGATCATGTGAGGTTCTGTGAGAACTGATGGATCTGTACAACAGCCACCTAGAAGGGCAAGTCCTGGAATGGAAGACTGCTGCTAACAGCCCTGGACGTTGGGGAGCGTAGCCTGCACCTGTGACGATGGGACAGTATCTGTAAGCTTGCATTTATCGTGAATCTCTTGCCCAACGTAAAGTCCCGAGCGACTGGAAAAAGGCGCAGGTGACGCCTGTATATAAGAGTGGTAGAAGGACGGATCAAATATCCTTAACATCGGTTTGTTGCAGGATTCTCGAACATATTCTCAGTTCGAATATAATGGATTTCCTTGAGACAGAGAAGTTGCTGTCCATGCATCAGCACGGCTTTAGGAAGCATCGCTCCTGCGAAACGCAAGCCCTTTTTTCACATGATATCTTGCGAACCATGGCTGAAGGGTATCAGACGGATGCCATATTCCTTGAGTTCCAGAAAGCTTTTGACATGGTGTCCCACTGCAGACTCCTAACTAAGGTACGAGCATATGGGATTTGTTCCCAAGTATGTGAGTGGTTCGAAGACTTCTTAAGTAATAGAACCCAGTACGTTGTCCTTGATGGTGAGTGTTCATTGGAGGTGAGGGTATCATCTGGAGTGCCCCAGGGAAGTGCGGTGGGTCCACTGTTGTTTTCTATCTACATAAATGATCTTTCGGATAGGGTGGATAGCAATGTGCGGCTGTTTGCTAATGATGCTGTGGTGTACGGGAAGGTGTCGTCATTGAGTGACTGTAGGAGGATACAAGATGACTTGGACAGGATTTGTGATTGGTGTAAAGAATGGCAGCTAACTCTAAATATAGATAAATCTAAATTAATGCAGATGAATAGTAAAAAGAATCCTGTAATGTTTGAATACTCAATTAGTAGTGTAGCGCTTGACACAGTCGCGTTGATTAAATATTTGGGTGTAACATTGCAGAGAAATATGGAGGAGGACAAGCATGTAATGGCAGTTGTGGGGAAGGTGGATAGTCGTCTTCGGTTCATTGGTAGAATTTTGGGAAGATGTGGTTCCTCTGTAAAGGAGACCGCTTATAAAACACTAATACGACCTATTCTTGAGTACTGCTCGAGCGTTTGGGATCCCTATCAGGTCGGATTCAGGGAGGACATAGAAGCAATTCAGAGGCGGGCTGCTAGATTTGTTACTGGTAGGTTTGATCATCACGCGAGTGTTATGGAAATGCTTCAGGAACTCGGGTGGGAGTCTCTAGAGGAAAGGTGGTGTTTTTCTTTCGTGAATTGCTACTGAGGAAATTTAGAGAACCAGCATTTGAGGCTGACTGCAGTACACTTTTACTGCCGCCAACTTGCATTTTGCGGAAAGACCACAAAGATAAGAGAGATTAGGGCTCATACAGAGGCATATAGGCAGTCATTTTTCCCTCATTCTGTTTGGGAGTGGAACAGGGAGAGAAGATGCTAGTTGTGGTACGAGGTACCCTCTGCCACGCACCGTATGGTGGATTGCAGAGTATGAATGTAGATGTAGATACTGTGACTCACAGCCACATCGTCATCATCATCATCATCATCATCATCATCATCATCATCATCATCATCATCCACCACTGCCCTTTATCCTGAATTGCTGCTTAGAAGTACTCTGACACACTGAGTTACATATGGAATTGCATTTCGTGTGTGTCAAATATATTTTCCATGTGAATATAAATTTAAAACCTGGTGCAGTGTTTCCACATTAGTGTTATGCCATTCAGGAAGGTTTCATTACCAGTTTTTCCTTGATTTATGGGAATCTGTGTTTGTGAAATGGGCATAAATTTAATTAAAAAAGTAAATGCAACAACTGAATACACAAAATGCACTCAAATTAAGGATATTCTTGATTGACAGATGTTACATGTTTGGGGGAAGAGACCAAACTGTGAGATCATCGGTCTCATTATATTAGGGAAGGACGGGGAAGGAAGTCTGCGAGATCATTGGTCTCATTAGAATAGGGAAGGAAGTCGGCCGTGCCCTTTCAAAGGAACCATCCACGCACTTGCCTGGAGCGATTTAGGGAAATCACTGAAAACCTAATTCAGGATGGCTGGACGTGGGACTGAACCATCGTCCCTATCGTCCTCCCGAATGCGAGTCTAGTGTGCTAACCACTGCGCCACCTCGCTTGGCACTGACTGTCTTAACTTCTCACAATAAGTATACAAAATGACAGTATTACGAGAAAGACAGATTGCTACTCATCATACAGCAGAGATGCTGAGTTGTGAAGCACAACAAAAAGACTTTGCCTTTAGCCAGAAGGCCTTCTTCTGAAACACACACACACACACACACACACACACACACACACAAATAAAGAACACTGTATGTGGTAGTCTGGCCCAAGCAGCTAGAGACACGTGGGCCGCGTGGACCAATCAGTCACAATGCAACTGACAGTGACAGTTCTTTGCAGAAAATGTAGAGGTGAGATCCATTATATGCATTCAGATGGAGGCGGGGGGAGGGGTGATTCCAAAAAATACCCATGGATTAGATTAGATCCTCATGTAGAATTTGTAATCCAGTGCTTATTCGGGCAGCATCCAGCTTTATCTTGTTACTTACAATGGCTAGTACAGAAAATAAACAGCCAGCAGAGTATAGATTAATTAGCTGAAAATCTCTAGAGATGTGAAGAGAATCCAGTATCTAATAATATGGAATGTATTATTTTATTACTTCTTACAAAATTTGAGTGCAATCAATAATTTGTTTATACTTACTCTTCACCAGCTGTTCCTACTTCTTCATAATTCTCTTCAAGGAATTTACTCTCCTCTGCAGACAGAATACTGCCATCAGGGCCATAAAAAATTGGATCACTTCCCTGAAAAAACATGGAGAGTATTCTGAATATATTATTTTTGTCTTATCACATTATAACAGGAGAAAAAGCACATTAATGGAATGACAACACAAACATTTGTTTGATGACATAAATGTGAGTAAACATACTGATCTGGATAATTTGCCGTGCATTTGCAGATTATTCAGTTTCTGGCCCACCAGATATTGAAGCTAACAGTAATGTGTGAAATAAAGCTCTAAAGATAATTGTTACTGCAACAAGGGTGGTGGGGGAGAAAATGCCCAAGCCCAGTTGCTCAAGTTCAGCCAATGGTGCTGATGGTTGTAGGTTAGAGAGAGTTACTTTGAAAACCCAGAAATTAGTTATCATATGTAGAAAAAGATGGCTGTGGGAGTTTTCCTGTCCCTATTCTGGTTCTCTTTCTTGCTAACACTATCAACTGGACTGAAAGTTCAGTTGCTATCTGCAAGTTACGAACAACTAAGAGCTGTAGTTCATTTCCACAGAAGAAACCAAGGTTACAGATCAGTGTTTCCATAGGACTGAGGTCTTCAGAAATGGAGCAGAAGTTTTGGGCAACAAAGAAGAAGTGTATATATATATATATATATATATATATATATATATATATATATATATATATATATATATTGGGGGGGGGGGGGGGCAGAGGAGAGAACTTGGGAAAACCTAAATCAATATTCCCAGATGCGGATTCTACCCCATCTCAAACTGTGCATAACCAGTTATATTTGTTTGGGAGAACTTGCTTTTCCTAGCAAAAATAGCCGTCTAATGCAAAAATTTAAACTATCACTGCATCACTTCTGTGGCAATTTTATTTCCCTGGATCCATTTTTAGGTACAGCATTGTCCACAAGAGAATGATATTTATTAAGGGGTACAGAAAATGAAAAAATTGTAAGTCGTCCAAGATGGCAATGTTTGAACTGTTTATAAGAGAGGATTGAGCAATAAGAAGAAAGCTATTTTATAGAAGAAAACTCACAAATCAACTGAAAGCAACTCATCCCCATTACAGAAATCACTAACACATGCTATGCCGAGGTACATGAGTGACGTAGATGGTTTGACTACTAGTAGTGAAAAACAAATGTAATCACTGCCAAGAGGAGGAAGTGGCGGCACACAGTTCCTAATCACTAAGACACTGGTTGGTTGGTTTGGGGAAGGAGACCAGACAGCATGGTCATCGGTCTTATCGGATTAGGGAAGGATGTCGGCCGTGCCCTTTCAGAGGAACCATCCCGGCATTTGCCTGGAGTGATTTAGGGAAATCACGGAAAACCTAAATCAGGATGGCCGGACACGGGATTGAACCGTCGTCCTCCCGAATGCGAGTCCAGTGTCTAACCACTGCGCCACCTCGCTCGGTACTAAGACACTGTTGATGACTCTGCTCAAGGGGAGCATTAAACTCACTGGGCTGCTTCATGCAGACACAGCCTACTCCTTTCTGCCCAATTTCACAATATTTCACTCTCCACCTTCTATGTTGTAACCACACCCTGAACATTAACTCTACCTGTACTACTCACATTTAAGAGACAAATATGAAATTTCTCAACAGCAAAGTACCACTGAGTGCAAAGAGCGGAATCTTTCAAATACGCAGCTGAGCCAATTCCTCAGAGTATCACAGCTGGTAGTGTCAGGATATCTTTAAGAAAGAACAAATGGCTAGTAGGGAAGGAGTATAAGCTGGTGTCTCACAGGGTATAACACCTGAAAATTGTTTATTTGAGATAAAGACAGTTTACATTACAATTTGTGTCATCTGTGTTCTTCAATCTACACAGCAGTTGCTGCCTGTTTAGTGGATTACTGATTTAGAGAAACACCTGTAAACCAGTACTACCTTGTGTAGTCTCTTAGAAGGAATATGATTTTTAACTTCAGTTAACAATACGGCCTCCAAAGACATCACATGCTAACTACAAATACTTTCAGCAAGTGTCTTTCTAAGGCTCGGCAAGTGCTAGAATGTGCGTTTGGAATAATGACCACCAATAGTAAATGGAGATTGCTCCAAAAAAGGGTGTTGAAATCAAAAACCCTGATAGTGTTGACATACTCAGATGTATACAACTTCTGCACAGCATCTTAATTGACTAGGAGAGAGAACAACCAGCAGCTACGTTCATTTGCTAGCTACCACAATCAACAAAAGGATACCCTAATGTCAGCGGTATCAATGCAGAGTATTCCATTCGAGACAAATTGCATGTTCTTTTGCACAAAATTGCATGTTCTTTTGCACATGGGAAGTGCACAAATGAAAGCAGTGTGAACACTTTACAGAATACTCATTATTTAGTTGAACATATGGTTAAAGGTGGTGTTCTCAGTTTTGTTTTTAAATACAGTTACTAATCTTTAAAACAATTTTACTGAATGTACACTGCATGCCACACATGCCTGTACTAGTTTTTAGTAAAAACGTGTCATGTATTCAATATATCTCATCGCACAATATTACCTAATTTCCTTTTTCCACACACGTGTCATCAGCAACTTTCAACAACAGTTTCCTCCGTAAGTTGCAGTAGTGATACCTCGTCTTGCACCTGCCACAGTAGCCTGTTATCTTTCGAAACACTTGCAAGATTACCTACATCCATAGTTTGTTGTTAGGTACAAAACACACCCAAAAACAAGCAGCCATAGGCACTCGCCATGTGCGGTTCTTTACGGCTGTCAAATTAGTTGGACAAATACAGGTCTAATGGACGGTCAGCCTTAGAAGCTGTAGTATCCAATGACCGCCAATCTGTTGAGCTTCACAAACTTATCCAAATCTGATCCCAAACACTTATTCCATTTATTGATAGCTAAAGAGGAAGTTGCCTTCCATCCAAGTCCAGTTACAAAGCCTGTTGTCTTCAGTTTCAGTCACTCTCACCTTTTGTCTTCAAGAGTGTGTCTAGTGTCTGAACACATCAAACCAATAGCAAACTGTTTCGGAATGTAAAATGTCACAAATGTGTCTTGCAATCATTACAATTACTGATTTGCATTCAGCTGCAAAAAGTGGAAATGTTCACAATTTGACTGCTTGGCTGCCTCAGTCTGACTTGGGTAATAAAACAAATGAATGACTAGTGGTCCACGAGAAGGTCTAGCAATCTGATACTGTCATGACTTAGCAAACAGTGTGCACCACTACCAGCTACCTTCCTTGCAAATTTAAGAAATAATAGCAACTAGAAAGTTTCATAATTTCTAGTGACCATCATTTTAAATATATACAAGCTCAATTACGGATATGCTTACTATTACCTATAAGTTCTCACAGTCTTCATAGCTCATTAGTTAGCATAACTAAATGCAAATGCAGAAACTTTTTTTGAAACCAGATAACAGAAGATTTTCTTGTGTTTGTGTGATCTGGAGTTGGTGGTAATTCAGAAGGAAAATAACAATGAACTGCCTGAATAATAAGACAGTGGGACACTACTCACTTAAATGGCACCACAAAATGAATTGAGAGACGAAATATTAAGACACTGATGACAGAATAAGATAGTTATTTGAGAAGACATTTCCTTCAATGTAAATGTCCTTACAGAAAACTACAATGTTTGAATTATATGATGAACTTTTGCCCCCAACATTCAGGGAGTTAAATGCAAATTTCTTCAAAACAATGATCCTTTTATTTACCCCTGTTCCGCAGGTAAAAGAAAAGATGGAATATATGAAGCCATAGTAACAAATAAATAAATAACCAACCAACCTTTTTTTAATTCTATTTTCAGCAGTTCAAAACTTAATGCAAGCACCCAAAGGTACTTCAATTCCATAAATAAATTCCAATGTAAGTGATTAAGTCTGTTTATAATATAAATGGTTAAACATAATTCTATGTCAGTTTCGTAACAAGCATACTTACGACATTAACCACTGAGGACTCTGAATTTTGGTTTGGTGCTTCATTCACATTACTGCCCCAACTTGCCCTGCGGAGTTCTGCCACCGACATTATCTGACATGATAAGCTTTTATCACACGTGGCTTTATTTGTTAATTTACAAAGTTTATTCATGATTCTATCCATTGCAACAGTATCCATCGAATCTATGTATCTGCCAGCCAGCTGGAAAAAAAAAAAAAAAAAAAAAAAATTACAAAAATCAAAACACACATCTAAATTTATGTAATACAAGGATGGAGACATTCCTTAATGGCTAAGGTGTTTAAAACTTCCAATAGCTTTTTCTTCCTCTCACAAGTTATGATAGTTAATATTTCACATACAGTTGCTATGTTTTTATTTTTAAATCATAGATGACATGATATGAAATGTTTTCCAAACTTCAAATTTTTTCCTACAATGTCACCACAAACAGTGTATTTAATAACTATACCTCTATATTCCGCAGTTGCAATAAATGGTTACATTACCTGCTTCATATGATAACATAACACTAAATGAAACAATAGGTGAAACATATTCTTGAGACATTACTTTAAACTAACTACTTACAAAACCTGCAGAACCATACTAGGTTCTTTTAGCTGGACTGCCTCCTACTTTTGTGTGTAGAATTTTATGTAAACAATTTTCCTGCCCAACCGGTACAATGTTATGACAATTTCTGCACAACAATTTAAATAATAAAACGTGCATATATACTGTCCTAGAATATCGCCCAAGTTTTCTTTCAAAACTACTTAGAAGCACATCAACTACACGCAAGATTAATCAAGGTATGTGAAGATTTGTGGCTTATTATTTGTCCTACAATAACAACAAATTATAAATGAAATTCTTAAACACTGAAAACATCAAATAGGTCATATCAAACCTGTGTTTTGCAATAATGTGAGGTGGAAGTTCTGTAACTCAGATTACCTCCAGTTTGGAACTTATACACTTGAAACTAGGAAGTGTAAACTGACTTTTGTTGCTCACTTGATACTTCTTTTTCTCTTAAAGCCATCAACCATCATCCAACTCCTGTATCTTATCACACACATAGGACTATTATTGTGAACTAGGCATTGTGTGAAAGTTTGGTGCAATTGTAAATTGATGGATGGATTGATTATGAGGTTTTAAGGGACCCAACTTAAATTTTAAATAAAAAACAAGGGTGGGTGAAAGAAAAACTGGCATAGAACACTCGTAACAGGTGCCGAGAATACAATATTAAAAAGAGTCAGGGGCTAAAATATAAATGTCACAGTAGCATAGGGCGGATGTCACTCAGGAGTGATTAGAGGCCCATCGCAGCTTGTCATGTAGCAGAACTGCGACCCTTGCCTGACCCAGCTCTCTAACCCACTCCTTCAAGCGAATCGAGTCGTCGAGTCAATGGGGTAGGTAGGCAGCTTTTTGCAGGACGTTGTTGCAGCCACATGTAGTAAGCATTGCTTCACGCAGTGGAGAATGGCAAAACAGAGGCACACTGGCGACCGAGGCATTGCGAAGTAAGCATGCACAGATAGCCTGGCTGACAGCAGCTGACGCAAGGACATACACAGATCAAGCGCCGAGCGAAGCCTGGAGAGTGCTGAGTAAGGGGAAGTGAGGCCAGCACACTAAGTTACACTGCAATATACTGTGGGAGTAATAACAAAAAGCTGCCACCGAGGGTAAAAAATGTCCTCCTGCCAGATATAAATAGTGAAGCGCAGGCAGCAACAGACAGAAGCCATTAGGAAGCAGTTCGCATCTGAGGACGGAGGTGGTACATGTCTGAATGTTCAATCTTCGTAGGTGACGATTCCAGAAGTCTGTTCCAGCTCACAGGAGTCATCCGTTTGGCGCCAGATGTCAACTTCAGCTCTGGAGTTTGGCCCAAGTTCGGTCGGCACCATGGCTGACTAACTACAGTGAGAACATCCAGCAGGTCCGGCTCCAGCGCGGTCTTTGTCACAAGCGCCGCCAGGCACTGACGCCCACACTTCACGGCAACCCGGCCCCACGACACGTGGTCCGTCCATGACGGGACCTCATGGACATCACGACTGGCGGCTTCCCAGCCACTGGGGCAGCAGGCGTCGGCAGCTGACCTCACGGCGATGCAACTCCATGGGAGTGCCTGTACTGGAGCGCCGAGTTCATCTCAACCACCGGGCATCCTGGCTTCACCGGTGCACTGGTAGCCCGAGACTTCCAAGCACGATCAGCGGCGTGCGTTGTGCGCATTGTCGGAGAATCTACACAGCAGCAGCCAGGTGGAGGGATCCGCAGGGCTGGGCAGTGACGAGGGAGAAATTGTAAAGAAAGTTCAATAAATAACTGTAAAACTCGATGCCATCTCAGTCTTTGGCGCAGCGACTGTGTCTGCTGCTAACTAGTGGTGCTGAAGTCATAACAAGTGGTGTCAGGCGCACCCACGCCACGACTTTGACTAGCACCGTGCGGAGCAACCAAGAAACACCGAATAGGGTGAGTCCAGCAACTGCCTTCTCTCTATGTTTTCTGTGTAGCTAGACATGTCGAGGGTAAAGTTAAGGGATGTGAGAGTGTCATTTGAAAGGCCTTGCAGCCCTGTAGACTTATCGCAGTTTTGTGGGAATGATAGTCATGTAAACTTAGTACCATCTAAATGTGTAGTGTGTGGATTAACAGGTCACATCGTTCCTCGTGATAAATTTGTACCAAGCACTTATGATGTGTGTGGCTTCAATGATCACGTAACGGGGCAATGTGGTAAGTCTAGATGGCTTGCCATTAGACGTGCTAGGAATTAACTTGCTTCTGGGTAATACAATTTTATTTTTGTGAGGTGAAGTATACCACACGGAAAATACCAGACACACGTGCAACCGGGACAAGTGACGTCGTAGTCGCATTGACAGAGCAAGTTAAGAAACTGAGTGAAGAAAATAAGTTGCAAAAGCAGCACATGCAGAGGATGGAGCAACAATTGTTGCAAAATATTCAATCAGGCTCGGGAAGCAATAGTGTAGAATGCAAGGGTACTGTCTTTTCCGGTGTGGCAGATTGTTCAGCGGCTAATTTGATACCTTCCTTCTCGGGTGAAACATCAGAGGATGTGAATGTTTTCATTGGTGACGTACGTAGTACGGCTAGACTGTGTGGCTGGTCAGATGAAAAGTGTTTGCAAATGGCGAGGTTATGGTTAGTAGGTGACGCAAAGACTTATGTGGCACACCACGAAGGGTTAAAGGATGTTACTACATTCACAGAGTTGGCTGAGGGATTATTGCAAAGGTTTAGGAAACAAAACAGTGCCAGATTTTTTAGAGAAAAATTGAGGAGGATGATGCAAAAAACGGGTGAAACGGTAGAAGAATTTTCAGACAGACTTAGGAGAATGAATGCGCACACATATGAGTTAACGCAAGATGCGAGTGCAAATGAAGTTCTATAGAAAGAAGCAGATAATAGAGCTTTAGACCCATTTTTGCGAGGGGCCTCGCCGGATTTTTCACGCCGGATACGGATGGAAAATCCAAGTGACTTAGCAGCAGCATTACACATAGCTACACATTTGCAGGAAGTGGATAGCGCCACTAGAATTTGCAATGATAAGAAAATTTTTTCGTCTTTCAAAGACTGTTACCGCTGTGGGAAGCAAGGTCATTTTAAGGGACAATGTCGGTAACCGCAGTGTTTCAATTGTCAGACAGTGTTTCAATTGTCAGAAAATAGGGCCTAAGACACGGCAGTGTAAAGCCATGAAACAGGTTAATGATACAGAAGGTAAAAAACTGTTAAACGAAAAAGGGAGTGTTCCTGCCATCGAGAGGCATTCCCAGTAAAAAGAGGTACTCAGAAAGTGCATGAAGAGGTGGATTGTAGTTTGATGGTTTGGATAAAATATAAGTGGCAAAGAGTTTTAGTGGATACTGGAGCGCATGTATCAGTTGTCAGTGTGGACCTCGTGGGCAAGAAAGGATTGGAAGCTCCGAAATAAGGGTTGTGCGCAGCAGGTGATAAAAAATTGGATGCACTAGGGACAGCACAGCTCAAGTTTAAGATAGGGAATGTGTGGTTCCGGGAGCAAATGGAGGTGTTGTCAACTGTGGGAGAGGGATTTTCAGCGATACTTGGGTTGGACTTTCTGATTAAACATCACAAGAAAATTGACCTTTGGAACTCGATGGGAACTTGTTCTCAATGGGTACAGCCGTTGCAAATGTTTCAGAGTCACAAGGTGCAACGATAGCTAAGGTGATACCAACTACACTGCGTACAAGTGCATTAAAGGTGATTTCGTGTGACAAAGTACGAACAGGTACAGGGAAGTTGATCTGGGTACTGGTGGATGTCGATGTGCCACAGCAGGGGTTATTCTTGCTAGAGCCACTACCGAGTAATGAGGTTTTAGACAAAAAGCATTGCTTTATTCGTAGGAGTGTATCACGGTTAACGGACATTAACGGGCAGTTTATGGTTCAGGTGAGTTTAGATAACTTCGGGCAGGATGATGTCGATCTGCAGACGGGATTAGTAACAGCCACAGCAGAGTTAATGGATGAAGAGGACATCGATAGTTCGAGGCTAGACTATGATGTAAAGCAAACCGTCAGCATGTCTGCACTTTGTGACAAGGTAAATCATTTGAGAGGAAATGATCGTTCGGGTATGGAAGCATTATTACCAAAGTACAAAGCATTGTTTGAAGCACAGGGTACGTTACCTGCTACACCGATAACACAGCATCGTATTTCGACAGGGAATCACACTAGGGTGTATCGTAAGCCATACAGACTACCGAAACAATTACAACCAGTAGTAGAGCAATTAATAGAGCAACAACTGGAAGATGGGATAATCCAGCACAGTAATAGTCCTTGGTCTAGTAGCGTGGTCCTAGTTCTGAAGACACCGGACGGGTCGAAAAAATTTTGTTTCTGTTGCGATTACAGATATTTGAATGAACGGACAGTGGCAGATGTATATCCAATTCCGAATATCACAGAAACATTAGACAACCTAGGGCAGTGTAAATTTTTCTCCACTATGGATTTGCGAAGTGGTTATCACCAGATTGAAGTATGTCTGGAGGACATGCCAAAAACAGCATTTACGATGCATTGTGGTCACTTCGAGTGTAAAAGAATGCCATTTGGACTAAAAAACACTCCAGCAACATTTCAGAGGCGGTTGGATGGAGTCATTCACGGGTTGAAACTGAAAAAATGCATGGTCTATCTGGACGACATCATAGTTTTTTCAAGAGATATAGAGCAGCATGTGGAATGGTTAGAGGAGGGGTTTAAAAGATTAGAGGCAGCACGGCTAACATTAAGTTTGGACAAATGTCATTTTGTGCAAGCACAAGTAAATTATCTCGAGCATGTTCTCAGTCAGGACGGGGTACGGACAGATCCTCATCTCACTTCTGCAGTACTAGATTTTCTGGTTCCACAAACGGTTAAACAACTGCAATCGTATACTGGTCTTGCGAGCTATTATCGAAAATTCGTACAGGGGTTCGTAGAAATAGTGAGGCCACTTACTAAGTTGCTAAGAAAAGGTGTTACCTGCCAGTGGACGTCAGAGTGCGAGAAAGCATTTCAAGAATTGAAACGGATACCGACATCAGTTCCAGTTTTGAAGTTTCCAGACTTTTCGAAGGAGTTTACACTACAATGTGACGCGTCTAATCACGCTTTTGGGGTTGTACTTGGGCAAGAAATTGATGGCAAAGAACATCCGATTGTGTTCGCGTCTCGTCAACTTAACAAGGCGGAACAAAATTACTCCACGGCGGAGAAGTAATTGTTAACGGTAATATATGAGATTTCGTACTTTTGATGTTATCCGTATGGTAGAAGGTTTAAGGTTGTGACAGATCATTCAGCTCTGAAATGGTTATTAGGTCTGAAAGACCCAGCGAGTAGGCTAGTGAGATGGGCACTGAAACTTGGTGAGTTCGACTATGAGGTAATACACAAGCCAGGTGTGAAACATGCCAATGCTGACGCGCTGAGCAGGAAAGTGGCAATATTAAAAGTAACAGTGGTGACTGAAGATGAGTGGAAAAGGGCACAAACCATGGATAGTGATTGCCAATTGTTCAGAAAGCACCTGCAGTTCCTAGTACAGGATGGCTAACTTTGCAGGTCAACAAAATGTGACCCGCACGTCGTCGTACCAGCAGCTTTAAGATCTGAAGTTCTGCAACAGGCGCATGACCATTTTCTTTCAGGACATGGCAGGAGAACAGCTACGGATAGGCGGATAGCGGAGAAGTTTTGGTGGAGGACGCGATGTCAAGATGTGGACGAGTACGTCAGGAATTGTGTGCCATGCGCACAGAGTGCGGACTTGAGCCATCAAAAGATTCAGCTTCGAAGATTACCAGAGGCAGACAGACCTTTCCAACAAATCGGAATTGATTTATTAGGCCCATTTAATAGGAGTGCAGCAGGGAATAAGTATGTGTTAACAGTGACTGACCACTTTTCTAGGTATTTAGTCATGGTCGCATTACCAGATCTGAAAACAAGTACGGTGGCACAAGCTTTAGTTAATAATTGGTTACTCGGGTATGGGATAACTCAGTCCTGATCTCGGATCAAGGCACTAATTTCACGTCTGATCTGATGAAGCAACTGTGTAAGTTACTGAAGGTAAAGAAACTACGGACTAGTCCATTCCATCCGCAAGCAAACAGACGAACGGAGAGAGTGCATCGCACGATCACTAAGATGTTGAGTCACTATGTAAATAGTCAACACACCGACTGGGATGTGTACTTGCGATTCGTAACCAGTGCATATAATAGTAAGGTACATACGTCCACAGGATTGTCGCCGTACAAAGTGGTGTATGGGCGGAACATGCCATCACCTTTTGACATGCTTCGTCCAAGGCTGGGAGCAGAGGGCGAGCATGTAAGGCAATTTGCGAAAACCATTAAGGAAGTATGGCAGAGTGTTAGACGAGCTAACACGAAAGTGTTGGAACGACAAGAACAGATGGGAGTTACAACGAGGAAGTTGCCACAGTAGCGAGTAGGCCAATGGGTGCTACTAGCTAACCCGTACGTTTCAAAAAGGGAGAACCAAGAAGTTCACGAACAAGTTCCAGGGACTGTACCAAGTACTGGAAATGACATTATCTGTAAATGTAAAATTACAATTGCTTACCAAGACAACGGTGGTTCACGTTAGTAGAGTTAAGCCGTTCCAGGGGGTAGTAGTTCCGTATATATGTACTACTTCTGGCAGAAAGCAAAAAGAAGCGCCAGAAGCAGACAGTAATCCGGGTATTAAGTATAAGTTGCGTTTGAGGGATGTGTAGTTAGCAGTAATTATCATGTGTGTATTATTTTTGTGCACAGACTAGGGTTATTTTATTGGTATTAAGGGGTAGTGATGGGAGTTTTTTCCCTTCTCTCTTCATTCTGTAGGTGACACAGGATGAGGTAAAAGTGGATAGTATGGGGCGTAGTCCTCTGGCAGCTGACACAAGCTGGCCAGGTACAGGATATGCCGTTGCAAAGTGCGGTGGTGTTCGGGAAACAACCGGATGTGGTCCTCACGAGTCACGAGTGGACGCTTCGGCTGGCACTCAACATCCTGCAGTTAAGGAACGAGATGCGGCAGCTACAGGAGGTGGTATCAAGGAATATTATGGGACGTGCAAGAAGAGTACGAGGCTTTGGATAGGTCAGGTAAGGAAATAAGGGAATAACTGCAATAACTGCGCCAAGTCGTGAGCATGATTAAAGGGAGGAGAAAGAGAGTAACGAGGGGTTGGTTGAATGTAGGTGGGAAGTTGTTGAAAACAATTTTTGGAACAGCGGATAGAGACGATATTGAGGGTCTGAACAATTCTTTAACAGTTATTCACAACAGGGACGAAAGCATAGGGAAGTTAGTGGGTATACACACAGCAGAGATACGGGGATTAGGTACAGAGTTGTTGAATATGACACACATGGTGCGTGGGATGGCTACAGGGTTACAGACATATATAGAACCAACACAGAAATTATTGAATACGGATCTGGAACAGGTGCAAACGCGATTGGATATAGTGGAAAGGAAGCTGGAAATGGCTAAATTGCTGTGGGAACTGGTTAACAGCATTGGTGATGCACGAGTGAGGATGGATGAATTGCAAGAGGCAGTACATCACGCATTGCACGGGTAGGTGAGTGTGACGTTGATGTCAACAGAAAAATTCAGACAGTCTGAAGTAGGCAGAGGGAGAGTTTCCAGAGGGGGTAGAGCAAGTAGTGGCGATAATTGAAGCGAATATGTCACTTTTTTATCATATGTCTAGGATTAAGGTAACAACGGATCTAGTTAAGATGTATATAGAGATCAGATTTCCAGTATCTAGAGTGGGGAGACAGTATCACTGTTACACAGTGCATCCTTATCCAGTCAGATGGGAGCGCATGGAGAAGGGCATACAGTTCAGGACACAGGAGGTTTTGTTAATTTCTAAGGAGGGGGATACTCATGCTACTATGTCGAGTTTAGAGTTGAGTAGATGTCTAACGGGGTCAGTTTCCACTTTTCCATCACGGGTTGTTTTCATGGGCAAGGGGTCGTGTGAATCCAGTTATTTAGGGCAGAAGCAGAAGCTTTGGAGTGTCTGAGAATAATAGTGAAGCCTACGCCACGTTTTCAGCAAGTTGGGAGGCATTGGTTGTATTCAGTATTCGCTACGGAGAGGATATCAGCCAAACGTTATGACAATGGAAATTGGACAGCAACCACGAAGATGGAAATACGCGACAGTGGTTTGCTAATCAACAGGACAAATTGTGAAATAGTAGGGGATCGTTTCAGCTTACGAGCAACAGTCACGCTAGTCACCAAGGTCACAGATGCTCATCTGACGTTGTACAGGACAGATGCGTCATTCAGCATCGCTCTAGGAGAAAATTTGACGTATATTAACAACACCTTGGATGCTACACTATTGCAAACAATAGATAAACTAGTGGATTCGGAGAATGGTCGAACTTCAATGCAGCAATCATTAAGGCATGTGGAGGAGTACGATACCAGGCGGAAACGTAGCATAGTGACCATTGGTATTTCAACCAGTACTATTACAGTGTTGATTGTATTTATCGGTGTGGTATATGTCTTATTAAAACAGAGGATTCAGCTTGTTAATGCAAGACCGCTACACGAGATTCCTGTAGAATGGATTACCAGTAGGGCACGAGTCGGGGCAACCTGGATGTTTATAGGGAAGAAGTAGAACATAGGATAGAACTAGAGTTAACGTATAGGGTCAATTCGGGGACAAATTTAATTTTTAGGAGGAGGCAGTGTTGTGGCCACATGTAGTAAGCATTGCTTCACGCAGTGGAGAATGGCAAAACAGGGGCACGCCAGCGACCAAGGCGTTGTGAAGTAAGCATTCACAGATAGCCTGGCTGACCGCAGCAGTCTACCAACAGACTGACGCAAGGATGCACACAGACCGAGCACCGAGTGAAGCCTGGAGAGTGCTGAGTAAGGGGAAGTGAGGCCAGCACGCTAAGTTACGCTGCAATATACTGCGGGAGTAATAACAAAAAGCTACCATCGAAAGTAAAAAACGTCCTCCTGCCGGATATAAATAGTGGAGCGCAGGCAGCAACAGACCGAAGGCATTAGGAAGCAGTTCGGATCTGAGGACAGACGTTGTCCGTGTCCGAATGTTCAATCTTCGTAGGTGACGATTCCGGAAGTCTATTCCAGCTCACAGGAGTCATCCGTTCGCCGCCAGATGTCAACTTCAGCTCTGGAGGTCGGCCCGAGTTCGGTCGGCACCATGGCTGACTACTAACTACAGCAAGAACTTCCAGCAGGACCGGCCGCAGCGCGGTCTTGGTCACAGGCACCGCCAGGGACTGACGCCCGGGCTTAACAACAACCCGGCCTCACGGCGTGTGGTGCATCCATGACAGGACCTCGCAGACATCACGACTGATGGCTTCCCAGCTGCCGGTGCAGCAGGTGTCGGCAGGTGTCGGCAGCTGACCTCACGGTGACGCGGCTCCGTGAGCGTGCCTGTTCTGGGGCGCCGAGTTCATCTCAACCACAGGGCATCCTGGCTTCAGCAGAGCACTGGTGGCCTGAGGCTCCCAAGTGCGATCAGCGGCGAGCATTGCGCATATTGTCAGAGAATCTACACAGCAGCAGCCAGGCAGAGGGATCCACAGAGCTGGGCAGCGACGAGGGAGAAATTGTAAAGAAAGTTCAATAAATAATTGTAAAACTCCATGCCATCTCAGTCTTTGGTGCAGCCACTGTATCTACTGCTAACAAGTGGTGTAGAAGTCTTAACAACGTATACACGGGTCAAACTGGTGTGAGCAATACAGCGTTGGCACAAGATTGTGGATTCATTGCAAGCTAGTCGAAGGAAAGACCATTACAGCGTCTCAGACCCTCTTATACTCTGGAATTTATTGGTTGTGGCAGTGACAGACCTTTTTCTGTTTCATGCCATAGAGAGTTGGTGATACATGGCTGCCCATATGTTGGATTCTTGTCTGTCTCTAGTGCATCCTTTCCAGAAGCCTCCTCATTGAGGCAACTGATGGGTTTTTTCTCCAGGATCCCAACAACACTGGGGGACATGAAGAATATTACCATGTTCCCACTTTCATGGAGCTGCAAGAGGAGAGCTTTTATTTGAGTTACCAATGGAAACCAGGATTAACAGTGTGCTTTAGCCTGTAGTGTGCCAACAGTCACTGCAGATTAGGAAATACTTTTGGGATTAGGTGCTGATGCAATGCAAGGCACGCACAATGGCCACCAATTCTACCTTAAAGATGTTGCATGCAGTAGGCAGGGAGTGTTCCTCACTTGTAATTGTGCATGTAAGGGCAGTTTTCCCAATCTTCAATTCTTGAGCCACCTACGTACATTATATCTGAATTGGTGTACTCACCAAGTACTGACAAGGAAAAACTGGGGAAAAATGGTGGCGTCCATCACATCTTATGGGCCAAGAGAAATATGTGGGTGAATTCGTGGGAAAAGTATGCACCATAGGTGTGTTCAAGAGTTTGAAGTACTGTAATGGGACAAAACTATAGGAGAACATGGAGAAGACATAACCCTGAACTGCCACAGGGCCACAGCCAGACAGTGGATGATGGTCACTGAACTGCGTGGTTCGCTCTCGTGTCGTTGGACCATAAGGGCCGAAGTCAGGCCACAAGTCACGAACATCAGCTGCTGCCGGCTGTTGCTCCTGCTAGATTGGCACCCCTCTCCAGAAGCAAGACATTTGTGACACCATCCTGGACGTCAATGTCATGGGGCCAGCCTTTGGGAAGCCACTTCGGCATGATTGACTTCCATGTCGTCGACGATTACGCCAAACCCCGGTCATTGCCTGGTTCCACATGGTTCACAGTGGCCCACAAACGCAGCTCTTCTGTGAATTCAGAGCCAGGAAATAGCATTTAAATGCTGGCCCAGTCAAGTACTTCGCGTTCAGCACGGCAGGGCCACACATGCCGCCTGCCGCATGTCAGCCGGGAATCCTCGCTGTGAACTGTCACCACTGGACTATGAAGGAGAGACCTCTGCCCGTCTGCACAGCTCTGGCAGGCAACACTGTGCTATCCACTCACCCCTGCTCCTCACCGTCGATCCAGACTTCGACTGAGGAACATCATAACTGTGCCATTGGAATGGCACAACCTTCTGCATTAGAGAAGACCTGGTGGTCATCCACGACTGTAGCATGGCTGCATTCTAGCATTTCAGCTTGCTTCACATACTGAAGACACTAGCGCGGTGCTCTTGTCTCCCGAGCGGCACAGGCACGCTGCCCACCATACGTCAACATCTGCTAGTGTGACGCAGGAATATTATGAGGGACCTCTGGACCACACCAGAGACTGGAGCACAAACAGAAGAATGTCTGAACTGTATGAATTAGTAAAAAACTAAAAGAGTACTCTTGTCTTCACCAGGACCTGCCTCTGCTGCTGTTCACATCCATCAGCTTTGACAGAGAACCCAGCCCACACCCAGGCAGCCTGCCTCTCTCACCTTTACAGCACTGAGAGGAGGTAAACGAAAGTCAGATATGATACTGAATTCTTAAGTGACGCTCTTATCCGATTGTCTTATTTCCGTATCAGGAAATGGTGTCTAACTGCACATGCTGGATGTGCTACGAACATGTAAGGTAAGGCTGAGGAATAATTGGTGACACCTTATCCAATGGGGGGAATCCTTGCCTCTTTTAGGAGGCTGTCCACAGAGCTTTTAAAGAAGACACTATTTGCAAGCCTCACCCCACAATGATGGATCAGGTCTTTGAGTTTAAATGCTGATGACACTGCTGATACACAGGTTTGGCTACCATAATTTAAATGTTATAAAAGGAGAGCTTTGAAGAGTTGGAAAATCATCCACACCTCAAGAGGTGTGGAGGCAGCAGAAGATAAGTTTTAACTGGTAAGTCTGCTTAGACTTTCATATATGCGTAACTTAGTTAACTTCTTAAATTTGAGCCCTAAAAAGTGGTACGTCTCTACTACATTAACCCTCGAGGGGAACGCCATTTTTTATAACACCAGTGGATGCACAGCGACTTCGTACACATGCCAATAACAGCTCTCTTTATGTTGCCGAAGTAAACATGCACATGAGGAATATCACAGTTTAACCCTCGTTTAACAGAACAATGATATAATAGATGTAGATTATATGAGCTCAATTAAACAATGTAAAATAAACTTTCATTATATCTCTATTGCTGCATAAAAATGCTACCCCATGGTAATGACCCACTCAAAGCATTAAACAGTGCAGTTACATCAGATCCCAGCCAACTGCTTCTTTGAATGCTAATTATCTCTTAGACAACTGCCTCATTGTACGATTATGCTGTTAGCTCTGAATTTGGGTCATTTTCTCGTACAGATCATGAAATTTTTTCTCACCTATCTCACTGTTTATTTTATATTACTACTGCTCTCCTGGACTTATGACAACAGAACTTACCACAGTGTTAGCTGAAGCAATAATTAAGGAATAGATATGAGCTCGCAATTGTAAAACACCCCTGGAATCATACAATATAATGTTATTCGTGGTTGGTGCACTTTCTACGTAGGTGTGCCCGCTTGAATGTTAAGCAGCTCATTACGTACATGTGTGTGCCTTATATACTGCTTTCCTTTTAAGGTGCTGTAGTTACTGCTCCATGACCTTCATGTTGGAAGAACTACAGTACTGCAGATGCAAAAGTTAATCAGCATATAAGGTTGAAAAGACAATCAATCCCACTGCCTCTATAAGTCTGCTCATCACTATTGAGAATAGGGTGATACTTCGGACAGCCCTGTGTGTCTCCGTTATCCTGTATGTGGGAAGTACTTTAGGAAGTACCAACCTCAACACCAAAGGATTGACAAGATAGAAAACTGGGAGACACTCACAGACATCCCATTCATGCAGGGTGATGAGAACATAGTGGTGCCATGCGGTGTCGTAGGCTTTACACAGGTGAAAGAAGACAACAACGAGAGGCTGCCAACCGGGAAAAGCCATTCTGATAGACTGCATATGGAGTAGATGATACCAGTAGACCGGCCCTCTCGAAATAAACACTGGAGCTAGCCAAGAGCCCATTTCTATCAATACTCAAACACAGTCATAAGATTACCATGCGCTCAAACTATTTGCAAAGAACATCAATAAGAGATTGGTTGTACCTATCTGCTTTCTGTGGGGTCTTCTCTGGTTCCAAAATTATGAAAATCTCATTTTCCCCTAATGCGAAGGGTGGTGAGAGAAGGGGGATTCTACCTCAAACCAGATGGTGTAAAATCTGTTAAGTACTTAGAGCTGTATTTTGATACCACCTAAGTGCACACAAGAGTTCCCACTCTGAAAAAAATGGTGTTCCAGGGTTCAGATGTCATGCTTTGAAGGGCAGGGAGACACACACTGCCTGCCTTTTGTAGGGATGGGAAGTCAAGGAGGTTGGTTATCAGACACCAATACTTGGGCAAGATGGATTATCAAAAGGTCGGCGATGAGCGTGGCATCATATTTCATTACATCATCCTTACAGATGCCTGGGATATCAGTCACTTTTTGTTGACCACTAATACACTGAAATTTGGCCACTGTATGTGAAAGAGAAGTAAGATTTTGCATGGTAGATAGGAAACATACCCAGCATACCTTCTTTTGCCTTTTGTAACGTTATATGATCTACCTTGGAAAATTTAAATGTGATAAGAGCAGCTTTCACAGGACTGCACTTATATTGCCTGTCTGTGGTATTTAACAGCTGCACCAATTTCCTTTGTCTACAGTGGGTTTGACATCTGACAGGGACATCTTGAGGAAAGATATTTCACTAGTTCCGTTGAGTGTAAGAGTCCGCGGTTGCATGAACGTCTCTTCAATAGCCCAATGCAGAGGCATATCAACCATTACAGAAGTGCTGAAAGTGTCAGTCAGTCTTCTTAAGTATCGAACACAGAGTTGCTTTGTTTAGTTTTAGGGCGAAAAAACAACTAGTCATATGTGACTAAGCCAGAACCGTAGAACACAAAGACAAAAAAGGAGTCAATAGCAACTACGTGTTAAGCCCAGTCAACGGAAGGAAAGACAGGGACTTGGAGAAAGGTCCATAGAATACGTCAGAGAGACAATGGAGGTCCTGAACTAAAGATTAAGCGTCCTTCATCACATTGCCACAATGGATAAAAAGTAAAACACGACTGACAGCCCATACATTGTTCACTAAAACAACCGATAACTCAGGTGGCAAACCTAAACAAGAAAGTATGTGGTTAAAAAAAGAAAATGGTGAATCGTCAAAGGTTGAGGACAATGAGCACAAAGTGGTGGGGGATCACCACTTAACCAATGGCAATAGCCAAAACAACAGTGCCCAATACGCAACCTAGCTAAAATGATCTCTTGACGAAAGGGCCGGAAGGGGGTCGGACAAGTTGCTATTGAGGTTTAATTCCTGGAGTTTGTTCAAACGAAGGGAAAACCGGTGGTGGTGCCAAAGTGACACCACCCGCTGACACATGGCAACACAGAGATCATTGGAGTGAACGGAAGAAATAGTGGGCCGAGGTACGAGGACTGCAGCCTTGGCAGCAGTGTCAGCGGCCTCGTTTCCCGTCCAACTGATGTGACCAGGAACCCACATAAACATCACAGTGGCTCCATCAAAGTGAGTAAGTGGAAGATTTCCAGACACGTTGTACTAAGGTGTGAACAGTGTACAGCACACAGAGGATCTGAAGAGCACAGAGAGGGTCTGAGCAAATGATGCAAGCCTGTGTTGCCAGATATACTGTGTGACCTGATAAACGGCAAAGGGCTCTGCTGTAAATACTGAGCAGCGTTCCATAAGCCAATACTGAAAATAGTCATGCCAATGATGTAGGCACACCCGACACAATGGTCAGTCTGAGAGCCATCAGTGTACGCAATGGAACTATCGCAGTGTTCTGTGCGAAGGTCGAGAAACTTGCGGTGATAGTGCAAGCCTGGAGTAGTGTCCTCAGGAAGCGAATGAAGTCCAGGTGAACATGGACCGCCACATGAAGCCAACGTGGTGAATGGTTCACACCCATTGGGGAAGTGGCAGATAGTGTGAAGTTTAGCGGCCGGAGCAATAGCCAAAAGTGAACTACAAGAGGTAACAGAGAAGAGGGACACACTTCACATTGGCAATCAAAGGAGCCCTCTAAGGTGGAGGCATAGGATGGGTGGGAAGGCATGGCAGACAAACAGCATGAGCATCTGCCGAGGAGAAAAATCAAGGCGGTATGACAATGGTAGTTTGGCAGATTCGGTCAAATGGATGCCACGATGGGGGATTGTATTGAGACGGCATAAGATAGATGGACATGCAGATGCATAAATGAAACCCCCATAGTCTAGTTTTGAACAGACAAGGGAATGGTACAAACAGAGGAGGGTGGACCAATCTGCTCCCCCAGAAAGTACAACTGAGGACACGTAGGACACTGAGGGCCCGTGTACAGCAGGTAGACAGGTAAGACATGTGGGAGGATCAAGGAAGTTCCCTACCAAACATGAGTCCTAGGAATTTCGTAGTTTCAACGAACAGAAGAGTAAAAGCCGTTGTTGATGCTCCACAAGTAAAGACAACTGATACAATGCTGAAGATGCCACTCAAGGAGATACATCTGTGGAGAACTGCAATAAATGGCCAAATTGTCAACAAAAAGGGAGCCAGAGATGCCCGGTGAGAGACAAGCCATAATAGGGTTAATGGCAATAGTAAAGAGGATGATGCTCAGGATGGAACCATGAGGCACACCATTTTCATGGATAAAAGTGTCCAACAAGGCAGAACCCACATTCACCTTGAAAACGCCATATTTTAAAAATTCCTGAAGGAAGCTAAGCATGCGGCCTAGGAAGCCCCGCGTGTAGAGTATGAGAGAGTATGAGGATACCAGCCCTCCAGCAGGTGTCATAGGCTTTCTTCAAAAAAAAAAAAAAAAAAAAAAAAAAAAAAAAAAAAAAAAAAAACACCAGAGAGAGAGAGAGAGAGAGAGAGAGAGAGAGAGAGAGAGAGAGAGAGAGGTGTCTGGGATTTCCACAGGAAACTATTCCTCACACAGGTTGACAAAGTGACAAGATGGTCACCTGCAGAACCACACACTCAAAATCCACACTGTGCAGTGGTTAGTAAATTGCAAGACTCGAGCCATAATAGCAGACTGGCATGAATCATACATTCCATCACCTTGCAAACACAGCTGGTGTGAGAAATGGGCGGTATATAAGGAAGGTGTTTGTCCTTACCAGGCTTAGGTATGGGTATGACAGTGGCTTCAAACCAGGTTCTGAGAAACGTGCCCTCTGCCTAGATGGGATTGTTGGTTGGTTGGTTGGTTTGTTTGGGGTATAAAGGGACCAAACTACAGGGTCATCAGTCCCTTCCTCCTGACACAAGCAAGGCTCCAGGTACAAAAACACCCAACACCACACCTACAAAGAAAATGAATGGAACAAACAATAAATGGGGAAAACATACACCACAAGGAAAAGTAGAAGAAGGTATTAAAATCGTAGAGCATATGGTCTGGGCTGGCTGACCACAATAATAAAAGAGGATGAGCCAGCCACTCTGGAACACATTAACGTGTCCACCCCAAAAGACAAGGCGATATGAACACATGTAGGGAAAAAGACGACCATCAAGACAAACAAATGCAAAGAAAGTGTGACAGAGTTAAAATGGAGGGAGGGTGACGATCTCAGAGAGAAGGTTAAATGCCCACCCTTAGAAGGTACGATAAAACCCCCTCTCACAATTCAAACATAAACTAAATCTGCTGTTGAGGCATTGTCACCCAACACTGAAGGTAGGGTGCTGGGAAGGTTAAAAGTCCGGCGCAGAGTGTCGGAAAGTGGGCAGTCCAGCAAGATGTGGACGACAATCATATGTGAGCCAAAGTGACACTGAGGTGGGTCCTTGCAACGGAGTAGTCAGCCATGTGTTAGCCACGTAGCCAATGCGGAGCCAGCAAAGAACCACAGAGTCCCTGTGAGAGGCCCGCATGGAAGTCTTCCACACATTCGTAGTCTCCTTAAAAAGGAATGCAGTTTGTTGTGCATACTGAGATTATGCCATTGTGTCTCCCAAAGCTGAAAAACATTGCTGCATAATAATGATCGCAGGTCAGTTACAGGGATGCCGATATCCAGAAGCGGTTTCCTTGTAGTCTGTTTGGCCAGCCTGTTCGCAAGTTCATTTCCTGGGATTCCGATGTGGCCTGGTGTCCACATAAACACCACGGAACGACTGGACCATTCCAGGGCATAGATGGACTCCTGGATGGTCGCTACCAAAGGATGGCAGGGATAGCAATGGCCGATAGCTTGTAGGCTGCTCATGGAGTCGGTATAGAGAAGAAACAACTCTCCAGGGCATGAGCGGATGCGCTCAAGAGCAAGAGAAATGGCTGCCAGCTCTGCAGTGAAAACACTGCAGCCATCTGGCAAGGAGTGCTGTTCAATATGTCCTCCATGAACATACGCAAAGCCAACGTGACCATCAGCCATCGAGCTGTAAGTGTAAACCACTTCATGGCGGCCCCGGTACACGTCAAGAATTGAGAGGAAGTGACAGCAGAGAGCTATGGGGTTAACCGAGTCCTTAGGACCATGTGAAAGGTCCAGGCGAAGCTTCGGCCTAGGTGTACGCCATGAATGTGTATGTGAATGGACCTCGAGTATAGGTGGTGAAGGCAAGGACTCCACTCCAGACAGAAGAGATTGGACACAAACAGCAATCTTAAGCCCTGACCTGGGCCTCCGATGTGGGAGATGAACCGCCATGGATGGGAAGAGGAGATGGTAATTCAGATGCTCAAGAGAATTATGAATGTGTGCAACATAACTGACGAGCAGTTGTGCACTCCTAACATTCAATGGAGGGACTCTGGCCTCCACCAGGACACTGGTCACCAGACTTGTCCTAAAAGCTCCTGTTGCCAGTCAAATGCCACAGTGGTGCACTGCATCGAGTAAACACAATGCTGAGGGTGCCGCCGAACCCAAAACCAGACTACCTTGTAAAGGCGGGATTGAACAAGGGCTGTGTAGAGCTGCAGCAGCATAGAGGGATCTGCACCCCAGTTGGTGTTGCTCAGGCAGCGGAGGGCATTGAGGTGCTGCCAGCACTTCCACTTCAACTGATGAAGACTAAGAAGCCACATCAATCGAGCGTCTAAAACCAGTCCTAAGAATTGATATGTCTCCACTACAGTGAGTGGATTGTCATTAAGGTAAAGTTCTAGTTCCAGATGAATGGTAGGATGCCGACAGAAGTGCAGGACATACGACTTTGTGGCTGAAAACTGAAAGCCGTGGGCTGGAGCCCATGACTGCACTTTGTGGATGGCTCCCTGTAGGTGCTGCTCAGCAACATCAGCATTGGAGGAGCAGTACAAAATGCAGAAGTCGTCTGCATACAGAGAGAGTGAGACCGACAGCTGCTGCTAGACCATTAATGGACACTAAAAATAGAGATACATTCAATAAAGGACCCTGCGGGACACCATTCTCCTCGATATGGGGGGGAACTATGGGAGGCATCAACTTGGACATGGAAAGTACAGAACGATAGGAAATTTTGGATAAAAATTGGGAGTAAGCCCCGGAGACCACACTCATATAATGTGGCAAGGATAGGATGTCGCCATGTCATGTCATTTGCTTTATGTAAATAAAAAAAGGACGGTAGCCAGGCGTTGGCATCTGGAAAAGGCTGTTTAGATGGCAGACTTGAGGGAAACTAGATTATCAATGGTAGAGCGACCCTGGCAGAAACTGCCCAGGCATGGAGCCAGTAGGCCACACCACTCCAGGACCCAACACAACTGCCGACTTACCATCGGTTCTAACAGCTTACAAATAATGTTGGTGAGGCTGATGGGCCGATAGTTATTCACATCAAGTGGGTTTTTATCAGGTTTGGGCACTTGAATGATGGTGCTCTCCCGCCATTGCAATGGAAAGATGCCATCGCACCAGATAGGGCTGAAGATGACGAGGAGATGTTGCCTGTAGTCGGACGAGAGATGTTTGATCATCTGACTGTGGTTCCGATCTGGCCCAGGAGCTGTGTTGGGGCAATGTGAAAGGACACTGAGGAGCTCCCACTATGTAAATGGAGCATTATAGGATTCAGTGTGACATTTAGTGAACGAGAGGGTTTCCTTTCTATCCGCCATTTGAGAGTGCGAAATGCTGAGGAATAGTTCTCCGATGCGGAGGCTCGAGCATATTGCTCACCAATTGGGTTTGCATCGGTACATAGCACACCATTGATGTTAATGCCAGTAACACCTTTTAAGAAGCAAGGTAAAATATTTGTTAAGAAAACTTTGAGAGCTGTTTCTTTGATGATGGAAAGGAAACAAAGTCTTTGACTTATACCAGATAAGCTTTCTATAACATGCTGGAAGGCCATTTTATCTCCTACATTAAACAACTTGCCAGAGATGAATGAATGTGAAGTTGAAGATTCAGAAAGTACACTAGATATACAGGGTGTTTCAAAAATGACCGGTATATTTGAAACGGCAATAAAAACTAAACGGGCAGTGATAGAAATACACCGTTTGTTGCAATATGCTTGGGACAACAGTACATTTTCAGGCAGACAAACTTTCGAAATTACAGTAGTTACAATTTTCAACAACAGATGGCGCTGCAAGTGATGTGAAAGATATAGAAGACAACGCAGTCTGTGGGTGCGCCATTCTGTACGTCGTCTTTCTGCTGTAAGCGTGTGCTGTTCACAACGTGCAAGTGTGCTGTAGACAACATGGTTTATTCCTTAGAACAGAGGATTTTTCTGGTGTTGGAATTCCACCGCCTAGAACACAGTGTTGTTGCAACAAGACGAAGTTTTCAACGGAGGTTTAATGTAACCAAAGGACCGAAAAGCGATGCAATAAAGGATCCGTTTGAAAAATTTCAACGGACTGGGAACGTGACGGATGAACGTGCTGGAAAGGTAGGGCGACCGCGTACGGCAACCACAGAGGGCAACGCGCAGCTAGTGCAGCAGTTGATCCAACAGCGGCCTCGGGTTTCCATTCGCCGTGTTGCAGCTGCGGTCCAAATGATGCCAACGTCCACGTATCGTCTCATGCGCCAGAGTTTACCCCTCTATCCATACAAAATTCAAACGCGGCAACCCCTCAGCGCCGCTACCATTGCTGCACGAGAGACATTTGCTAACGATATAGTGCACAGGACTGATGACGGCGATATGCATGTGGGCAGCATTTGGTTTACTGACGAAGCTTATTTTTACCTGGACGGCTTCGTCAATAAACAGAACTGGCGCATATGGGGAACCGAAAAGCCCCATGTTGCAGTCCCACCGTCCCTGCATCCTCAAAAAGTACTGGCCTGGGCCGCCATTTCTTCCAAAGGAATCATTGGCCCATTTTACAGATCCGAAACAATTACCGCATCACGCTATCTGGACATTCTTCCTGAATTTGTGGCGGTACAAACTGCCTTAGACAACACTGCGAACACCTCGTGGTTTATGCAAGATGGTGCCCGGCCACATCGCACGGCTGACGTCTTTAATTTCCTGAATGAATATTTCGATGATCGTGTGATTGCCTTGGGCTATCCGAAACATACAGGAGGCGGCGTGGATTGGCCTCCCTATTCGCCAGACATGAACCCCTGTGACTTCTTTCTGTGGGGACACTTTAAAGACCAGGTGTACCGCCAGAATCCAGAAACAATTGAACAGCTGAAGCAGTACATCTCATCTACATGTGAAGCCATTCCGCCAGACACGTTGTCAAAGGTTTCGGGTAATTTCATTCAGAGACTACGCCATATTATTGCTACGCATGGTGGATATGTGGAAAATATCGTACTATAGAGTTTCCCAGACCGCAGCGCCATCTGTTGTTGAAAATTTTAACTACTGTAATTTCGAAAGTTTGTCTGCCTGAAAATGTACTGTTGTCCCAAGCATATTGCAACAAACGGTGTATTTCTATCGCTGCTCGTTTAGTTTTTATTGCCGTTTCAAATATACCGGTCATTTTTGAAACACCCTGTATCTACAACCCTTGAAAAATTTGATGAAAGTTACGAATTACTTGAAATTTTATCATTTAAAGTTACCAAAAGAACATGACAGACACCCAGAACACATTCAATCCAAGTACTGTTGAGTGGCCTTAAAATTCCAGCAAACAACTTCACAATTGCTACATTTTCCAGTGGAAAATGTATCTAAAGAACATGGCATGCTGAATGCCAGCTGTAATAGTTTAATGTAAAAACTTTAAAGATAAATTTAGCAGAAATTCTATTGAAGAAAGACTGCAAGTACTTAGCACCAACTTCATGACCTAAAGAAATCATGGGTATTGAAGAGGATGACATTTTGTCAAAAGGAAGCTACTAAATGGGAAACAGAATACATAAGGATGTGGAAACACATGCCCAATCTTATTATTTCGACAACAAGTCAAATGTCTGCTAATAAGAGATATTTGTACCTTCAGAAAATGGCAAAAGAATGTGTAGGACAAAAAAAAAAAAAAAATACATTTTGCACAATGTAAAATATGTGTACCCACTTCTGATAAAAATTGGTTTTATAAAGTCTTGTGAATTTCATACAAGGTAATGTGTTATAGCAAACAGCTGTGGAATCCACAAATGTACGTGTAATCATTTATCACCAGAATGTAAAACTGATACCCCACTCTGCACACATAGAAGAACCTTTTTACAGAAACTGGTTTGCAATATGCTTTGCAGAATTATTTCTTGGAGCTGAAATCATTACAAGAGTCTGAAAATGTTATTTTCAAGCAATGGATCCAACCTGATTAATCTACATTGGACACATTAATGAAGACAGCTGATGAATTTGTTGAGTATTTCATCCAAATTTGAAATAACATCATTACATTTCTAAATTGCAGAGTCGCTACTTAAAATATAACAATGAAACACTCCCCAAACCTTCACGTATTATTATAGTGGGTTTTGCAGGAAACTCTACATATTTGTTTCAGGATGCTGTACAAGGATTTCGCTAGTGAAAAATTCAAGTTACCCTTCAACCTTCTGCTGTGTACTACACAATAGAGGATTTCATTAATTCAATGTTGTCATGTTGTATAAGTGATTTTTTTGTAGCATGACAAACACATTTTACGTTTTCCAGAAAATCTCTCTCTCCTGTATACAGGAAAAAATATCACACATCCAATATACCAGCTACTTCAGTGATGGAAGTTCTGCACAATACAAAAAGGCTGGGATGGCACCCCATCAGCTTCAACTCATGATGTAGCTGTTGCATTGTGTGATGCAATTGAAGCATGGCATGTATGAAATAAATTGCATCTACAGAGAGCATGTTGGAGTAAGTGGTGGCACCCACTCATGTAGGAGGATTGTGTGTGTGTGTGTGTGTGTGTGTGTGTGTGTGTGTGTGTGTGTGTGTGTAGAGAGAGAGAGGGAGGGGGGGGGGGAGGGAGGGAGAGAGAGAGGGAGAGAGAGAGAGAGAGAGAGAGAGAGAGAGAGAGAGAGAGATTTTTTTTTTTTGTGGGGTTTAAGGGCGCTCAACTGCTGAGGTCATTAGCACCCAGTCACTGTTGTTAGAGCACATGGAATCTAGTAAAACTTAAGGGGAAGGGGGGGACACCAGAAGGACCTGACAAGGATGCAGATAAAATAAGTAAAAAGGTTAAATGTCTTTGGACAAGCCAGTTAAAGTTATAAAACGCAGAATACGAGCAGCTGCTCGAGCGTCATCAGCTAAAACATCTGGTAAAGTAGATGGGAGGGACAGGACAACACGAAATTGACTAAAACGGGGACACGACAATAAAACATGGCACACTGTTAATGCCTGACCACAAGGGCACTGCGGGGCTGGGTCACCGGAGAGCAGGTAGCGGTGGCTAAACTGGCAATGCCCAATCCGCAACCTGGTCAGAAGGACCTCCTCTCGCCGAGATGGTCGGGAGGAGGTTGTCCAAGCAGTTGGGAGCGATTTGACTGCCCGGAGCTTGTTTCCTTGGAGGGATGACCAAGCATCCCACCACAACGACACGAGCCTCTTACACACATCCCCACGAACGTCAGATGACGGGACACAATGGGAGGCTGGCCGAGGCAGGAGGACTGCAGCCTTGGCTGCAGCATCCGCAGCCTCATTCCCAGGCACTCCTACATGTCCGGGAACCCACAGAAAGCTGACAGGAGAACCATTAGCAGCGAAAGAATGGAGGACTGCTGTATCCGTTGAATCAAGGGATGGACCGGATAAGGAGCTCCAAGGCTCTGAAGAGCACTGAGTGAGTCAGAGCAGAGTACGTACGATGAATGGCGGTGGCGGCGGGCATACTGAACGGCCTGATGGAGAGCAAAAAGCTCGGCCGTAAAGCTCGAACACTGGTCGAGGAGCCGGTATTTAAAGGTGGCGGCCCCGATGACAAAGGCACAGCCGACACCATCGTCAGTTTTGGAGCCATCGGTGTAAATAAAAGTGTGACCGAAAGGGTCCAGCACGAAGTTCGACAAACCGTGAGCAATACACTGCAGCTGGAGTACCCTCCTTCGGGAGTGAGCTGAGGTCAAGATAAATATGAACCGGAGCCTGGAGCCAAGGTGGTGTCGGGCTCTCACCCTCTCTGAAGGTGGTAGGGAGGGCAAAATCCAATTGTCGAAGCAGGCGACGGAAGCGGACTCCGGGGGGCAGCAGGGCAGAGACATACAACCCGTACTGACGGTCGAGAGAATCGGCGAAGAAGGACTGGTAAGCGGGGTGGTCGGGCATAGACAACAACCGGCAGGCATACCGACACAGCAGTACGTCGCGCCGGTAGGTCAATGGTAACTCGGCAGCTTCAGCATAAAGACTCTCGACAGGACTAGTGTAGAAGGCTCCAGTCGCAAGACGTATCCCCCGATGGTGGATGGAGTTGAGCCGGCGTAAGAGGGAGGGCCGAGCGGACGAGTAGACGAAGCTCCCATAACCCAGCTTCGATCGGACTATGGACCGATACAAGCGAAGCAGGACAGTGCGATCCGCTCCCCAAGATGAACCGCTAAGAACTCTGAGGACATTAAGGGAACGAGTACAACGGGCCACCAAATAAGAGACATGTGGAGACCAACACAGTTTCCTGTCCAACGTGAGCCCTAGAAACTTAGTTGTTTCCACGAATGGGAGAACAACGGGACCGAGATGTAAGGATGGCGGATGGAACGCTTTATATCGCCAAAAGTTGGTACAAACCGTCTTCTCTTCAGAGAACCGGAAGCCATTTGCCACGCTCCATGAGTAGAGGCTGTCTAGACAACGCTGAAGGCAGCGCTCCAGGAGGCATGTTCTCTGGGCACTGCAGTAGATCGCGAAGTCATCGACAAAGAGAGAGCCTGAGACATTAGGTGGAATGCAATCCATAATTGGATTGAGCGCGATGGCAAAAAGGGCTACGCTCAAGACGGAGCCCTGAGGCACTCCGTTCTCCTGGAGGAAGACGTCGGACAATACGGAACCCACACGTACCCTAAACTTTCAATCCGTTAAAAAGGAATCAATAAAAAGGGGCAGGCGACCGCGTAGGCCCCACCCGTGCATAGTGCGGAGGATACCTCCTCTCCAACAGGTATCATAAGCCTTCTCCAAGTTGAAGAACACGGCTACCGTTTGGCGCCTTCGCAAAAAGTTGTTCATGACGAATGTCGACAAGGTCACAAGGTGGTCAACAGTGGAACGGCGGCGACGAAAGTCGCATTGGACATTAGTAAGTAGCCGTCGAGATTCAAGAATCCAGACTAACCGAGCATTAACCATGCGCTCCATCACCTTACAGACACAGCTTGTAAGGGAAATGGGGCGGTAACTAGAAGGAAGGTGTCTATCCTTCCCGGGTTTGGGTATAGGAACGACAGCATCACGCCAACACATGGGGACCTGACCTTCGGTCCAGACGTGATTGTAGGTACGAAGAAGGAAGCTTTTGCCCGCCGGAGAAAGGTGTGCCAGCATCTGAACGTGAATGGCATCTGGCCCCGGAGCAGAGGACCGGGACAGTGCAAGCGCACGTTCGAGTTCCCGCATAGTAAAGGGGGCATTATAAGTTTCCAGATTCAGCGAGTGGAAGGAAGGTCGCCGAGCCTCTTCTGCCTCTTTCCTGGGAAGGAAGACAGGGTGGTAATGGGCGGAGTTTGAAACCTCCGCGAAAAAGCGGCCAAAGGCGTTGGAGACAGCCACAGGATCAACAAGGACCTCATGACCTGAGGTCAGGCCAGGTATCGAGGAGTGGGCCTTAATGCCCGACAGCTGGCGCAGGCCACCCCAAACGACAGAAGAGGGAGTAAAACTGTTAAAGGAGCTGGTGAAAGAGGCCCAACAAGTTTTCTTGCTGTCTTTGATGACTCTACGGCATTGCGCTCGGAGCCGTTTGTATCCAATACAATTCGCCATCGTAGGATGGCGGCGAAATGTGCGTAAAGCACGTCGTCGAGCACGGATAGCGTCCCTACAAGCCTCGTTCCACCAGGGGACGGAAACGCGACGTGAAGAAGAGGTAGTACGAGGAATGGAACGTTCGGCAGCATTGATGATAACAGCCGTGAGGTATTCGACAACTGGGAAAATCGTGGTCCGGAAAGGTCGCCAGGGAGGAGTAAAGTCCCCAGTCAGCTTTCAGTATGTTCCAGCTCGAAGGACGTGGGGATGGGGTGTGGTGCAGGAGACGAACGACACAGGGGAAGTGGTCGCTCGAATAGGTGTCAGAAAGGACATACCACTCGAACCGACAGGCAAGAGTGGTAGAACAGATCGAGAGGTCCAAGTGGGAGTAGGTATGAGTAGAGTCCGAGAGGAAAGTCGGGGCGCCGGTATTGAGGCAGACAAGATGGAGATGGTTGAAGACATCCACCAAGAGTGAGCCTCTTTGACAGGATGCAGGAGAGCCCCCAAGGGGATGATGGGCATTGAAGTCGCCAAACAATAAAAACGGCGGGGGAAGCTGAACGATCAGGTGCATCATGTCAGCCCGACTAACAGCAGATGACGGTGGAGTGTAGATGGTACAAACTGAAAAAGCAAAAGCAGAAAGAGTAATGCGGACAGCTATTGCTTGGAGTGGGGTGGTCAATGGGATGGGATGGTAATAGACATCGTCCCGAACGAGCAACATGACCCCACCATGAGCTGGGATACCGTCCACAGGGGTGAGGTCATACCACTCCGAGGTATAGTGGGTAAAGGCAATACGGTCAGTCGGGCGCAACTTGGTTTCCTGGAGACCAAAGACGAGCGGACAGTGCAGGCGGAGGAGCAGTTGTAATTCCTCCCGATTAGATCGAATACCTCTTATGTTCCAATGAAACAACGCCATCGCTAGTCAAAAACTTGGGGGAACGAGACGGGGAAGAGCTGGTCACCTCGACGGCCGCGGAGGGCCAGGTTGCGAGGGAACAACGATACAACCGACGGGAGGCGGATCCGGTTCCATCGACTCGTCGCCAGCTGCGGCCGCTGTCCCTGGTTGTGTAGGAGGGGCAGCATCATCTGCCGACGAGAGGCCAGCTGAGCGCCTGGCAGCAGAGCGTCCCGGCGAAATTGAGGACGGCCGGGAGCAGCGACTCACGGATGGAGCGTCAGACGAAACGCACCGGGGTGAAGAGGAGGATAAGGACTACTTCTTTGAGGCCTTCTTGGAAGGCCGAGGAGGCACGGGGATGGTGGGCTGGACCCGAAGAAGGTCCTCACGCGCGGGGTCCGTTTTGGAACGCCGGACCTCGGAAGCTGGGGTCCGGAACGTTTCCCCGATGGACGCCTGAGAAGAGGATCGCTTCTCAGGTGGCGGGGGGAGAGGAGGAGGAGGAGGAGGAGGAGGAGGAGGAGGAGGAGGAAGGGTGGCCCCTGGGGCAGAGGGGGCGGGGGCCACGGGGGAGGAGGATTTGGAAGGGAGGGATTTGGGAGGCGGAGGCAGAGCCCCCTGATGGGCGGAGGAGGCGGAGGGGAGACAGGATAGGGGTGAGGATACCGCGGAAGGAGTGGACACAACTGAGGCAAACGAAGTGGTCAACGGCACGGGATGGAGGCGGTCATACTTCTTCCTGGCCTCAGAATAAGAGAGCCGATCCAAAGTTTTGAGTTCCTGTATCTTCTTCTCCTTCTGATATGTGGGGCAGTCTGAGGATCTAGGCGAGTGGAGGCCAGGGCAATTAATGCACCGAGGTGGTGGGGTGCATGTATGTTCCTCACGAAGAGGACGTCCACAATCGCCTCACAGGGGCTCAGCCTCACACCGTGACGACATGTGCCCAAAGCGCAAACACCGGAAACAGCGCATAGGAGGCGGGACGTAAGGTCGCACGTCGCACCGGTTGCACATCACCTTTACCTTCTCTGGGAGAACGTCCCCCTCGAAGGCGAGGATAAAGGCCCCAGTGTCGATGCGACGGTCTTTGGGGCCGCGCTGGACTCGCCGGACGGAATGCACGCCTCGGCGCTCCAGGTTGGCCCCGAGCTCCTCATCAGATTGTAGCAGGAGGTCACGATGAAAAATAACCCCCTGCGTCCGATTTAGTGCCAGATGCGGGACAATGGACACTGGAATGTCCCCTAGGCGGTCGCACGCCTGGAGCGCTGCCGACTGTGTGGTGGAGGTGGTCTTGATAAGAACGGACCCTGAACGCATCTTGCTTAGAGCCTCAATTTCCCCGAAGATGTCCTCAATGTGCTGAACAAAGAACATGGGCTCGGAGGTGGCGAACGTCCCATCGGTTCGAGAACAGACCAAATAGCGGGGGAAGTACTTCGCCCCAAGCCGGCGGGCCTGTCCCTCCTCCCAGGGAGTGGCCAACGGGGAAAGGGCAGGAGAACCAGAACTAGAAACGGTACCTTTTCGTTTGAAAGACTCAGCCGCAGAGCGACCTGATACGTGTTGACGTTTCATCTGCGAAACGTCCGCCCCGATACCACCCACTCCGACCAGGGGCTCTCCCCACGGGCGCCACCCAGCCGCAGCAAGGGCCACCTGGCAGGATGACCATTGCCGGGAGTCCTGATGCCCCAAGGAGACGGGCATGTACTCCTTGGCCAACGTGGGGAGGGTGCAGCTCAGGTATCGGCAGTACGATCCCTGTGTTGTCAGGGGGCTACAACCTAGAGGGTACATGACGACCCCACCACAACGGGCTGGCTACCGTGCTGGATTTCTGGTGCCATGGAAAGTCCATCATGATTGCTGGTGCAGATGGGGACGCACTATGGGCGTAACTTGTACAACCCATCAGGCGTTTAGGCCCAATTTGAGGAATAGCGGGCATGGTTACAACGCCGGTACAATGCTGAGTGCCAAGGTCTTAGTGCACTTAGGACCAGTGGTACACCACGTAAGGTGTCCTTCCCCAAAAGGCTCGTACTCCTGTAGAATTTTGAAAAATGGAGGTCAAACCCCAAGGGGGACCATCACATGGAAGGCCGAAACGGTTGAAACTCCTTTTAGTCACCTCTTACGACAGGCAGGAATACCTCGGGCCTATTCTTACCCCGGACCCGCAGGGGGGGGGGGGGGGGGGGGGGGGAGAGAGAGAGAGAGAGAGAGAGAGAGAGAGAGAGAGAGAGAGAGAGGGAGAGAGAGAGAGAGGGAGAGAGAGAGAGCTGACTTCGGGTGGCAAGTATGTTTTTATGTATTTTGGTGTTTGTCATAAGAAATGTAGTATGTTTCTTTGTGTTCATAATTTTCTTTGAGGTGTTGATATCTAAATTTATGTTGAGTTTATGTTGAGGGAGTTTTTATGATTTTATGGTTTGTGTTGGCAGTTGAAGTTCATATTTAGTAGTTTATAATGGTGGGTATTGTGGACTGTTTTAATTATTTTGAACTCGTTAGGATTTGATAACACTTAGTTCTGCTAGCTGCGGGTTGTTTGTATTGTGGGCTTTGTTTGAGCTATATAGGTCAAGAGAAATTCGCATTAATGGGTTTCTGAATTGTGTGCGAGTTCCTGGTACCATCAACCATAGCTACCTTACATAACCCAGGTTACTTTTCACGCTTCCCACTAAGCTCTATCGAGTGCCACAAATGACTGGATTTGGAAATTCTTAGTAAAAAGGTTACTCAGATAAGGCATAGTGAAGTTTACTAGTAGGAAAATCTGTTTTGTTGTTTATACATCATCCTACTGGATGACACATGCAGTTAACTGGTCATGAGTAGCTTTAAGTATTTTATGTCACATAGAAACTTTCACTGCAATGTCACAGTTATGTTCTAGTTGTTTTTCTTGTTTGAATGAAACTTACTTTGGTAAGGGCTCAAGAGGCGGGAACTGTAGGCAAAAGTATTTTTGTGGAAGCATGTTTTTAGCAATTTGAAAACTGAAGGTTTATGGCTCGTGCATGGGTGGTGAAAAAGTTACAAATGCTCTTAGATGCAAACAAAAGCAGAAGAAAACCAAAAGCTTTATTGGACAAATAGACAAAGTGGTAACTTGTGAGTGGTGAAGAGAGAAGTTAGGTTCTTGGAGACAACATGTGCCTCAACATACACATATGGGGTCAAGCACAATGTACAATATCAAAAGGAGTACTTTGTGAATTTTTTGGTTTTGTTGAGTGTTGTTGATTTTTGGGTTATATCTGTTTGGAAAGGTGTTGTTGTTGTTGTCAAATATTTAGTTCAAAAATGGTTCAAATGGCTCTGAGCACTATGGGACTCAACTGCTGAGGTCATTAGTCCCCTAGAACTTAGAACTAGTTAAACCTAACTAACCTAAGGACGTCACACACATCCATGCCCGAGGCAGGATTCGAATCTGCGACCGTAGTGGTCTTGCGGTTCCAGACTGCAGCGCCAGAACCGCGCGGCCACTTCGGCCGGCCAAATATTTAGTTTGCCTCTGCCCAAAACCCCGTCACTTCTTGCAGTTGTCCCGTTGGTTTCATTCTATGGTTGGAGTTAAATTTTTTGCAAGTTACTGATGTTTGTTTGTGGAGTATAATGGGTGCTGATGTGGTGGTCATATTTAATATGCTTGAAACGAGATGTCCCCCATCTTGATAACATCATGTGTCAAAGCCAATGGTGTGGTGGTATCCCAACTTTTGGAAAACCCAAAAATTTTAAGAGGTTTGTAAATTCGTATCATCACAAGCAACATCATGAGGTAACTGCATGTTGAATTTTTTTCTAGTTATGGCAAAATGCATGTGATGGAGTTGGTGGTATTACTGAATGTTTAGCCACAAGAGTAATTTTATAGTGCCCATATGACAATCAACCACATTTTAAAGTTCACAAGATCTGTTTACATTTGCCAAAACTCTTGTTCCAGAACACAAACATTTTATGTTATTAAAGAGGAATAACGAAATTCACAAATACGTTATGGAAACAGCGCGAATCTGGTTCTACGAGTCCCTGGACAAGAGCCAATCATTTCTCCAAACCAATGAATGAAAGCAGGTTGCTGATAAACCTTGTTTCATCCTCTACTAAATTCATAGAAGTTCATCTTGGGGTTCAAAACAATGCCTCAATCACTATTAAAAAGTGATGTTCATTGCAGCTTTCTGCAGCAACCATTGGGGTCTGGAAAAATTATGGAGATTAGTGAAGAACATAAGAGCTGCAAAAGGTCAATTTCATGACACCAAGTGGACCTTCTTAAATTTATTTTTAGTCAATTCCATGCTGATGTTTCCTACATCCCTTATGAAAAGCACAAGCACTGGTCAGTTGTATACTTCTGGATCAGACAAAATTCTTCACTGATAACTTGTTTAAAAAGAAAGAACTCTTTTTTACAATGTTATGGACATCTATTATGTAAATTGAAGATCATTTGTTGAACGGCAGCTAAGAGTTACAAAATGAAAGTAATATATTACTATTTATGCTTTTTCAGTTTTAAATCACTGACCAGAACCAACACCCTCCTGACTTTTTATGTTGAAAAGTATGATGATAGGCATTATGCGAAACAAAATTTATAAATGACGAAACTTGCAATTCCAAAAACTCTTTAGAAACAACTTTCATTAAAACTTTATAAATATATGTATGTAGAAGTCCAGCATTTTAATAATTTTATATTACAGCTGATTCTTTTACCTTTCCAATGGCACCAAACTGAATAAAACTGGTTCACAAATGAAAGAGTTAGTGATTAAAAACATATTACTTACCTTGTCTCTCAATGCCACTTTGTGAGAATGATCCACATATCAAAATGTTCCAACTGTAATTTTTGATCAAAAAAGTATGGAATTTTTTTTTTTTAACCCTCTTTCATTATGTACTTTCTTACACCTATTTTTCACAAACATTTTCACATGAGGACAGCAAAGGTTTTGTGTGTGTGTGTGTGTGTGTGTGTGTGTGTGTGTGTGTGTGTGTGTGTGTGTAGTCAGCTATTTAAGAGTTAGTGAAGAGAGTGGACAAAAAAATAAAAAAAAAAAACAAAAAAAAAAAAAAAAAAAAAAAAACTGCCTTTAAACCACACTTAGGTTGGCCAGAATGCCAAACATCTGCTAACAATGTAATTTCAACTGGGTTCCCATGTTATCTGAATTCTAAGCAATTTTAGTAGTCATGCAATCCAGTTTTAATCTATGTACTTTGTTTACAGAATTTTACGATGTAAGCAGTTTGTGCAAGTCGTGAGACTGACTGTGGCACTCAAAGGATGCCCATGAAATATACAATAGGTATGCATTCCTAGAAAATGAAAAATGAAACTGAATTACAATACTAGATATATAGAAATGGTGACTGTGTGAATAACTTATGGCTATTGACTGAAATTTCTTCTCAAAATATTTTGATTAATGCTCAAAATATTTACTTTGGCCAAATACTTTCTTATCTCACTTACTGCCACACAAAAATTGCTTTAAGTATCCTTCATTGACGGCATCCAAATGTGGCATCACGCAAACAAATTTTAGTTGGACTTTAATTTATCTTGACAATGTTTACAATACTTTCTTTTCTAGGTGGGCAATGAAAACTCCCCAAATCAGACTTTTACATTTTGATACTCACTTTTGGGAATGACTATCAGCAACAATGTGATCTAAAAGAACTAGTTAATTTTCCTTACACCATTGGTGAGAATAGTAACTGTTGACTGTAAGTACCCAATTAGCTGTGTCCAGGATATACCAATTTCTACTCTGCTTATACTATATAGTTACTAAAATCAATTAGCAATTTCATGTCATTAATACTGACTCTCCAAGTTGGTATTCATTCAAGAGGATGAGTAGAGAGACTATTGTTGATAAATACTACCAATTCCTTGAAGAATAAGAATAGAATACACTGAGGATCAAGATGATAACTAGGGACAGGAAAAAAAAAGTCACAAACAGTAAATGACAAACCTGCAAAATCTGTGGTATTTAGTATTATAATGCAAAACTGGTGGCTTTTACAAAATGTGGCAGAATTTGCAATTTTTCTCCTCCCTGCGCAAATTATTGTAAATCTGAGGGAGGCAGTTTATTAATACAGGCAACTGATTGAATGCTGAAATTTATTTTTACTATTTTCCTCCACACTGAAAATTACATATAATATTAAAATGACATCCAATTCCCATTTCAAGAACCATGGCTCTAGACATGATATCAAACCAAAACACTACTTCTAAATAACTCCATTTCGGTAACAGTTTTGGGCACCAATTTTACAATCCCAAACAACTTTTCACGATCTATGGTAGGAAAAATAATGTGTTTGTGAGAGATATTTACTGCGGTGCATCAACTGAAGTACATATATTCATAGTACCCAAGTTAAATATGAAGAACACCAAATACAGCATTTTAGTTTTGGAAATGCACGATCAACATGGTCATCTTGCAAAATAACCTAGACCACAGTCTGCAACAGAGTACGCCGTCACCACAAACTTCATTTACGAAACAGTAAAAATAATATCAAATAAATATTGAAACAAACACATTCAGTGTTTTGTTTTACCACCAGAAACATGTTTGCACAACCTCAGATGTTCTGTGCTGCAGTTGGTTGATAGAAGCAAAGCAAGTTGACGATATGCTGATTTATATATTTGTGAAGCTGAAGTGCTATAAGTGGTTATTTTGGTATTTATACTTGCGTGCTACAAAAAAAGACCTTCCCAACCACGCCATTGTTCATACAATTTTTTGTGCAAAAATATTGGGAAATCTGATGCTGCTGGATAAAACCAGTACCTGTACTCCAAGTTAAAAGTGAAGACTGCTTCATTGAAAAGAATTTTTCTGATTAAACCAGCAAGCTTTGAGAAATATGAAGGGACAAATATTTCAGGCGGAGGTGAAGGAAACAAAACATACTACGTTGTACTTACAAATTAGGCTACCAACTCTTACGGCAACAGATCCATGGAATTCCGTGTTCGCAACTGTAGGCTCTTGTTTCAACCATGGGATGATGATGAACTCTAATAATGCTGAAATGGCAAACAGTCTATTATGTGTACCTACAATGGCAGTCCTCAGACTGCCAAGATATTCTGAAGGGATACGAATTGCTTCATAATTTAGTGGAACAGTAACTTTCCATCTCAGCAGGCTACATAGACATTGCTGAATGTCTGGTGTTGTACTGAAGGCAGTTGTCTTATGCGTTCAAATTTAGATTCTCGCCAGAGAGGTTTTGGTACTATAGTGAAGTGTTGATGGATTGGTGGCATAATGTCTCGCAAGAGATCTTTGAAGTTACAATGATGCTTTCTTTTGAAAGACTCTGAATCAGTATAGTTGCAAAATTATTTTTCTTTAACTTATTAGATTTGATGGGCTTAATATAAATGAATCCCCTTTTAATGACGTAAATAAATGTAATCTAAGATATCAATGAGTGTAATGTAATTGATAAGTATACTTTCAATTTCAACATAACACTGAAAAACAATGAAATAAGACAAAAATATAGAACATACAATACTTCAAAAATAAGCATGTGGAAACTACAGGTGCTGTTCAACAAATAATGCAGGATTCATTGGTATGATGAGAATCTTAAATTTCAAAGGTTCAAAGAGACTGATTTTATCCTCCTGAAAACTCTTGAGAAATCAGGTGAAATTAATCAAGAAATTATCAAGTTCAAATCCATTTATAATCGGCCATTCAAAATTATAAATACACCTTATGCTAAGGCTTTCTTGGAATTTCCAATATCTGAAAGAATAAGAAATGTGGTAGATTTAAGAAAATATGAACCAAGAGTTCAAAACAGCAATTTATAGCTATAAAACATGGCCAAAAATAAATATTTATTCAAATTATTATACAAGAGTGAAAAAAAACTAACCTTTTGCTCATTATGAACAATTTGTGTCAAGGTGTATGTAAAAAGAATAGTGTATGCAGTTCAGCCACCAGGTTTTCGAACTGTAAGTTATGAAGGATGTTTCATTCAGTAACTGATAAATTATTTTTACGTACAAAATGTTACACTTTGTAATGATGAACTAATACAAAACTCTAAATAAAGTTATTAGTTGGTAAGGTTTTTTTTATGTACGTATGCGATTTGGAAAATACTAATCTAGGTAAATTTTCCCGATGGAAAATTTATAAATTTTTGAAGTAACTAATAATTCAGCTCGAGTTACATTGTGTGGAGGTACATTTCCTTCAAGATCCTAAACGGATAATTCAACAAAGTGTGGGACATATGTAACAGAATAGCTTAAATTTGACTAGATTTAGAAATTTTTCACTTAAACTGTAACCATGAAAATTTATAGTTGAGATATCCATTTTATGAACAGTGTTGAATGTCCAACTACCTATTAATCAGAAACGAATGAATAATTATTTGTTAAAACTAAGAGAATAATAATGAACATTTGCAATAGTCATAATGACTGTAATAGTCTGTGGTTATTTGGAAATGTCAAACTTTTGAGTAGGCTACAAAGGACGGCAGGGATCCACTAAGGGTTTTTAATCCATTTTGCATGGATGACCTCTGCACAAAGTGGCACAGGTAGAAAGCAAAGGTGAAAGTTATAGGTGGGCTAGCCTAGTGTGTGGAGGTACTTTTGTCATGTCTGGTGCTGTTATTTTTAGAGTGCTAAATCTGTGTAAATTACATTGAAAGTTGGTGTGGTAGCAGCATTTGTGTTGCGGAGTCTTCTCCAGAGATTGCAGTTTTGTAAAGGAAGATTACCTAACATTAATTAACATTAATCTATGATGGAATTTTGAGCAAATGTTACATAAAGAACAATGGTTCCCACAAGTAATGTGTTCATAGCAAATTAATCCCGTGTCTAGGAGCATACGTGAAGAGCCTAGTCAACTACAATTCTGCAGACTTCAACTACAGCGTCACAACAGCCACTACAAACAAGGGAAGAACTTTTGTTAATTATAAGTGGGTAACTATGTTGAACATTACATGTCCAAGCTTCATATGCCATTATGGAATAAATTCTGTTATTTAAAATTTTTCTTCAATTCATTCTCCTGAGGTTACAAACATTATCCTATTTCCTTATCGCTGTTTATATATGTAATAGAAGGAAACATTCCACATGGGAAAAATATATCTAAAAACAAAGATGATGTGACTTACCAGACGAAAGTGCTGGCATGTTGATAGACACACAAACAAACGCAAGACTGTCATTATTTCAACGAATGCTAATTTTGCTAGAAAGAACAGCTTTATTTATATGCAGTGTGTGTTCCTTTGGATATGCCCACATGAACAAACATCACAAATATATAACTAGGGCAGGACAGCCCAATGATCCTTTCTGTCTACATGCACAACAGATTAACTCTTACAGGAATTAGTGAATTGCTGTGAGTAGCTAGAGTAATGGACAGGGGCACCATGTCCTGGTTGAGCATGAATTTTCAACTTTCTTTCCCCTATTGATGTATTTCAATACCCAATGGCAGCTAATGTCTTCCTTTCCTTTGTATTATTAAGTCTATTTGTATCTCTCTCACATTTACTGGTCGCACTGCTAATTTAATTACTGATATTGGTATTGAAATTAATTTCACAATTTTGCTAGCTGCTTAATTTTCCATTCATGTGTAACTGCAAATTTTGAAGGCAGTTGCCATTGAGCTACGCAGTATTCTCACACCTTGCATCCATCTTGATTCCAAGTGGAAAACTCAAAATAACTGTAACTAAATAACTGCGTTTCAGTAACAGTAAAATTGATTCTAAAGTATTAAAGTTAAACTGCTCATTAAGAGCTGGTGACTAAAAATTGGCATAGAATTAGTATCTTTTACAAACGGACTGCTGTATGGTAAGATTGTGGCAGCCTACAATCGATTTGCTGCTGTGGTTAGGATAAAACCATTTGGTAGGCAGTGAGGTGATCATTCAGTGAAACATCCTTTGCCGTGTGCCAAAATTATTGCAAATTAAGCCCCATTGTCATCATTGTGCTTGGGAGAGAGGTCCATGAAAAAATTAGTTGACTGAAAATTAACAATGTATTCCGTTAAGTTGTACTTTATCAACAAGTCAATCAAACCTCTTTACAATAATCAGACTAACAACAGTTTTAAAGTATAAAATAAATGCCAATGAGTGACAAAAGGGGTTAGTTTTTCTGGGCAGAGATTGGGCATCATGTTAAATCAGGGTGTCTACATGGACAAGCAAAAAAAAATTCCCGGATTTCCTGGTTAAAAACACAATTTATCGTGGATGAAAATATGTATAAAGTGGGTGAAAATACATCCGTGTTAAGCAACAGTATACTTTCCCTCGGCGCTGTAAAAACTATCAGTCCTTTGAATCGTTAAGGTCTTATACCAGCGGAGGACGTCCCAGCACTTTAGGAAACGACATCCAGGGAAAACAATGTGTTTGGAAAGATGTTTGATGCAAGACAGTATGGACAGAGTTTATTTTCGTATTGCAAAAGTATATACAGACGGTAGCTTCCGAAACTCGGAAAGATTGCGTTGAGCGATGTACTTTTGTCAGCCAGTCATAGTTCATGTCATCTGATCTCGCTAGCGAATGACTGCAGTTATTAAGAGCATGAGGCTTACGAGAAAGACAGGACGCAGCGCGTACGTTACGAAAGTAGGCCGAACTCGCTCAACTCAGCAAAGTGCATTTGTACATTGGTTAACTGTTAACTAAATGTGTATGTGCGAACGAGAATTGCATCGTCTATTGGAATCCACTATTATTAGTCCTACAATGATAGGAAGTCCGTAGGCCTACTAACAAGCTCTAATTTGGGAATTAAAATCATGCAAATATGATTATCAGTTGCGTAAGGCACCACATCACCTATGAAAGGAGAACTGTTACAAAGAAGAGACTAAATGCTATAAACAAGCGGTTATACCATTTCTATTGAGAATTGATTTTAAATATTGTTGTACGAACAGTAATCAGTAAGACTTCATAATAACAGATTCCAGTACAAGACGCAATTCTCGTTAGTATGCACACACCCAGTTGCGAGTTAACAGATTTAGGAACGCATTTTGCCCACTGAGTTAAGGGAATGAGCGAGCTCAGGCCAGTCTTCATGACGTCACGAAAAGCTTAACTTTCATATATAATATTGGGCATTAACAATGTTTTACTGTTTTCTCTCGGAGGGCACGGTTAGGCAGGAACCTAAGAATGCTTCAGAAACTAAACTGCTGTATTTGATGTATTTCATACATATACTTTCGTATTACGCAAACATGCAGTTCGAATGCTGATGTGAATCGAAGATCTTTCCAAACCGTGTTGTTTTTCGCTAGATTTTGTTTCCTAAAGTGCTCGGAAGTATAAAAACCCTAACCTTTCCATAAGCCGTTTCCCAATAACACAATTTATTTAGTTTTTATTTTGTGATCATGGCTGCAGCGATTAGGAGAACCTTTACAAAGTGGAGTTTACACTTATCTGCAGTCGGTGTCATGTTTTCTCGAAGAGTGATGCAACAATTTTTACATTGTTTTTATTTGAAACTCCGAATATACTGTACAACATTTGAACTCCCACTGACGTAAGGCTGCGAGCACTCACAGCATGGTGTAGGGACCTTTGAGAGCATTCTGCATGACTGGGACTGGAGCGGCAATGAAGGATGGGACAGAATGGGAGCAGTCAGCACGGCGTCAGCTGGTCAGTGCAAAGCAATCCAGTGACAGGATGAAGTGGGAAGAGACATCGCTGCTAGGTGAAGTGAGGTGACCAAGCCAGCAATCGATCACATGAAAGACGAACCATCGCTTTCAGCAGCTAACATTGTTACATGCCTGCTCAAAATCCCAGTACCGTGAAACGCCATAATAATACAGCCGCTGTTACCGTGATTAAATACAAATAAAACAATTGCCATTTATACATCCAATGTGTGTGTGTGTGTGTGTGTGTGTGTGTCTATATATATATATATATATATATATATATATATATATATATATATATATATATATATATATATATAAACTTGGTATATGTAAAGAGAAAAAAAAATGTCGACACAGTATTACAGGAAAATACTAGCTGGCAGCTAAGTGGTAAACAAAAACATTACGCAAGTTTGTCAATAATTAAAGAAGAAAAGTCTGGAGCAAGAGTTTTGAAATACGAGTTTATTGAGTCAAGTAGCATGTTCTTCAGATGATCATAGACTACCTCGTAGCTAGCATGTTTCAGGTTTTTTTGTGCTCTATCAGTGCAACAAACATTCACAAATACAGAAGCAGTTACTAGAGCGCACTCCGCAACATCTAAGTTCTACAGCCATCGGATCACGCAAAACTTCTAGGGCAACCGTTCCGATTCCATGGTCTAAATATACAGAGCTACTCTGGAATGGAAATCCTTAAATAGGTTTTACAAGGCATGTACCAACTGAATTATCATCCAGAATGTTTCCTTTACTGCTGACTTGATTAGCAGAAAAATATGGAGAGGGGGCTTGCAAGTACGTGAAACAACAGCAAGAAAACATAACGTGAAGACAACAATAACAGCTGAACAGCGTTTATTACATTTCTAGGTACAGAGGGATACATAAAAAGCGACATTATCAATACACTGAATGTCAAGTAAAACCATATTTTTAAATTAAGCGGGTAAATCATTCCTCTACAAGTAAATCAACATGTACGCTGGTACAGAATCTAGGCTTTAAATTAAAATCGGTATATGTACAACAGAAGGTCTACCAAGTCCTAAAGCACTTCGAAAATTTCACATACTGTAGAGTGCCTCAGCTGTAAAGTAACTAGGAGGCCAAATCGTTCGTAACCGGCAGACTTCATAACTTAGAAACCATGGATGGGAGATGAGAGCAAGTAACCAATAGCAGCCGACACACACACACACACACACACACACACACACACACACACACACAGAGAGAGAGAGAGAGAGAGAGAGAGAGAGAGAGAGAGAAGCCTCACGGTAAGGAATAAGCTAGAACAAAAAGGTGGCGAAGCGTTCAGAACTTTGGTCGATGAGCGCAGTGGCCTTAATATCTTTCGTCTTTATAATTGATGTGCTGTACTGTACATGTAAAATTAGCTAGAAACTTGCTACAGATTACTGGAGTAAGACTGGTTGATAAGTCTTGTCATTCATAGTTTCTTAAAGTGTCAACAAACGCAGCACTACTAATAATATCATAATTAACGCTGATTGTTGCTTGGCAGAGACAGTGTTGTCAAACGTGCCTCGCTTGCTTTACAAATCACACAGCGTCAGTAGTCAGTGTGCTCTGTTCACCTGTTGAATTCAGTTCTGCGCACGTGCGGGGCAAAGTTTTATAAACTGACAAAGGTAGGTAACACTCGTTGTGTCATATTTCATTATGCATAATATCGAGGCGCAGCCTTATTTACATCCATCGTTCCTATTTCTCCAATAAAGGTTGCCCACCAACAATCACTGCGACTGTGCCATGTCGATTGGTTTTCAAGATAGCTGGCTTTCAGATCCAGCATTCAAGGACTGGTTGGTGAAAGTACCCACAGACCTTTATAGTGCTAAATGTGGATTATGTCCAGGGACCCTCATTAACATATGTACTATGGGAAGATCGGCTCTTACAAGTCACATGACAAAATCCAAGAAGCACGTTGTGAAAGCAGCTGCCATGAGAAGCACAGCAAGTTTGTACTTCTACACCACTTCAACCCAGCAAACAGATTCTACTTCCACTACCACATCTGCGGATTCAGCTGGGTCAACAACAGTGGCGTTGGCCGCTGGAATCATTGTGCCTCCGCAGAAGGAAGTCACTGCAGTGTCAAAACCAGGGAATAAACTGAGAGGAATTGATCGGATGACAATAAAGGACGAAGTAACAAAGGTGGAAATACTGTGGTGTTTGGTGTTTGGAGCGCATTGTTTCACTAAAGTCACTGCGTAGTTCAGCAAACGACATGTTACTTTTCCCTGCAATGTTCCCCGACAGTAAAGTGACCAAGAGCATGCGTTTACAAAAGGACAAAATCGGTTATATCGTGCAATATGGACTAGCCCCCTTTTTAGAGTCTGAAATAAAAATCTGACCTCGTAGACGCATCATGGATTGTTGTTTGTTTTGACGAATCCTTAAACAAGATCTGCAAAAGAATCCAGATGGACATTTTAGTGCGTTATTGGGTCTTTTTTTTAAAAAAAAAAATAAAAAAAAAACACACCTAGTGTGCACCCGTTACTACGCATCGGCTTTTCTATGCAGTTCAATGGCAGCTAAGCTACTCGAGCCTTTCAAGAACAAAATTCCCGGCAAAGCAATGAAAAAACTTTTACAAGTATCGATGGACGGCCCTAACGTCGCGTTCTTAAGGGAACTTCAAATTTTCTTTAAAAGAAATTGAAGGAGTAGACACTGTTTTATTGGAAATTGGAACGTGTGGGCTTCACGTTGTTCATGGCACCTTCAAGTCCGCAATTCAGGAAACACAGTGGATGATAATTCAGTTTTTACATGCCTTGTACAATCTTTTTAAGGATGTCCCTGCCAGAAGAGCTCTGTATATTTCGACAACGAAATCGGAACTGTTTCCCTTAAAGTTTTGCGCGATCCGATGGCAGGGGAATGTGTAAGTTACTGAGCGAGCTCTAGTAATGCTTCCGTTTCTGTGAATATTTGTTGCAAAGCTGGAAGAAAACAACAAACCAAAATGTGCTAGCTACAAGGTAGTGGAGGATCACCTCAAGGACAAGCTACTCGGTCTGAAAATTGCCTTTTTCAAGACTCTTGCTGGAGACTTGACACCTTTCCTAAAGGATTTCTAATCCGATTGGCCGCTAACTCCGTTCCTCCACTCTGCTTTGACAGAGATAATGTACACAACGATGACACAACTTGTCTAGCCGACTAAGATCTCACCGTCAGTTAATTTGGACAAAGAATCCAATTTTTTTGGGTGTGAACCACATCAAGATTGGGTTCACCGTCAAGAATGAGTTCAGAAAGTGCAGGTCTCTCACAGCCCTTGAAATCGCTAAGTTCCGGAATGAATGCAGAAGAGGAATGATCAAGCTCGTGTCAAAGTTGATGCAGGAATCTCCCCTCCACTTTAGGTTGACAAAAGCTGTAAACTGCTTTGATCCCACAATAGTGTGTAGGGAGGCTGGTCCCAAGAGATCTCACTCCTGTCTACAGATTTTGCTGGAGAGCAATTGGATGGACGGCAAATGTGCCAATGAAGCAGAAGCGCAATACACTTCTGTTGTAAAGAAGGATTGCAAAACAAAATTCGAAATATTCAACAAAGAGGAGCAACAGCTGGACGAGTTCTGGATGGAATGTCTCAAGAACCAGAATGCAACGCGCCACAAGCTGCAGAAGGCAATGGAAATCGCACTCACTTTGTTGCACGGTCAAGCAGCTGCGGAGCGAGTATTCTCGGTGAACAAAGAGTGCCTCTTTGAGAATATAAGGGAACAATCTGTAGTGAGCAGAAGACTGGTGTATGATGCAGTTAAGACACACAGCGGAGTCCAAGGAGTGCCTGTAACAAAGTCCCTCATACACTCTGTAAGAAACTCACGAGATCGATAAGCTGAAGACCTCAAAAGTTGAACTGACTAGTCATCCAGGAAAAAGGATCATCTGACTAAAAAGAAGATTGTTGACGCAGAAATAAGACAGCTTAAAGAGAAGAAGGCAAAACTTGAGGGGACCATTCAAAACACTCAGATAGAGCGAGAATCTATTACAGAACTAATCAATGCTCTCACACACAGCTCCAAGTGAGTTATTCTCCAAAGTCAATTCCTAAATTACAGTATTTGTTGTTAAACATGGTACATCCTTCTAAATTATTTGTTGTATTGTCTAATAATAATTGAAATATTTCTTTAATAAAATGTTTTTAAAACAAATGAATATGATAGCGTTATTTATTTTAAACTGCTAACTCCCACAGATGTTTAAATATACATTTCAAACAATAACTTTCGCGATTCAAAAATATTTGAAAAATAAACTTAATTTAAGAAATTAAGTATTAAAATAAAGACCAGAGGTAAAATTAAGAAATGTGAAAATCCGAAAAGAAAAGACTGTAAAAATGCACAAAATATTTTACGGAAAAAATCTCTTATTATTCTAAAACGAAAGAAAGTAATTAAAGGTCTTTAACAACGATTGAATCGCAAGCTTTTGTATTTAAATAAAAACAATAATAAAATCAGAGAAATTGAGGAATGGAAGAGTTAAGAGACATACTTGTCCTTACTGAAGGCAAATTTTAGAGCGGGGTCTATAGCAACTGCGCTCGACACAGGTTTTCACTCTAAAACTGGACTAATTTCGTATGAGAGCAAGGTACGGATGTCCCGTTACCTGTCGCTTGACTGGTGTTGCCTTCTGTTGTCCATTTATAGGATTAGTTAGAATGAAGTAGTAGCAAACATAAGAGCTGTTCATAGACGAAGAGATAATTCACCGGCAAAAAAAGAAAAAAAGCAGAAAAGAAGCGAACTGATATTGCTCTGCATGCCAGAACACTGTCTCTTCTATACTATATAAAAGTCTAAGTGTTCTGGCATGAAGAGACTTGTGACATTGCTCAGTAACACATTATGTACTTTTTTGAAGGTCAATTATACTTTTTGCCACTGATTGCATAAATTTTTATCTGTGAAAGAACAACATTAAATATGAAAACAAACTCGAAGCTCGGTCTTTCTTTAGTGTGTGTTACACGGTAAGTCATATCAAATACAAACGTGCCGGTAAAATTTTAAATAGTGGCGTAAATGGCTTATCTTCTGGGCCCGAAATTTTTCAAATGGCTGATCCTCAAAGTGTTACGTTTTGAATGAGAGTTATAATGCCCTGTGATTTAAGAAATTCACTGCACATTCTCAAACGTAACATAAATCATCTTACGTGGAAATTTACTTTGAAAGTATCGCTCCTCAAGCCACTATTCGTAATATTTTCCAGTGATCTGTTAGAAATGTAAACAACTGTGACATCACACACATCGAATGCACATTAGTCTTTACGGACGTACTGCATAATCTTCGACCTAAAGCCTTTGACACTTTTCGGTGTTGGCAAACTGGTCTGTGTATTGTGTAAATTACCCATTTCCAATGCAACTAAACTTTTATTTTGGTGTTATTCTCTGATTTATGTTCATTGCTACAGTATTCTTCAGCATTAGTGGGCTAAAGTTCTTTGTCAGTGTATCAGATCTCACACGTCAAACCTACAAAAATTTAACTGAAATCTAAAACAACGAAAAATCCCAGAATTCTAAAAAATTCCCGATGTTTTTCCCGGATGAAAAAATTCCCGGGTTTTTCCCGGATCTCCCGGATCGTATACACCCCGTAAATCATTTTTTGTGGCTATGCAAGGCAGTCACCAGGATACTTGGTGTTCTGCTGTGTAAAAGGATGAAACAGCAATTTCCTTTAAAGTAGTGTCTAGTTTTTGAAACAGTGGCTTTCCAGTAGCTAAAAATCATATTCTGTGCCAAACTTGATATCTTCTATAGCAAACAGAGTTCATAAATTAGCTGATAGTTGCTATTTTCTTAGTTAAAAAGAAATTCTTTCCCTATATTAAACAGTTAGATCACACGCAATTCGTATACTTCAAAATTTAAACGAAACAGTCACACATGGAATCAGCAGGTTCGGTTACAGCTAGGATAGTGTGTCATGAATAACATAACAAAAAATCCATACTGGTGGAGTGTGTTGGAGAGGATGTGGGAGGCACTTAAGAGTCATTTTTTATTTTTCTCTCAAAAACTGTAGCTTCTATCGAAAATGTTTCCTAGTACAATATTAACATTTCCTACAAAAAAAGGTCCTATTCTTGTTTTCTCTAGAACTAATGATTTCCACATTGCAGGGGATAGAAAAATCACAGACTATTAAAATAATGTTTCAATGGTATAAATTTGATGTTTATCTTTGAGCAGAGTGGGTTATAAACAAATATTAAATGTGTGTACCACATCTACGCACAGCAGAGCCATATTAACGGACAAATTGTCTTCTGGGGTGTAAAAGGGTGAAAATGGGAAAAGAGAGGGGTGGGGAATGTGTAGGGTAGAAGTGTGTGGGAAGGAAGGTTGCCGGATTGTGTTCATGCACTTGTCTCCTTCATAGGTCTGCAAACTGAAGATCGAGCAGGTGCCCCACTCAGTCTACCGCATTTCGTCGCAAAAAGCAGTTACATGGTGTTTCACAAAGCTATACTGACCCTCCAAAGTGTGCCTTATGAATCACTGGTCAAGCAGTGTGGAGACACGCCTGCAGGATGTTTATTTTCCACACAATGTGTTGAATCTATGTGGTGTGCATATATGAGTTATAAACAACACTAACACAAGCACAAACATGGACAGAAAGTACACAAATCTCTGTACATTGTTCTATACTGCTAGAGGGGAAACTGAATACTAGTCACCCTTTACGGTATTTGTAGTGTTCTTCCAGGAAAAGCAACTTCTCCCCGCTATGAGTGCTGCTGGATTTTCGGTTTACAGACTATGCCTCCCCAGTATTTGCGGTTCAGTTCTCTAATGTGAGTGGACACAATAACTTCCCTGAGGTCACGTGTATATAGAGGAGTTTTTTTTAGTTTATAAAGCGAGTACATATTTGCAATTGTTAAGTGAAGAATTACATAAAAAATCAACAGCTGGAAATGTGCAATATTTACCACACTGACAAGCCTGTCTCAAGTGTAACACACTGTCAATATGTATTCAACAATGTCACTTTCATTGTGTCCACTATTACTTTCCAGAATACTTTCCACAACGTGAGGGGTATCTGCTGCATCACACCAGCCTCTGCTCTCGTAACACTTGAAGAGACCCAGAGGCTTAAATTGCATCCCTCTAACACCCAAGCAGGTCACCTAATTAGAGCAAATTACTGTTCTAAACTTTAACATGACCAGTCCCATTCCATCACACACATTCACACCAATCTTGTAAGACGTACTGTTGATGTATGGCAAGCGGCTCCACTCTGTGAAGCCTGCTCAACAAGTGCCAGGAATTCTTGAATGGAAAAGATTTATGCAGACTATCAGTAACACAACGGTTAAAGACGTGCAGAAACTTCTCATGTCGTTCAGTACTTCACTACCAAGTGGCAAAAACACAATTACATAGCTTTGCAACACACTGTGAATGACAGACAGTGGCAAAGTGTCACATTAACCAATCCAATCACTTTCCCACCAACACTACGTAGGTCACTGACAACATCACACTACAGATTAAACACTTCTCAGCCACTGTTTACAGGTACGTGTTTTACATAAAAACTTACTTAGCATTTGCAAAAAGTATTAATTTAATAAACTACAAATAACTACTGCATAAACACAAGCTCAGTTACGTTATTTTGTCTGCTCATAAGAGAACTGGATAGGAAATGCTGGAGAGGTATTGTCTGCCTGTAAACTGAAAATCAAGACATGGTCATAGTGAAGGAAGCTGACTTTCCTGGAAGAACAGTACAGCTGCCATAAACGATGACTAAGAATCGGTTTCTCCTCTAGCTGTGTGGAACAGTGTGCAGAGATTTACACAGATTTTGTCCGTAAGAGTTATTTGTGTTAGTATTAGTAATTTTTATCTCTATTCCATCTAGCATTAATGCATTTTGTTGAAAGTAAACAACCCTCGGGTATGTCTGTGCACTGCATCGTCAGCAATTCATAAGGCATGCTGTGAAGGGTCAACATAACTTTGTGAAACATCCTGCAGTTGCTTCTTGTGCCAGTTTACCGATCTGTGATGGAGGGAAGTGTGATAACACAACCCAGCAACCAATCTTCCCTCACACTTCTACCCCACGCACCCCCCCCCCTTCCCCCCCAATACTCAGTTACCCACCCTGAACACAACTGGTCCCTTCACAAGGGTCTGCTCAGCTGTAGTACACACATTTAATATTCATTTTTAACCGACTTTGCTCAAAGATAAACAAATTTATACTATTACAACAATATTTTAATAGTATGTGATTTTTCCATCCATGGCAATGAGGAAATTATTAGTCCTAGAAAAAAAAATGAATAGGACTTTTTTTTGTAGGAAATCTAATGTAATTTAATTTTGTATTGGGAAATATTTTTGCTATGAGTTTCAGTTTTTGAGTAATTCAAGAAAAACATAAAAAATGATCTTTTAACACATGCCACTGCTCCCCTCTTTCACCCAAGTGTGGAGAAAACATCCCCATTGTTTCCTAACCCTAATAAATAATATTTGAATTATGCTGTGTACTTACTTTTAACGTCTGGCATACACGCTTCACATTTTCCGGCATTTCATTGAATAGCAGAAGATCTATAATGTAACAAATTTCAGTGCAAAGAAAAGTTTCCCCTTCAAGCTGCACAAACAGCTCAGCCAAAAACATCAGGAAACCACGAAGTCTCTCTGGATTTTCATGAAGCAGATCAGTGGCCTTTTCTCTTTCTTCTTTCAACCTGAAATTGCACAAAAAATATTAAATTTCATTAACAACAAATTTAATGTAATAATAAACGCCCTAAAACATAATCTTGAATTAACGGATTTAAGACTTATTCACTAAGTACAAAGCAGGACATACTGGAAGAAATACTGAACATATAATATTAATTCTCCACCTCAGGACACCCTAGTCTTTAAGTTTTAAGGATTTGAAGACTTTCACTGAACATCAGTTTTTGCAACTGCTTTACAGTTAAACAACACTAGTACAGTTCCACTTTTCAATCTATATTGATTTCCTCTTTTTTAATGAGAATTCGTATCCTGTAGCAACATACAGGGTGACAATTATTGTACTGTATGGAATAAGAGTTGTAACTTCTGAACGGTTTGCGCTAGAATGTTCAAACTGCATGGTTAGCCTTGGGGAATGATGGGAATGGTGTGGTTTGCTTTAGTGATGAAGTCCACTTTCATTTGGATGGGTTTGACAATAAGAAAAATTGGGGCATTTGGGGGACAGAAAATCTGCATTTCATGATCAAGAAGTCTCTTCATCCTCAACAGGTGACTGTGTGGTGTGCAACATCCTGCCACAGAATAACTGGTGCAACATTCCTTGATGGCAGGATGACTACTGAATATTATGTGAAGGTTTTGGGAGGTGATTTCATCCCCATTATCCAAAGTGATCCTAATTTCTACGAGATATGGTTCATGCAAGATGGAGCTCGACCCAATCAAAGCAAAGGTGTGTGATGTCCTTGAAGAGCACTCTGTGGACCGCATTCTGGCTCTGGGGTACCCAAATGCCACTGGCATGGGCCTCGATTGGCCGCCACATTCTCCAGATCTGAACACATGCTACTCCTTTTTGTGGGGCTATATTAAAGACAAGACGTAAAAAAAAACCACCCTCCAAAACTATTGCTGAGCTGGAAACAGCCATTCAGGAGGTCATCCACAGCATCGGATGTTCTGACACTCAGTGGGTCCTGCAGAATTTCACTATTTGTCTGCATCACATCATTGCCAATGATGGAAGGCGTATCGAACATATCATAACCTAAATCCGAGTATCTGTAGTGACGTTTACATGTTGAATAAAGTGCGTGCATGCTGTAGTTTGTAATGAATTTACTTTCCTCCCCCCCCCCCCCCCCCCCTCACACAGTTCAATAATTATCATCCTGTATGTCATAACGAAACCTTCTGGCAGATTAACACTGTGTGCCAGACCGAGACTTGAACTTGGGATCTTTACATATTGTGGGCAAGCACTCCTACTGACTGAGTTAACAAAGCACAATTCACACCCCGTCCTCACAGCTTCAGCTCCACTTCCATCATTACCTCATCTTCTACTGTTCAATAATCATAACTTTATTTACAAGACAACTTTTGAATGAATTTCAAGAAAAAATTGTCAAATCGGTATTTCAGTCCTAATAATTTATAAAGGGTTAGAGGAAACAGCAAACACTTTTACAACTTTGCTCACTGGATTGGGTGAGGGGGTTACGGACAAATTGTAATAAAGACATCAGCTACTGGTTGGACTGCCTTACTGGACATTCAGAAGCTTCTGATGACCACTTATTTATTGCAAATATCTCTTCCAGCTGAATTGTCAATGCTGGAAGGGCTGTGAGAATATCTGCATACGGACTGATTGCAGACATAAGTAACACAGTTGCACCTCACATGTTACTGAATAGTATATTTGTAACAGGGTACACACTGGTATTCTATGGTCACAAGGTCATTTTCATACACGTTGTACTACTAGCTATCTATCTGCAGCTTCATCTGCATATAACACATACATGGCACATATATATCTCTCACTTTCTGCTGTTTTACACCACGCAACACCAGAGAGGAAATCTCTTATCCACCTGCCTCATCACATTCTCTTCCTGTTCCACCTGCCCACTATCCCTCTCCATCTTCTACCTGCTCCTATATCCCCCCCCCCCCCTCCATTCTCCTCTCCCTGTCCATCCCACACTTCCCCTCCTTACCCTGTCCATCCTGTAGTCCCTAATGTCCACTCCCGTCTCCTCCGCCCACCTGTCTGTCCATCTTGCTTCTGAGCCACTATTCCAATGAGAGTGGTTCTTACTCCCACAGAGCTCCTTTCCAGACACCCCTCCATTTTTATACGTGTAGATAATTAAGAGCAGATAATCATGATGATTTAGCTCTTTGTATCCTGGATGGTAAGACTAAATGGCTAAGTGTCACAACAAAACAAATGTTCAACATTTAATTCTTAATCTGCACTAGGACCCCTTTCTATCACCTACATCATTCATTTCTGGCAATTACCTGTATATGTGGGAAATGCCACATTGCAGGATAGCTCCGAGTACTTGTTGGCGTGTGTATATATCTCCCTATAAATGACTTGATAAGCCAATTCGGAGGACGACAGAAGTATTATGCCTAGTTAGGCACTATGGTATACAAATGAATCGTTGGACTGAGTACAGCTTTAACACTGTCCAAGACAAAAAAGATACTGCTTAGAAATGTCTGTATGGAAATCAGTTTGTTTTCTATAAGTTAAAAATCAACTTATATTCTATCATCTGCTCTAATTATGAAAGGGTTGGGAGATTATGAGCAGAAAGTAACTTACTGGCTAGTTATCAGTTACTACTATACAATTTTATAACATCTGCAATGGCCGATGTCAATGGATGTATATTTTTTTTTTTTTTTTGATATACATTACCTATATATACTGAATGCCTTCTGGATTTCTGCTAATGCTGTGGTGAAAAACGAAGGCTGCACAACTAAATTGTATTCTGGTTCCCTGCACGATACAAGACTTAATTTTCATACCTTTAATATCAAAAAGTGGACAACTGCACAAGTATGTAATACATTGGCTGTGGATCAAACTACATGGCAGCTGATTACTATACATCTGTTCAGACCATAAGAGTCTTTACAGGAAGAAAATTTAAAAAAATATGCACGTCAAAAAGTACCACAATACATTTTCACTGCTATATTTAACAGCAGATGCTCTCTAAACTCTCGAGGGTCTACTTGTAACGACCATTCAACATGTTGATACAAGTTGTTACTCAGCAATTAATTGTTGTTGTTGCCTTCAGTCCTAAGACTGGTCTGATGCAGCTCTCCATGCTACTCTATCTACAGCTTAGTTAATCCACTTTAATGAGGGACTTTTTAATTTGCCATTTTAAGTCAAACACATTTTGAAACTTTTCTTTATACACTCCTGGAAATGGAAAAAAGAACACATTGACACCGGTGTGTCAGACCCACCATACTTGCTCCGGACACTGCGAGAGGGCTGTACAAGCAATGATCACACGCACGGCACAGCGGACACACCAGGAACCGCGGTGTTGGCCGTCGAATGGCGCTAGCTGCGCAGCATTTGTGCACCGCCGCCGTCAGTGTCAGCCAGTTTGCCGTGGCATACGGAGCTCCATCGCAGTCTTTAACACTGGTAGCATGCCGCGACAGCGTGGACGTGAACCGTATGTGCAGTTGACGGACTTTGAGCGAGGGCGTATAGTGGGCATGCGGGAGGCCAGGTGGACGTACCGCCGAATTGCTCAACACGTGGGGCGTGAGGTCTCCACAGTACATCGATGTTGTCGCCAGTGGTCGGCGGAAGGTGCATGTGCCCGTCGACCTGGGACCGGACCGCAGCGACGCACGGATGCACGCCAAGACCGTAGGATCCTACGCAGTGCCGTAGGGGACCGCACCGCCACTTCCCAGCAAATTAGGGACACTGTTGCTCCTGGGGTATCGGCGAGGACCATTCGCAACCGTCTCCATGAAGCTGGGCTACGGTCCCGCACACCGTTAGGCCATCTTCCGCTCACGCCCCAACATCGTGCAGCCCGCCTCCAGTGGTGTCGCGACAGGCGTGAATGGAGGGACGAATGGAGACGTGTCGTCTTCAGCGATGAGAGTCGCTTCTGCCTTGGTGCCAATGATGGTCGTATGCGTGTTTGGCGCCATGCAGGTGAGCGCCACAATCAGGACTGCATACGACCGAGGCACACAGGGCCAACACCCAGCATCATGGTGTGGGGAGCGATCTCCTACACTGGCCGTACACCACTGGTGATCGTCGAGGGGACACTGAATAGTGCACGGTACATCCAAACCGTCATCGAACCCATCGTTCTACCATTCCTAGACCGGCAAGGGAACTTGCTGTTCCAACAGGACAATGCACGTCCGCATGTATCCCGTGCCACCCAACGTGCTCTAGAAGGTGTAAGTCAACTACCCTGGCCAGCAAGATCTCCGGATCTGTCCCCCATTGAGCATGTTTGGGACTGGATGAAGCGTCGTCTCACGCGGTCTGCACGTCCAGCACGAACGCTGGTCCAACTGAGGCGCCAGGTGGAAATGGCATGGCAAGCCGTTCCACAGGACTACATCCAGCATCTCTACGATCGTCTCCATGGGAGAATAGCAGCCTGCATTGCAGCGAAAGGTGGATATACACTGTACTAGTGCCGACATTGTGCATGCTCTGTCGCCTGTGTCTATGTGGCTGCGGTTCTGTCAGTGTGATCATGTGATGTATCTGACCCCAGGAATGTGTCAATAAAGTTTCCCCTTCCTGGGACAATGAATTCACGGTGTTCTTATTTCAATTTCCAGGAGTGTAGATGCTGTCCCAAAACTACATGTTTATGGAATGTAATGTTTACACCCAAACTCACCATTTCAAACACTTTCTTCACAAATGGTTTTCACCATGAATACAACAGAGCACTAATGATTTATCAAACAGGCTTTAATGGATGGTTTTCATGAAGGCAAGTGTGTGTCTTAATGAGGGTGATTGTGCAGCAACTTTTTACAAAGGAAAAGTTGCTGTTACTATATGTGCAATTTGAATAATCTACACTGTCTGACAAAAAAGTGAAGCACCCAGATGGGGAGGTGGAAACAAAATGGATCTACATGTATTGAGAGAGCATGTGATGCTATGTCACCGATTACAAAACAGAGTTAATTTATGAAGAACTTGGCCGTAGAAGCCTGCTCGGTGTTAATTTGCACCCCCTCTGGCATGTATACCTGCACTGATTCAGTTGGGAAGGGTGTTAAAGCCATTGCATTCTCTCTTAAGGCAAGCTGGACCACAACTGTTGCAACTGGTCCTCAATATCTTTGATACTGGCTTCAGCAAAAAGCTGACATCCCGACTGGTGCCCCACATTCTACCGGGGACGTAAGTTTATCTTATTGACCCTGAGACTACCTAACACCACACAAACTGTTCACGGGGATATGTCCCCTGTGTGAATGAGCACAGTCTTGCTTACTAATGACACAACGACACTGTTGCAAGAGAGGTAACACAAGGAAGCACGATGTCCAAGAGTATCATTGTGTCGCCAGAGTTCCTTAATCATTACCATCAGTGACCTGAAGTCATACCCTATGGCTCCCCACAGCAAGATTAGCACTGCTGTGCACCTCCAAAACAATGAAAGAATGGCACCTCCCTCCAGGTTGCCTCCATAATTCCGAACAATGGTCATCTGGAGTAGTGAAGAACTGCAATTCATCGCCGAATAAAATGAGACACCATTGATCAGCAGTCTATGTTTTCAGTCATGGCACGACTCCAAATGTAGCTGTTTGTGGTCTCATGTTAACAGCAGTCTATACATCATCATATGGTTATTCCCTAGGCTGGCTGCTGATAGCCTACCACCAATGGTGTGGAATGACACAATGTTACGCAGAGAGTATTACTTGTTTTCGGATGGCAAGTGCAGGTGTGAAGGAGTTAAAGCGCTTGTTGCACAGTACAGCAATCAACCCTTGTGGTGGTCATACATGGTTGACTGGAACTTTCACGAGGAGTGTGCCTTCATACTCCCATGCAGTTCAATATCTGGCCACTGTCACATCCAGATGTCCCACAAATATTGATATTGTACAATTTGATCAGCTGGCCAAAAGGAGCTCCACAATGATGCCCCCTTTCAAATGCTGTCAGCTACTTGACAGACATCACTCAACATCTGATGCTGTTCACATCCCTTATATGCCCTACCAGACATGGTAAGAACACTAAACAGAAACAACACTAATGCACAATGGTGGCCATCCTACCTGACTTAGACAACTGCTACACTAATCATTTACATATCCACTGATGGTTTGTATGTGTACAAAGTTACATTGATGTCCGTCTTCTAGGTCCTTCACTTTTTTTGTCAAGCCGTCCACATCAGTTAATACAGAAGGTGTGATTAGTTCTGCATCATATCTGCACTAGACTGAGTACACCATATCTTTTATGAGGCTATTTCATTGTCACACAACACCGTGTCCAATTTAGCTCAACACAAGGTACAGTACAAAATAATTGCTAATAAAAGGTAAACTACTCTCTTTTCATTGCAACATTTTAAGAGTAACACAAAGTACAGAATGCTGAAGCGCAACAGAAAATGAAAATAGAGACATGTTTAAACTGAGGAGAGCACTACGAAGCCAGATATATTGTGATAAAAACACGAGCAAAAAATAGCTGCATTAAGAATGTTTTAGCTATCTTAGGCAATATTTCACGAACAGATAACTGTGAAAAAAGGGAGGAAGAGGGTGTATAATGTTCTTTGGACGGTGAGATCACTGTAAGCAGCATGGCTCAGGTTTGAGAAGAGTGGAGTATAAAGTCAGTTGTGGCCATTTTGAAGGAACATTTCCAGCTTGCTTTGGATGACCAGATTGGCATTTGAACCCTGCTCCTCACAAATGCAAATCCAGTGCCTTAATCACTATGGCACCTTCCAAAGTGCCAATGATTAGAGAATTACAGATAGTGGATAAGGAATGGGAGGTTTGAGGGGAATGAACTGATCATAACCCTTATTGAAAATGGCAACCAAGCTCTAGCCCCCACTGACTAGGAAAACAGCACAAAACACGTATCACTGGTTTGGCTCAGACCCTATGAACTAAATGAACTTTTGATGAGAAAGAACACTTACCAATAGCAAAGAGTTAAATCTACTATTATAGTCAACGAGGTGTAGCATGAGCTATGACGTCATAATGCGCAGTTGTCACATGCTGGTTTTGTGCAGCAGGAGAAGAATTAGACTCGAACATGATGTGACAGCCGCACATTTCACAGTTTCACTCCATTCGGAAAACAGTCCATCAGTTGTGCGTTTATTACATCATTCAGTGACTCACTGCTTTGTTCAGTGATTAAGAATAAAACTGGTAGCAAAATTCTACAAGTTTAGAGCTATGCAACTGTGTACAACTTACACAAATTCACGAAGAACAAGCTGATGCAAACCAGCCAGCTAATCTGAAAAGCATTCACTTGTGTGTTACTGTAGCTACAAGTGTAATCAATAAACATTTTGAAACACTGAGTGAGGGTGTTGGGGTCTGAAATGGATGGTTTTGATAATGCAGCATGTCTCTCCCTCTACTCCCCCCCCCCCCCCCTTCCTAAATCTCATCAAATGAACTTGCATTTCAGATATGGAATACATGAGACTAGCTCTGAATTACTTCTTTGTAAACACAATTAAGTACAAACATGACAGAAAACAGTCAGGAAGTAAGTCACAGGACAATATCAGTAGTGATGCTAATTGAAGTTGTTTTTACATTTCCTGATTAATTTTGGACAATTTTATTTTAATTCTGGTCTTATACATCAACACAGGTGGTATTTTACTTACTCGGAATTTAAACTGTCCCAAAATGTATCTAGTTGCATATCTTGACATTTTTTGATCAATGTGCTGCAAAGCCTTGCACCACTGTACCTAAAATTTGGTTGTGTGATGGACTGGAACAAATAAACTTCATTAATAACAGAAATAAATATATATATATTTTGGAATGGTTATCAGATATATACCACTTTTCTGAACACTGTTCAGCAGTTAGTAACAGCTAGCAGGGAAAAAAGTGAACACTGTAGCTGGAAGCTACAGAATACACAAAAATTTGTATTGCACATAATGAGGCGAGTTCAGTAATAAAATTTTCTTGCGTTTCCAACCATGTTAAACGGTTAAATACTCACAAGTTTTCCAACAAGTGCTCCTTGGCCACTATCAAGTAGATAGTGACTTGTCACATGGTTACTGCTGTCATCCATTTATAGCTGTGGTACACTACTACCTGTAATGTCACTAGAGCCCTATCCAGCCTTAAATGGTAACTTTTTTGTTGCACACCCACTTCAACCTTCTGACGGCTGGGTCCCAAGCTGTGATCGGCTACAGGTCACCATCTCTACTGAGAATATCATCAGATATTTCTCTCTCTATTGATTCTTTTATTATGCTAGCCGAGAAATCACTCTTCCATTTAATGGTAGCTATATTTGCAAGAGCAATTTGAATCATTTTTCTGGAGAATAAAAATTAAAATGTTGTAGGGAATTGGTGGTTGGAAATCCCACAGGGTGGATTCAGTCACCTAGTGAAAAGGCTGGGCTGTTCTCCATCTGCTCACATCAGCCCCTTTCCTTGCAGGTATGAGAGAGTTGTGTTGTATTTGTATTTGTGCAGTGCAGCTTAACAAACCTATCCAAGGGACCAATTACCATCAACAGTGTCACAGGCCATCACTTCATGAGACACTGTGGAGAAGTTTGGAATTTAATATGGGACATTGGTGCAAAGCCTGGCGATCAGGAATTTTACACACCGCCACAACCACCCCCTCGCAGACCAAATACTGACAGCAAAATTTCATGCAATACCTGGATTCAAACTGATCTTTGCTACGGAGGTGGGTTTCCAGACGATGTTCTGCTCTTCATTGATTTCCTGAGGTAACACACAGGCCTCTTATTCTGTATGGTGCTTTGAATAGTGTGCATAGTCTGCCTGACTGACACACACACACACACACACACACACACACACACACACACACACAATTTTGAACATCTTCAGCTTTATAAGACCTACATCACCTTTCATGGATCTCAAGAGTTGTCGCATTTTTGCTAGAGGCCTGAAGACTGAACTAATTTTATGTATCTCTAGGAGGAGTCTAATCTTTCATGTCAGAGCAATGTTCACGTCATTCTTGGAAATGGGGGTGAGGGCTTCTGCTTATTGAAATGGCTTGTAAAATTCGTCAGCTGTCATAGTCATTTTCCTTTAATACTTCCCCTACATGGCTCAGCTCTTGCAGTGTGGTTTTGATGTCTGAGTACCACTGCATCGCCAAGCTACAGACTCTTTAAACATCTGGTCATCAGCATTACTCCACATATTTGTCATCGTGTGTACCATATCTAGAATACAACTGACTGACAGCCAAATTAATATTTAGCACCTTGTAGGGAAAACTGATGGGCAATTCTGATGTGTTATAATTTATATGCATTCTTATCAAAGTCTCTATACATCTACTCATTCAAGGAAAATGACTACAACAACAGACAAATTTCACGAAAGACACACAAGCAGAAGGCCTCGTCGAGGAGGACATGCAGAAGTTTCCATTTTTGCTGTTTTGTGGCATAGTGACAGGAAAGATTACCCAGCTTCAAGAGAGGTATAAAATCTATTCAACCTTTATGACTCCACAAAAAACTCAAAAATTCTTGAGGCCTATTAACAATGATTTAGGCCTATTAACAATGATTTAGGCCTCAGAACAATGAAATTTCAAAAAATAATATGTGGGTGTGGACAGTTTCAAGTCAGTCAAATTGTGCAGACTATTTAACGGTGCCATATAGAATTATGAGAGTTGTTTACGCCTTACAATATCCTGAGAGAACATCTGTAGCAGAAAATGCTCAAGAAAATAGACATCGAATAGCATTTGAATAGATGGTTTGGGACCCAGCAATCTCAAGGCTGAGGTGGATGCGCAACAGTAAATTACCTTATAAGGTATTGGACTGGGCAGCTATTATGTCACAGGTGGTAGCACAGCTATTAAGGTACGAACGTAGCAACTGCACGGCAGCCACCACTCGAAATGATCGAGCCACACTCATCTGAAAGTTTGTGGATATTCAACCACTAAATGCAGCTGGAAGCTGAAAATATTAGTTCATACTGTAGTAAGATCAGGTATTTGTACAAGTGAGTTCAGGTCAGAGGCGCTCTTCCTGACGTAGAAACTCAACAGGAACTAGTTTAATTCTGACAATATCTATGGTTATCAAATCAGATGGGGTTTTGCAATTCTCTTTACTGATACAGTTTTCTTCACCTCTTTAATCCAATCTGGTGGTTTATTAATAAATTTTCTTTACATACAGTGTATTTGAGACCCTGTAAAGGGACAGTTTCCAGCCTTTTAATTGGAGAATTAATACCCCAAAACATTCATTTACTACCTATATGACTTTCTTGTGTGTAGTGTGCAGATGGTGGGAAGTGGTGGTGGTAGATGGGGGAGATGGAGGGCAGAGAGATGGGAGCAAGAAAATAAACTGGTTCCATATTAGCAGACAGGTAACATAGTGTACCACCACATAACTCAGGAACGAACATTATACTTTACTGTTGATTAAGGTATATCAAAGTGCATAAACAAGAACATGTTTGATACACCAGCTAAACCCGCTGGGTAGAACAGGTGATTAGGATTGTGGAAAGGGCCAAATAAGGAGTCAGTCAGTTTCACTTCAAAATTTTAATTTAATACCATCTTTAAACCAAAACGGCACATAGTCGAACCTTTACAACTATGAGTTTCAAAATCCAATTCTTTCACGGTTGAAGGCCTCCAAACAAGAAATCTTTAAAAGCAACAAGATAAATTTCAAGTGACTGAAAACATGTAGTTAAAATTCAGCTAGGTGGAAAGCCCCAAGGCAAAGATGGATAGAAAAAACATATGCAAGGTGCAATACAAATGGCTGAAGGCCACAATTAAATTACAAAATTTTAAAATATATTACCATAATCTTTTAAGGCAGAAAGCTGTAATGTTTTTCCTTAAGTGGGAATTTTGAGAGTAAGGCTTTAAGTGGCTGAAGGCCCACAGTTGATTTACATAAAACACAATAGAAATTTTTTTAAGCATTCGCCATAATGGATTACCAATAGACCATTAAACACCCACGGAAAGGACAGTATAGACAATGGCACTCAGTCGCCTCCAGTGGGGGGAGGGCCTGGCCTTGAAACATAAACGTTCACTTATGTGAGACAGGTGGTGGGCCCAACTACACTTGATCAGTCGGTAACCCAACCAAGAGACAGTCATGGACCGACCAACTAAACGACTTGCTAACCACCAATCGGTACATAAAAACTCGAAGACCAAACTTTTAAGGACATGATTATTCACAATGAAATATGTATTAAGCTGTCAAAACTACACACCATGTTGGACAACGACAACAGGTGAGGAAAGGACGCTGCCTGAAATTACGTTAGTCAGCAGGGCAGGTAACCGGAACACTAACGGCCCCAAGGCAGAAAATTCCACTGGTGCACTTGAATTGTAGTGAACCAATATAATTAATTCCACAGCACGGCGGCTCGATTTCATCACTACAAACACTCTGTGTTGCTCACAGGAAAAGTTCGCCAACACTGAACCACTGAAACGAACAACACAACATGAACGGACGTGGCTTGGGTACTTAACACACCACTCAACTTTGATGTCCTGGGTTGGCGAGCAACGAAGCTCGTAGCAATCAGACAGCTCTAGACCTGCTCTGACACTGCGCAGGGACCGCCAGCAGACCCAGCCGACTGGACCGCATGGAGATATCCTCCCTGGTCTGCACCAACTGACCGACTACCCTCGGAATGCCAACAACATCTAAAATAGTAGTCAGTGGAAATAACACCAACTACACACACAACCTGACAAATACTTGCATGAAGACCTGAACGATACCTAACAGTAACTAAGTACGCATGAAGACAAGGTGAGCCAAAACATGTCATCCAGCAGGACGACTGACTGACGATCCACCAAGACCGTGGCCTGGCTCAAGTGATGTGTGGTGGCAATGGTCGGGCGAGCCATGTTGACGCAGACCTTACTGCTCCAACCCGATTGCACTATAGTTCAATTCTTTTATCTTTGCGGTTCGCGCATGCCTGCCCAGACGCGGGAGATTACTGCGTTGCCAGTTGCAAACGACGCACGCACCAAGAGAAGCAGCGCCATAGTATAGTATAGTATAGTATAGTATAGTTCGCAAACTTACGTTTAGGGGGGACAGCGCAGTTTATGAAGTAAAGCCACCACGGCCGCATTAACCCTTTCGCTGCTACAGAGATGTGCTCCCCGCATTCCGCGCTCTGCATGATTTTGTCATCACTGCACTGCTCGCCTGTGCAGACACATGGTGTTCTGACTGCTTTGACACACTTATCATTCGATTTCACAAAAACTATTTGGCCCAAAAATTTGATTTTTAGACATTTTCTTGACTGCGCTCCAGACATGTTCCAACTGACTGGCAGCCCGAACTTGCAACCCGAACTGGCTTACGACAGACAACGACCGGGAAGTAATAGCAGTCAAGCAAAGATACTACAAGAGGGGATATATTGATACACGCTGCTAGCACCGCTCACAGTCAGGCAAAGCAGCAACTCAGTGACACCAGTAATTTAAATATTAATGTAGTGAGGTGGAAGTAGGTTAAAAACAGGGTGTAAAATACATGATGGCGGGAACACACACACACACACACACACACACACACACACACACACACACACACACACAGAGAGAGAGAGAGAGAGAGAGAGAGAGAGAGAGAGAGAGAGAGAGAGAGAGACTATTTGTTACACAGTGTTAATGTGAGTATTTATATCTTTTCACTTCTTTTTTGGCAACAGGGACAACTGCTGAAAGTTTCGAAAATACATTTTCCATAATTTAAAACATTACATGAAGGGTTGCAAAGTGGTACAATATATAAGCAGGTGTCGTAAAATGCATGGCTAAAATTTTTCTCAACTACAGCACGAAATACGGAACTTTAATGAATATGACCAATATTTATCATAATTTTTAAGACTTCGTTAAACAAATATGAACCATTAAGACAAACTTTATCTAAAACACTAGGTTTTTGGGTATGGATTTATTTATTCACCACGGACTCCAAATTCCAAAAAATATTTGGATCCAATGGCCAGATTGCAGTTTTGGAGAAGGCCTTGATAGAATTTTATACAGTTGCAACCCTGCTGAATGACTCTCCTAACAGCTGAACAATCCTTGTTTGGCTAATATTGCTGCCAGGTTTTGTGTGAAACCTTTTGTCAACCGCTTGGTTGCAATAAGCTGCAAGTGGCTTAAAAATGTAACATCTAGTAGCTGTAGTCTACAAATACAGTGAAACTCCACTTTTGAAATGGTGTAAAATGCAAGAAAATGTAAAATGTGGGAAAAACGTTTTAAGCTGTGAAAGTCACGTATAGGATACCCCCTCGCATTTTCATGATATATGTACGTAACAGGCATCAAAAGACTAGTGAAGGACCTTTTTACTATCTAACAGAAGGTTTATTATTTAATAAAAACTGCTGATGTAACTGGAACTGATACCTGTCTGGGAAGTAGGTAGGTCTGACTCAATTTCATATATCATAATCGATATTTTTGAAACTCTGCAGCTGTCCTTCATTATTTAAATAATGAAATACTGCACTAATTACACATTTTTTTCATGCTTAGCATGACGCGTTTCGAGAACTTTTTATTGTTGTCAAGTACAAATATGTACATAAATATTTTGTGTGGTGTTTGAATGTGTGTTATTCTACATCTCTTGCACTGTAGCCATCTTTTTGAGGTTATCAGGTACCATGCCTCCTCAGTTATGTGGAAAACCACACAGGTCAACTATCACTCAATTGTTTATTTGTGTAACATCACCAAAAAAATACATATGTAAATACTGCATTTGACAACAAGAATAAATTCTCTAAAAACATTTTGCTCAGCTGTCTCTAAACTAAAAATATTTGGGCACCGCAAAGTCAATGACTGTGACAACTAGCACTACAAGTGGCCAAATGCTGAAACACGCTAAATATGATTTGACAAATATGTCATGATGATCACAACGATCACAAAACTGCCTTTGCGCAGTAAGGACAGTTTGGAAATGGTTGTGATTGGTCATGATATCTTTATTTGAACGAACCTAGCTACTCCCATCAGCTACCATTCCAAGTAGAGGCGGGAGATACGGCATGAACTGTCCCAACTTTTACACATTTACCAGTTCAGATCTTCTGAGCAGAGTGTCCTGGTGTTAAGAAACTTAACCACATAATATTTGTTAACACTACTGAATGGCCAATATCATGCCATAGTCACCTTTTTCTCTACTAACATTTATTCGTAATGTGTAAATCACGGGAAAATTACAAATATGTTGACGCGAAATCAGGTGCAAATTAACATTGTGGATGTATGAAATTTGACGGGAACAATAAAAAATGTCATAAACGGCTGGAAATGTAAAAGCAGTGTTATACAATAGTGTTTGGAAGCAGGCAAAGCACAATTACACCATTATGTACTGTTGAAGTTATAGCAGGCAATACATACAGCAGGAGAATTATTAGATCAAATCATTAGTATAGTGAACAATATTTTAAAATTTACCAGTAAAGTACTTAAGAAAAGTCACAATACAGTTCATAAGACAATAGCATACTTTTTAAACTAACTTTTTACTGTTTCTATGCTGTATTACCACCAATTATAGTTACACTATGTGATCAAAAGTATCCGGACACCTGACTGAAAATGACTTACAAGCATGTGGCAACCTCTATCAGTAATGCTGGAATTCAATACAGTGTTCGCCCACCCTTAGCCTTGATGACAGCTTCCACTATCGCAGGCATACATTCAACCAGGTGCTGGAAAGTTTCTTGGGGAATGGCAGCCCATTCTTCATGGAGTCCTGCACTGAGAGGTATCGATGTCTATCAGTGAGGCCTGGCCCGAAGTCAGCATTCGAAAATATCCCAAAGGTCTTCTATAGGATTCAGGTTAGGACTGTGCAGGCCAGTCCATTACAGGGGTGTTATTGTCATGTAACCACTCTGCCACAGGCAGTGCATTATGAACAGGTGCTCAATCGTGTTGGAAGATGCAACTGCCATCCTCAAATTGCTCTTCAACAGTGGGAAGCAAGAAGGTGCTTAAAACATCAATGTAGGCCTGTGCTGTGATACTAACATGCAAAACAACACCATAACACCATTGCCTCCAAATTCTACTGTTGGCACTACACACGATGGCAGATGAGGTTCACCGGGCATTTGCCATATCCACACCCTACCATCGGATCGCTACATTGCGTACCGTGATTCATCACTCCACACAACATTTTTCCACTGTTCAATCATCAAATGTTTATGCTCCTCACAGCAAGTGAGGTGTCATTTGGCATTTACCGGCATGATGTGTGGCTTATGAGCAGCCACTCTACCACGAAATCCAAGTTTTCTCACCTCCTACCTGTCATAGTACTTGCAGTGTAGCCTAATGCAGTTTGGAGTTCCTGTGTGACGATCTGGATAGATGTCTGCCTATTACACATTACGACCCTTTTCAACTGTTGGCAGTCTCTGTCAGTCAAGAGACGAGGTCGGTCTGTATGCTTTTCTGCTGTGTGTGTCCCTTCACGTTTCCATTTCACTATCGCATCGGAAACAGTGGACCTAGGGACGCTTAGGAGTGAGGAAATCTTCTGTACAGAATTATGACACGAGTGACACCCAATCACCTGACCATGTTCGAAGTCCGTGAGCTCCGCGGATCATCCCATTCTGCTCTCTCTCTCAATGTCTAATGACTACTGAGGTCGCTGATACAGAGTAGGTGGCAGCACAATGCACTTAATATGAAAAACTTATATTTTGGGAGGTGTCCGGATACTTTTGATCACATGGTGTATATGCTTTATAAAGTATAAGCAAACATTACTTATCTGTAAGAGTACATTTGCTTAGCTTCAGAAACTAACATTTACTTCCTCAGATCTTAAAATAAACTTAAATCTCTCAATGCCAAAATTCTCAGTGGTCAGTGGAATTGGTCCCATACAACAGCTAGATACAATGTAATACACATTTTGTCCAATAAGCGGCATCACCAAGCAGATAGTTTGCTAGATATATGATTTAAAAGGCATCACAGTTTATAATACCTTACCCTAATCCTATGACAGGAACAAATAGAATTTAAATATTTTGTACTGTCCAAAACCGGAAGTGCAGCAAACACAAGTGACAGTAACACTTAATAATAGGAATTTTGTCAATTGAGTATTGACAATTGCTTTCATGTATAAAATCAACATAGTGTGTAACTATTATCTGTCATGAAACTGAAGTTCAAATATCATTCTCAATACATTTGACACATTTCTACACTTTACATGTGTTGTGGGATGAGACTGACAGTCATTTAACAGGATCTGTTTTCTTACAGGAATCTTGCATGGAGACTTGTGAATTGATCTGGTACTGTTATTAGAAGAGGTACTTAAGGCTACACATAACTCCATCTGTGTTTTGCTTGTGGTGATGTCCAAAGAGAAAAATAAAGCAGAGATGAGCTCATTTCTAACTTTTCTCAGTATGTACAGCATGATGCTCAAGAACGGTCACAAAGTTTTCCCCAAAGGTAGTCACTGTTAGAATTCTTAAAAATTTTGTACTAACCTGTGTGTTTCTGTATCAGTAAATTCTTTCAATAAGTTGTGTGTACTGCTGATAGTTCGTGTGAGATGCCTTTTGTATAGCATTTAAACAGATTTGATTACATCACTGAAAATTGTACTGTGCAATAACTAAAGAAGCCATGAATTCAATTTAGTTCTTAAATTAATAACTGTGTCAAAATTCAAAAGTTTCAACCAGTAGCCTTTGGCAATAAAACTCAATGAAGAGAACTTCTGACAGAACATAACGTAGGTGTTTGTCACATGTGCTTAAAATGAAAATAAGGAATTTATAATATCATATGTGGAAAAGGAAAGGAAACTTGAGAGTTTAACATTCCATCAGCAAGAATTATTAGAAACTGAGCATATGCTCAAAAGGAAATTTGTAGTGCCCTCTTTCAAAGCCGACACTGCATCATTTGCTTTACACAATTTACGTAAACCACAGTTATCACGTGAGGGGGAAGCAACTAATTTCTGTCCATTTAAATGCAGTCAATTCTGTGCCTCCTAAAGGAAACTTGATATAATACACAATTTCTGTAGTGTGCCTCAAGTGAATGGAAGAGTAGACATGGTCTTAGCTAGTAAATAGCATTTCTTTAAGTTGAATTTCTCATTACTTCAGCCTATGCTACAAAACATACAGAACAATAAAACCTCCATGACACCTGGATGAAGGACACTTATTTTCACATACACCAGTTAAGGATAAGAGCAAAAATTTCAACATTTTAAATAAACTCAATAACTGAAACAAAAGCATTCCAATCACTTGCAACATGTTTTGAAATGACTTAGAGGCAGGATAAAGTTATACGTTTACATACCTCTTCAACAATCATCATAGATACTTTTTGTGTAATTGATGCATTTGTTGCCCAGTTGTTTAAATCTCTCAGTGCCACCTCCGATTCAAATTCAAAACTACCTGGTGAATTAGTTACCTCCATTATAAAATTAGACATGAAGCATAGTACATCTTTTTCAAGACTTTCACACTGAGGATCTTGGACTGTAAGTCCTGCTCCAGTGACCTTTAAAAAAAAAAAATAGGCAGAGAAACAATTAGGAACTCTCAATAAATATGCCATCTACATGGTTAGAAACACAGTACATAACATTTGCCCACGGAGCAGGCATTATACATGTGCTTAATGTAACAGTGAAATAAAAGACAAATTTCAGGGTGTAATCAAAGGAGGGTTAACTTTCTATTAATGAGTAAATTTTCATTTAAAATATTTACAAGAGTAATAAAATCAAATTTTCTGATACACACTAAATTAAATATTAACAGTTCACGCATTTAACTGATTCTTTTTCAATGTTTATTTCACTATACTCTATGCATCTGTTCATACTTCATGATCAAACAAGTGTTAACTGGTAGCAGTGTACATTCATTGCTTAGCTGCAGGGAAATGATCTGTACAAAATCAGCTGAATCATCACTTCTGAAAAAAAAGAGTACAATCACAAGATGCAAAGCATCCCTACTTAAGTGTATTGCTACATGTCATCTTTGTCGGACAATTAAGTGATTCTGCAACTCAAGGCAGTCATTTTTCTGTGTACCACTCACTTCCCAAGTAGCGTTTTATCAGAGTTAAGAATACATTTTAAGACTGTCATTACAGTGAAGAAAACTACCAAAAATCCATATACAAGGTGCCTGAACTGTGAGCAGTGCATTTTCAATCCTCCAGCCCCCACTTGTTTTCATTACACTATAAATCACACACTGTGTGTAGCGCATTTTTGGATACACACCTATGAGTGATGACATTTATTAATAGCTGTAATTTTAGAAAAATAAAAGAAAGAAAGGCTACATGCCTCAGAAAGAGGGTACTTATAATGCATTAACACCAAGTGGCCCGTATCCAGCAGTGACCTATTTGATATGATGCTTCCACCAAACAGTAAATTTAAAAACTACATGCAATGCATTTACTATTACATGGTGGGAGCCGAACACGGACACAGCATAGAAAAAATAATACTACTGCATACACCTACCAAGGAAAGATCTCAAGAGATGTTGCCCCAATGAGATGAAAGTAGAAAATTTAGTTAATGACATACGACAGCATGTGTTAGGAACTCTGTCCCTTCTCTGCTTCGTCTCACTAAAGAGTAGGGTACAAAATTTGTTGCTTGGGTGTAACTGACTGTTTTTGAGGAAACATGTTGGTGGTTTCATGATATGCTACCACAAACTACAAGATAAAATAATAACTGCCTGCCATTAATGTCATCTCCTCAATATGAAGTTTGGAATAAAGCCTGTACTCAAAATGCTACTCGAGCACATGACAGTTTAAACACAGCTGTGCAAAAAGGTGATATCTTAAAAAAATTACTACAGAAGCTGATATTATTATGGAAGAAGAGAGAGAAGCAAACAGTATATTTGTTCACAAGGCCTTTTTTAAATACAAGAGCATCCTTCAAGGATATGAGATGTTACTTGGGCATTACCTGTTCAGAATTTCCAGGCAATCCAGCTGCCTCAGCACAATCAGCATATGTTGTTGGTCCCTCCTGTATTTTCCCTGCAAAGAAAAAATTACAGTATGCTAAGTTAAAAATATTGAAACAATTCCCACAACTGACAATACTCTCATGATAAGTAAATAATATTCAGCTCAATGGCTATAGGCACAAAGGAGAAATGACAAGAAATTTGTTTCATGGAGCTACAACACTTCCTTATATTTTCAACAGAAAAGCCATCATACAATGAACACACAGGAAAGCCTCTACCACAGCTATTTCAGGTTCAACCACAATACGGTTTCTAAAATGGCAACTTCCAAGCTCGCAACAGAACTAACCGTTTCTGGTTTAAAGAACATGTCACTTACACAAGCTCTGCATGAGCTGTAGATAACTGAGGACACTGACCACTGCAAAGCAATTCAGTGTTTTCTCTTTTCTATAAATTATCCTTTAGTTGGTGTGAGAGTGTTAATGAGATGGTGAACAAATTCCAGTGGCATTGCAAAATGACAAAAACACGGAAATCAGAGAAATTAGAGCTCTAAGATAGAGGTATACTGACAATCATTGTTCACAAGTGCCATTTTGCAAAGGGAACATGAAAGGGAAAAAAGATAGTGGTACCAGAAGTACCCTCTGCCACACATTGTAAGGTGGCTTGCAGACTATAGACACAGATGTAGAAAGGAACTGTAATAATGGTGTATTTCCACTACAACCAGATTCCACAAGGAAGTTCAAAGAAAATTTCTTCTTGCTGGCAAACAGTCTTGTCCAGCTTTATGGACAACCTGCAGACACGGTAGACTCAATCAATTGGAGGAGTGGTTGCTGGCATGTGGTTAATGTGGTGGTGGTGGTGGTGGTGGTGGTGGTGGTGGTGGTAGTAATAGGTTTCAGGTGCTTGATGCTAAGATGATCAGTGTGGAGACAGCAGCTGAGCTTTCCAGGTTTTATTCAGATTTCTGTTGGCTTCTGTTTCTCAGGTGATGTATACAGATGAATGTTTTGTCAGTGTTGAGCTTCAGCTGGCTCTGACAGTAATAATTTGCCCGGTCTTCAAACATTGTTGATATCTCTATTTACATGCCCTCAAACATTTCATCTTGGTAGCAACTGCTGTGTCATTTGCATGAATGAAAGAACTTTTACTAAGTCCAACAGGTTGCTCTGTCACATTGATGATGTATATACAGCACTGAGACCTACAACATTACCTTGAGAGAGACTTTTTAGTTTCTGTTACAAGTTCTTTTGATGTTTAATGTGAGATAGAATACCTTAATTTGAAGCTGGCACTGGGTGATCTGTGTTACACAGTAATCTCTTACTTGCCAATAACTTCCTAATGAATCTCCCATGCCTTCGGCCAATAAATTCCACGAGTGTGACCGCCTCTTTCACATCTGTTCTTTACATGCTGGATCAGGTTAAAAGAGTCTGACCAGAACATGATTACCTCCCCATACAGAATCCACCCTGCTTCTTTACAAGAGTTTGAGCAACATGCTCAGAGAATCATTAAAGTACCATTCTCGATCAGACTCTGTAGAGGAGGGAGAGGAGTGAAAATGGTTGGACGGTTTCTGGGTCTGACAACTCCTTTCCTGAATTCAGCAAGGCTACAACCTTAGCTTTATTGCATTACATTGTTGGTTTCTTCACTTGTGCAACACAGATTACCAATATACGTTTATATACACTTTTAGGTCGTAGAACCAGTCATTTATTTGTTACACCAACAAGTAATGTAATTTCACAAATTTGTTACTTTTCATTTTAAGGATGGAAATTTCCAATTGTTCTAAACTAAAAATAGCAGCTGTCTAGCTTTTAAATTTTGTAGTTATCAGATTTCTTGCTAATTTTTCCATTAAGCAGTCAGTGGTGAGGTATCTATTTTGACGCAAATTTGGAGGTGCCCCAATAGAAATTGCACAACAGTTTGTGAGGTTCCTCAGTTTTTATGCCTTCTGGCATGCAAAGTTTAATCCTTCAATAATCTGAATCTCAATAAAAAGTTGTTCCTACTTTGCCAAAAAGTGTGACACTATGTCAATGGAATATGCAGGGTGATTTAGTTCAGACAGGACACTACAAATATAGCCACAAAATGGGTAAATATTTCTAAATGTAGCTTTCATTAAGTTATAGTTGACAATGAGGTTAATATTTTGATGTACACAAATAATTTCCAATATTTATAGTTGCTAAATTATGACACATACTTTCCTCTTTAAATGGAACACACTACAACTTTCTGTTGAATAATCTGGTACAGCAGGTATGTGCTTGCATGAGGTAACTTTCATTTAATCAAGAACCTCCAACAGTTTTCTAAACCAGGATCAAGCTTCACATTTCTTCCTCTAGTTCGTGCGGAAAATTTTCCTACTGTGTTTCCTGACATTTACCATCTTAAAATGGGCAGTTTCTGAATTTACAAGTGTTCTAACATTCATATAAATGTCTTAACATAAGTCTTTAAACAGACTGGTTGAAAGACGTCTTCACATTGCTCCTGGGGACTGTGACAATATCTAGCTTCACCTGAAAATCTGAGGGAGTGTGAAGGTAAAGAAGTACCTCATTAGTATAATGCCATTACAGATCTAGCATAAACTTAGATTGACTGTCTATTCTAGCAACTGTGTCGTATAGTTTAGTCAAAATGTAGGATACCTAAATTATGATGGTTGGACTAGGATTTGTACATCATTCCTCTCGGATATGCAAACAAGTATAGCTTGGTAAAACTTCTAAACTGGCACTTCCCAAATTAGTGACCAGCATTTGTCACACAACATGTGGAGCGCTAAGTCTGGCTTAAATACAATCTGCAAAATAAAGTCTGCTCTTGTTTCTGTCATTCATAAAGGTCAACAGAGAAAAAACTAGGAACTGAGGAACTGATAGGATCTTGTGAAACTTCCTAATAGATCAAATCTTTGTTGTGGATAAGGACTCCTCTGTGAACCTTGGCCTTTAACAGGCAACTGTAACTGAGTTACAGCTGTCCAGGTTCCAGTTTGGTCCAGTACACACTTAACATGTTAGGAATCTGCACAACGGTACGAATTCATATTGTTGCTATGAGAAAGATTCATTCTACACAGGACCTTCATATTGTTGCTATGAGAAAGATTCATTCTACACAGGACCTTCCCCTTGCTGGGGATTCATGTAGATGAAAACCTTAATTTAAATAATCATGTAATGAAACTTGTGCAGAAACTTAACTCAGCCTGTATTGTTCTTAGAATTATTGCAAATGTTTGTATTGCAGAGGGTGCCAGGATGGCGTATTTTCAGTCTCTTGCAACATACAGAATAATATTTTGGGGTTCCACCATTTGCCATCAAAAGCAAATCTTTCTCTTATAGAAGAGGGCTATCTGAATAGCAACACAGACACAATGCAAACCCTTATTCAACAAGCTTAAAGGGCGCTGATGACCTCGACGTTGAGTGCCCATAAGCCCCAACACAACCTTACATACAACAATCGTAGAAATGGAACATTGGTCAGCTTTGAAAGATGCCCTTTCCATGTCATGGGTTCGAATTTATTCACACCACTTTCTCTACTAGAAGCAAAACCCGTTTTCTTTGTACCCTCCTCTAATGGTCACATAGATTAGTACTAACTATTATTCTTGCCTCCTTTAGTTCCATTACATTTCGTTAGGGCCTTACGTTACCAGTAGGACTAGCAACATGCTTTGCAAATAATGTCCAACCTTGGTTACTATTTGTAAGTGTTATCACCATGGTCACATTAATTGATTCAACTGTCTATTTATTACTTGTCCAACCATGTATTTGTTGTGTTCAGCTATACAAAATGTTGTAAATTTAGGGTACTTGTGACACAAGAAATGGTGTATATTACAGTATGAAATGTCAGAATGAAATTAGCAAATAAAAAAAATGCATGCCAACCCAGGATAGAACCCTCAACCTCCTGCATGGTAACCCAAAACTATCAACTGCACCAACTGTGCAACAGGATTAAAATGTCCTGTGAGATGGAGTTACCATACATGTTGTTACAGTGTTGCCAGATTGCCACTCTTTAATGTACTTTTTCTGCCAGATTATATTCGCCAGAAGAAATTTTGGGAGAGAGAGATTTTTTTTCCCCCGCTGGCATGTGAGGAGTCGCACTGCGAAGCCCGAGTGCACAAATTTCGCTTCACCCTGTATATACACAAATGTGTTTTGTGTGTGAGGGTCCACCTTGCAGATTTTCAAACAAATGCCGACTTGCGTAACTACAATACAAAGGCATGTGAGCCATATTGGTACAAAGCTCTACAACATACTGCCAGTCAGCATCAGATAGTTAGAAGATGAAAACAGATTTGAAGAATTTCTGCTTGAACACTGTTTTTTACTCGGTAAATGACTATTTAGGCCAATAAATAATTCTGATAATGTTTATATTGAGGCAAAACTGAAAACACTGTCTTTCATCCCCTAAAGGTTTTTTTTTTTTTTTTTTTTTTTTAAAAAAACTGATGGACAGCTGTTTGAAATAAAATCTTTACTGAATTATTGTAGTGAATATAAGAGCTTCCTGTTCAGGAAAGACAAAAGTAAAGCCTTAGGGCAAACAGACTACGCAGTTACAATACTATTAGTATACATGTATAAAAATTTGTATTACTGTGTCTTGCATGACAAAGTATTATTCTTTGTACATTTTTTTGTACAGTTTTGTATGTATTGTTCTTTTTACTACTGAATGTAAAATTTTGTATGTTTCTTTTGCACAAACTGTTTACCATAAATTTACATGTACTTTTTGACAACATCCATAGGCCTACAATATTTATTATCTACGGATGGATAAATAAATAAAAATAAAATAATAGTGTGTGGGAAAAATGAACAGCCAAATCTTTTCAGGCGAGCTCCGATTTCTCCTTATGTAAGTGAGAGTCAAAATATTAGAGTAGAGAGGAGATGACAGATCTTGTGAAAAGAATTAGCTACAATGCAAAACAACTTGGTTTCAATAACTGCCACAGCAGCTCATGTATCATATCTGTGACTCTGCCCTATTTCGTGATAATACAAAATGAGAAGGAGCTGCCTTTCTCTGAACTTTTTCAATCTCCCCCTCCTCCTCCTCCGTTGGTAATCTTATCTGGTAATGATCCGTACTTTGCAGCAATACTCCAGCAGATGGCATGCAAACATAGTGTAGGCAGCTAGCTTCTATAGTAGATTTGTTGAGTCTTCTACATATTCGTCAATAATACGTCATTTTCTATGTTATGGTTCCAATGTTGTGTTACGTCATGACGGTATGGAGTTTAGTTGATGAGTGTGTTGTGTTTGTAGATGTCATCTTGCTTCGTTTGGTGGTGTCCTCTGGTGGTATGTGTATGATCCACGTGTTATGTGAGGTATTGGGTTCATTTGGGTGTCAATGCTTGAAGTGTGCATTTATCGGTACTGACTCTTATAAAAGAATGGAAATTAGTTTCAGTGAGTTAAGAATTAAGTTTCCGTCGTGTTTATGTTATTGTGGTGTCGTTTGATGTTATCAGTTTGCTGTTTGTCATGCCGTAAGTCACTTAATTCAATTTGTGGCTTATTTTGTTAGGTATGGATATGACTTCTAAATTTAACAATGCGTGTCTGCGGGCTGAAATGGGGGACGACATGTTGTCCATCACTAAGTTTCTGCAACTTTTTGGGCTTGTGGCAGAGATAGCGAAATGCGCCATATGCAAGTTTTGTGTGTGTGTGTGTGTGTGTGTGTGTGTGTGTGTGTGTGTGTGTGTGTGTGTGTGTAATTAGTTTGTCCTCATCCAAAAACCCCCAATTTCCCACACTGGTCCTGTTAGTTTAATTATATTTTTGGAGGAAGATGTGTTTGTTGGTTTTAAATATATTTTCGTGTTTGTTGTCAGGTTTACGCGCCATATTGGAGACATTGAGAATGGTCATTTCTGCCATATTGGTGATGTCATGGGTCACAGACGGGTGGAATTGGACACTTCTGTAGTCCCATTTAGTTTAATCAACAACTTTTAAATTTGTACAATTTATCATGTAACCAATGTTTAACAAATCCTTTTTAATACCAGTGGCTCACCTCACACCATTTCATTATTTAGGGTCAACTGCCACTTTTCGCACCATACAGATATCTTGTCTAAATCATTTTATAATTCATACTGATCTTCTGACGACTATTAGATGGTAAATGACAGCATCATCTGCAAACAAATGTAAGACTGCTGTTCACATTGTCTCCCAAATTATTTATGAGGATTGCAAACACCAGATAGCTTATACCACTTTCTTGTGGAACACCACATATCACTTCTCTTTCATTCTATAACTTTTGATCATTTACTACAAACTGTGTCATTTCTGACAGGAAATCATGAGGCTGGTAGCACATCTGAGACAATACTCAATAGACCTGTAGGGTGATTAGCTTCCGCTTGTGAGGAACAGTGTCAAAACTCTTCTTGGAAGCTAGAAATGTGATATACCCTAATAGTACTCATTATTTCATGTGAGTTAAGGGCCAGTTGCGTTTTATAACAATATTTTCTGAATCTTGTGCTGTGTGTCAAAAATTTTTTCCTTCTGATTTAGTTCACAATTTTTGAATGCAATATATGTTCCAGACTCTTACTGCAAATTGATGTCAGTGGTATGGGTCTATAATTCAATGGATTGGTTTTATTTCCTTTTGAGGGTTTACCACTTCTATAACGCAGTGAGGGTATTAAATTTGTGTTGCCAATGGTGTGCTTTGCGTATCAACAGAACCTCTTTGGATTTTCTGCTGGGACTGGATTTCATCGTAGAAACTATTTAAATCATATCTCAAAGAAGGCCACACTAAATTTCAAGCTTCTGTAAAACAATCCTAATCTTTAAGAACTGTCATTTTTTTAAAATCTGGCATTCTTTTTTGTTGCTTGCCCAGCAGTGTCCCGAACTGTTTCGCATACCACAGGGCATGTTTACAGACTCTTATTAATTTTTTTTAGTATGAATCTCTCAACTGTTCTCAATACTGTTTGTTTGAATTGGAGCCACATCTGGTCTACATTTACACACTTTGGAAGGAGTGCAGGCTGTCTCTTAGGGATCCATCAGTTGAATTTTTATTTTATTTTTTATTTTTACATAGAAATACCTTTTGTTTACTTTTGGTGGATTTGGATGTTATGCCATTCAATCTCACTTCACTGACCTTGTGGTCTATCATGATGTGTTCTATTCACTCAGGATTGTTGCCAATAGGTTTAATATGTTAGCAAAACAATTTACACTTCATGTGGGCTCCTGAACTAATCACTCAACATATTTTTTAGACAATGCATTTAGTGCAATTTCAAATAATGTTTTATGTCTACCACTGACTTTAAACACGTATTTTCACCAACATATCGAGGGTAGATTAAAGTCACCATCAACTACAATTGTATTACTATTCAAGAGGAAACTGAAATTTTCATTGAACCTTTCAGCAACTATATCATGTGATTCAGTATTGAAGCTTACAATGTCTGTATTTATACAGTATCTGTATCTTCACATTACAATGTCCTTCACAGAGGAATGACAGTAAAATATTTGTCTTTCCCAGTGTGGGACTTGTGAAATGTGCAGGCATAAGGGTTGTGGGCTCCATGATGTCAGTCCTGGAGGCACACTGGCAGAGCTGCAGTGGTTAAGGCGACAGCTTATAAGTGGGAAATGCAGGTTCAAATTCTCATGCAACCCAAATTTTCAGGTGTTACAAACAGCTGAAGTCAATCAAGATTTGTGAAATGCGAAACCAATTTGTAATACATCAACTGAGTCTAAGGTCAGTAAAAAGAACCAACTATTAATTTCTTCCAGTTGTCAAGTGTAGCCTCTACTAACTTGCAGCAACTATATACTTCAATTTAACTACATGATAAACTACTACTAACAGCAACAAACACACCACCACTAACTAAATTTAATTTCTCCTCTCTAAACACCAATAGGTCCTTGGTAAAAACTTTGACTGAACTTATCTCCAACTTTAGTCAGCTTTCAGTGCCTACAACAATTTCCCCTTCAGTGCTTCCAACAAGTACTTGAAACTCTGGCTCTTTTTCCAGCACAGCTACAACACTTTACAACTATAATACCATTGTTTCCTATGTCTACCCCTGTCCTGTGTTTGACCTGCACCCTTTGAGACTGAATCCATTTTTACACTTCCCCAATTCTATAACTTAAAAAAATCATCCAGTCCAATCCACACATCACCCACAACCGATGTAGCTGCTTAGTGTGTGTAATGGACCCATGATCTACTAAGCATAACCCAACACCCCTACACTCTATGACAAAAGTTAAGGAATCTGCAGCCTACACATCTGCAGAACCATCTGAGTCTCTGATTCAGACCCTCCACTTGACTGTATACCAAAGGTCCATCATCAGTCCCGCCAATAATACTACAGATGCTGAACTCCACCTTCATCTTGCAAAGCAAGAATGACTATCTTTACCACTTCTGATAGTCACCATAAATCTTTTGATCCAAAGTGACACACATCTTTAGTACCAAAATGAGCCACCACCTGCAGTTGGCTGCACCCCATACTCTTCATGACCTCTAGAAGGACCTGTTCCAGATCTGGGATTGCTCTCCTTGATAAGCACACTGAGTGCACAATGGACTTTTGCCCTTTTTGGCAGCCATATGCCCAAGGAGCTCCGTCATGTGCTGAACACTGGAGCTCCCCTACCAATAATCTTACCTTCTGTGAATGCCTGGACCTTGCAGGTTGACACACTTCTAAAGTGCAACTGCATCTGGCTCACAACATTTTTTGGCCACAGACACTGGATAAACAGATAAGCCCTTTGATTAGTCCCCCAGAATGTCTTTCACAGCCTGCCACACCTGGAAATGACCTTCCACTCTACCACGGGTGAGGGGTCAACCTCACTGCTGAAAGTAACTGGGCCAACCATACTAGGAGACCAATCATAAGACATGTGGGATGTCCATTGTAGCCCCAAATCTGGCCACTGACAGTGATGCCCACCGGTAGCAGCTTCAAGTTACATTACAAGCCATCACTGCATGGAGCTGCAAGCAACAGGGCACCAAGTCGGCTTGCATCCGAACACAGCACTGAACACTGCATTCACAGTCTGTATCTATACTACAGACGGTGGAAACCTACACTACACAAACATGCAAGAAATTCAAAAAATTAACTACAAAAGTTTACAGCAAAAACAAAATAAGTAAGTTGCTTCTAATTAGAAGTTCATAATACAATAAACATATGAATGGTGTACTCGACTGCTACGCAACTTACATAAAGCTTCATGAGAGTTGTACCTGTGTGAAATGAAGTGGCCTGTCACATGTTTATGTCTAATTGTGAGTCAAGATGAAAATTCTTGACCAAAAACAAACAACCCCCAGTACCAGATGCAATATGTTGTCTTGGGTTCAGCTCTGAATCATCACTGACAAAGCTCTTAAGGTTGAATATAAATAGTCTCATGACTGTCACTTAAATTGAGCCTAAGAAGGAATACTATCAACCACCCACCATTTTTTGCTAGCGTTCACAGGACTGATGTGTTGCATTTCTGCACACATACATTCAGCCATATGAATGTGTTAACACTGTTTACTTTACATTTAGCAATGTTGTTTTCTCCTTATTCCAATTACTGCCACTTCAAAGCTATTTTAATAGCCCTATACCACTTATAGACAACTGCTTGAAAGCATGATAGAGGTCACAAAGCCTCAGCAATATGAAAGTCATTAAAGTAAATCCCCTTAGAGATATTTGACCATACCTGGAGTAATTGTGCTCTGATGTGGCCGGCGTAATGGTTTGGACCAGTCTACATGGCCACGACCTCTGCCTCTGCCGCAACCATTTCCTTCCGAGTCTGGAGTATTATTCTGAAAGATAGTAGAAAGCATTGACATCGTCTTCCATTCTGCAGATAATCAAATGTCTATTCAAAAATGTATTATTGTAAATGCATGCATGATACTTTCTTTATAAGGCCCAAGTAAAAAAGCCCTCAATCCAAAGATTTATATGAATAACACAGTGCTATCCTTGGCACTGGTTTCACAGGAAGAGAATACAAGCTTTTGAAACGTGGTGCAACAGAAGCCAACTGAAGATAAGATGGGTAGATCCAATAACAAATGAGGTGGTTTTGAATGAAATTGGGGAGAAAATAAATATATGGCACAAATTGACTACAATACGTAATTAACTGATAGGGCACATGCATGGATATATGTTGCAAAACTTATGCATAGATGAGGCTTGTACAGGATAGGCTAAAATTTTAGTGTGCAAAGCTGCATCAAACCAGTCTTCCGACTGAAGATCACAACACCAACAAGCCAGGTCATTGTGTGAAGCATAACTGCTAAAACTGCATCAAATTTTACACTTAATATTCTGACTAATGATATGTTGGTGCTTTAGTACACACACACACACACACACACACACACACACACACACACACACACACAAACTTGTCACTTCTCGGGTTGGTTGCCGAGAGCGAAGAACAACAAAAAAATCTGTTGACTACAGGCTCGTATCAACCTTCTCTGGTCAGTGCCAATCTTAGCTAGCAAACAGCACTGTTCGCTATAGCAGTGCCATAGCCATCACAGTATGTGGACTTTACTCAGCTGTTTTTGTCATCTTTTCATTTTGAAATGATAGATGATGCTGTTCCTGGTCAAAAACAGTAAAGTGCCAATGACTCCAGCTTTAATAAAACATGGGTATATAAGGCCTACTGCCTATCCTTGTGAGAAGATTGTGTGGCTTGTTACCTTCAATCCGTTCCTCTCTCCGTTCCAACAATTTTCTTGGTCAAGCATCAACACACAATATTACTGCACAAATACAATGGTTAATTATAAAGTAAACCTGTGTAACAACTTTCCAAGACTAAGCGACACTGCCATCATTACATGGGCAAAAAAAATCAAGCTATTTTTCCATGAGTATTTCATGTAATATTTAAGGAGTCATCATACAATCTAGTTGATCAATTGAAAATTTCATTTTTATATTAGCAGTTTTTAAACTATCAAATGTCATAGCATGTATGTGCGTGTCTGTCTATGTCTAAATTTTCATTGCCCAGAAACGAATAAATTTCCCTATAGCTACATTTTATTTGTCTTGTTACTTAAAAAGTAAGTCAGGTGTTGACTGTAGTATAGAAAAATTTACTTTTATGAGTTGGCTCAGACTTCCATATTGTTTGTAAATAAGCATTAGAAGTGTTTGACCTGCTGTAGGAAGTTGGTTGGTATAATGATTAAAGGCACCAAACTTCAAGGTCATCAATCCCTCCTACCTGGAACAGGCAAATCAACAAACTACACACCAAAGAAGGGCCTAGTGTGCAAAACTCAAGGGAAGAAAGCCCCAAGGTCTACCAAACGTCAACAAAGCCTAGACAAAGGAACAAGGAAGAAGAAATGGGGGAAAGGATGAAAAGCAGGCAAAGGTGTCCTGTCCAGTGAACAGCTGGGGCCCCCCAAAGGCAGAAAGTGAGATGGGGTACATACCTCCCATCACTTATCAGAGGCATCCCACCCAATAATACCCACAAAAGACCAGTGACACATACTGAGAGAGAGAAGCACAGGAGACATAGGAAGAATACCAAGAAGAGAGAAGAAGAGCAAAAGAGTGGGTAGGGTGGGGGCTGGAGGGGGAGGGGGCGGGGACCACCAAGCCCAGACATGCACTGCCCATTTGGGGCAAAGGAGGCAACAGAGTATTCTGCCAACCCCTCAATAGGCCTACTAGGGTGACATTCCCTCCCTCAAAGGGTGGGAAAAGCCGTCTCCGCAAAATGTAAAACCACGTCAGCTGCTGAGGCATCGTCCGCTAACACCAGGAAGATTAAGAGACCGTTGCAGGGTGGCTACGTTAGAACAGTCCAGCTGAATGCACACAGATGTCAAATGGGTGCCACAACGACAGTGGGGTGGATCCTCCTGATGGAGGAGATTACCCTGAGTCATCCAAGTATGGCCAATGCAGATCAGGCAATGGACAATGGAGTCCTTGCAAGAGACCCCCCATATCAAGAGGCCACTTGGTGGCAAATTTGGTCAGCCTTTCAGCAAGTTCATTCCCCAGGATCCGAAAGTGACCTGGGGTTCAGACGTGGCAAATTTGGTCAGCCTATCAGCGAGTTCATTCCCCAAGACCCAAAAGTGACCGGGGGTTCAGAGAAAGACCACTGAATCCTGGATAGTCAGGACCAAGGGTAACATTGGTCAAGACCTTGTACACTGCTTAAAGAGTCTCTGCAGATGAGGAAGGACTCACTAGAGCACGAATGGATATGCTCAAGTGAACAAGAGATGGCAAACATCTCTGCAGAGAAAACACTGCAGCCATCCAGCAAGGAGCAGAGTTCTTTACATCCCACACAAAGGTAAGCAACACCAGTGTGACCAGCAAACATTGAGACATCAGTATAGACTATAATAAACTCCTGTTTATCTGAAATGATCGGAACGGTGGTCAGTTCTGATAACTGAAGTTTCAGAGAAACTTAAGTCCCCCTGTTTTTATGCGTGAGACACCCCAAATTACGTCAATACCACGAAATACGACCATAAAACATGTCTAGGGTACATAGAATGTTATTGATATGGTTGTCATGTTTCGACTGGAAAAACTGTGTTGACATGTTAAAAGGGTGCCAAAGCATGATTGAAAACTCAAAGTTTACAAATGCTGAATAACAAAGCTCGTTTATTTAGTGTTCTTTCGGGGGGAAAAAAGTCACCTTATCTGGCAGCAGGAAAAAAAAAACAGGATTTTTAATTTTATTACCTATTCTTTTGAATAAAATAAACTACTTTAAAAAATTATTAAACAAATCTAGAGATTACTCAAAGGAATGAATAGCTTGTCTAGAGGAAATTTAAAGTAAAAATCCAAAAATTTTTACCTTATGGACATTGAAGTTCTAGGATGCTTCATTATAATTTATTTTTTGATTAAAAAAGTCTGTAATGGTTTTTTGTTTTTGGCTTGAGGAACTTTTGTTGTGGCAATATATCTCCAATTTTGGAAACAAAGGATTTCAGGATAAGTCACCCCCTCCTGTTGGCTAATGTACTCCAGGGCAGTTTGGATTGCTTCGTAATCAACTGTGTGAGGAATCTTTTCCTCTCCTTCGTCATCAGAGACATATTCTTCAGACACTTTCTGATTAGTCTCAATTCAAACAATTTCTTCCTTAGTCAAATAAAAAAAAAAGTCGTTTGCCATGCACTCTTCAACGTCTTAAGTTTGCGTCCTCACAACCCGGTAGTTTATCCAGGAAATACAACAAAATTACATCATTTTCATCTGTTTCTGGCATGTCAGCTCGAGTTTCAGTATTGCCTCCTTCTTCCCACCACTGATAAGTTGCCTTATGAGTTTTTTTCCAAGACCTAACGAGAGAAATTGGAGGAATTAGATTCCAAGCTTCAGCAATTTGATGAATGACACTTAAAATATCGTTTTTTTTTAAGAGCTTGCACAAACTCTCCTTCAGCATCAATTGCACCAATTACGTATTTCAGCAGCGTATGTCTGCAATGTTTTTTCATTGCTTCAAGAACACCTTGGTCCATCGGTTGTCATAAAGACATGACTTTTGGTGAGAGAAACAACTTTGATATCCCCACCTTGTAGATCATATGGGTGAGAAAGAGCATTGTTCACAAGAAGTAGCGCTTTTCGAGGAACTCTATTTTCTTCCATGTATTTTTCTACAGCTGCAACAAACACTGCCTGGAACCACTCTTTGAAGATGGCACCATTCATCCATGCCTTAGACTGATTCATGTACCACAATGGCAAAGGTTTAACAGCTGGTTGCATCAAAATTGCTCTTGGTTTTTTAGATTTGCCAATTAAAGGAAGGCACAGTTTATGATTGCCAGTGGCATTACTGCATGCGAGGACAGTAACTCTTTTCTTTGCTTTTTTTTTATATCTGGATGCCTTTTTTTCTTGTTTAGAGGCAAGGGTTTTTGTTGGCAACATTTTGTAATTCAACCCAGTTTCATCACAGTTGTAAAGCTGATCGCCAATATAACCTCCTTTGTTGATTGTGTGCAGTTTCCTCTTAAAATCAGCGATAGCGGCTTCATCCCTGGATAATGATTCGCAGCTGATGGCAATTTCATGAATACCATGCCATTTCTTGAACCGATCCAGCCAGCCATCATTTCCAAGGAATTCTTGCTCCTTTCCTCATAAAAAGTCATAGCTTTTTGACGAAGTAGAGGACCTGAAGCTGGCACACCTTTGGCTCTTATTTGTACGTGCCCCAAAAATAAGGCCTCTTCTAACTAAGGATGTCCACCTTTTCTCATTGTTTTTCAAGATTTCGCTGCACTGCCTGACGCTCTAATGGAACAATTTTTTTCAGTTTCTGATCGATTTGTATTCCAATCAGTAATCTTGCTCCTACCAACATTCAAATCCACAACAACTTTCACGGGTGGCTCACCAGCATCAATTCTCTGCAAAGTGCGAAGCTTTTGTTCCAACAAGATCACATTCTACACAACAGTGCATAGTACGTTCACAGTTAAATTGTTAAATGCTCAGCTTCGTCTGATGTACCGACAACAGACAAAGTGTTAGCCGCCGCACTTTCATTGCCAGTTTCGACAGGGCTACATCATGCTCCATAGAGTAATAATGTATGTACTGTACTTTCAAGGAGTTCCAATAGATGGCACTGGCATGAAACCATGCAATATGAACAAGAAACATGCTAAAACTTCAACTAACACTTGCACAAACCGACGACGTTCTGACTTTTGACAGACGCCAGTGCACTGATTAGCAGTAGACTGCCGAAAAACACCAGCAAATGCACCAGGCACAGATAAGTTGAATCTTGTCAAGTGTCAGTCTAACTAGCCAAAAGCGCAGCTGTGCGATGCGTCAGACAGCGCCAATGAGAGCTGCAAAAATTGGAAAAATTTGTTCAGATAAAGAGGATTTTGGATAAACATGATTCGAAAAATGGGAGTTTACTGTACTTCTGAACCATGAAACACGGAGAAGAATTTGTGTGGAGGGCCTAAGGATGAGTTGAGTCTTTCAGACTTTGTGATAGGTCAAGACAGAGCTGTGGATGGAGGATGCACCATGGAGGTGTATGTGAGAAGACGTTGTAGAAGGGAAAGCTGGAATTCATAGGGGAAAAAAAATTAATAAATAAAATAAAAAAATCCGTATGTGGTTGGCAGTCTTAACCCCAGACCTGGGTTGGCATTGCAGTATCTGGAAAGAGGATAGAGTAGTTTGGGTACTCCTGGGAACAGCGGATGCTTTATACATAAGTGACAGACTGTTGTTGACACAGAACCTGCAACAGTGGAACTGCTGGGGCTAGTCCGAAAGGCACCAGTTGCCAATCCCACCCCACAGTGGTGAATTGGGTTCTGCATTTGTAATGTTGAAGGTGATGCCGAGCCATATGCGAGACTCCCGTAATATAGATGGGACCAGACGAATGCTTTGTATGAAGGCTATGCCGAAAGTTTTTACCAGCCCGTAAACCGTAAGACGGAGGACAATGGGGTTGTTTTCATTCGAAAGTGCAATGTTTTTCGACCTAGGGACGCGCACGCGCAGCACCTGGTTAGTGGTGATCCCCCCACAGCATGGTAAGAAAGCACAGGCAGTGCTGAGACAGATGGTGCAGGATGGAGCTGTCACGTCGCGATTTTCGTGGCATGAATTTTTACGATTATAAAAAGGGTTTATGTGCCGAAGAATGCCATTCTTCTTTGCTGCGTGTTTTTGGTGAAGCTTCCCCTTCTAGGGCCAAATTTGGAAATTGGTTTTGCGAGTTTTCGAGGGGTCGGCAGTCAATTGAAGATAAACCTCGTCCTGGTCGGCCAGCAACAGCTGTGACTCCTGAAAACATTGATGCTGTGAGGAAAATGATCAAAGAAGATCCACATCTTACATTTTGCGACATTGAAGGGACCCTAAATATTGGATCAACAGCAGCACAGACCATCGTTCATAATCACTTAGGCCTTACTAAGAGATGTTGCTTTCTAATGGGACATATTATAGCACATGTATTGTCTGCAGACATTTCCAGTTTTGCTTGTTGAATGTTAAGTGGAAGGTAATTTACATTTCAAAGTCTTTGCAACAAATGTCTAGAGGTGATAAATTAAGTCATGGAGAACAACTTTTGTTACAGTCAAAATGCTTATCTACTTTTCCCAGTGATGGTAGTAGTTGTTAAAGACCAGTTATGCCCCTGACAAGTGGCACAGTTAAGGCATCTTGAAGCATTTGTATGGTGTATTGCCTATCATCTAGTCATCTGCTCTGCTTGATAGGCTGTGCAAAGTTGAAGTTCCTGATTTGCTTTTAAAATATCTTTCGCCACTCAGTGACACAGATTCTTATAGTTGTTTTGTTGAAAGTCAACCTATCTGTTTTCTGTTTTAGGTAGTACGCTGCAGACCCAAATAGTAGACACTGCTAGGTTGATGAAATCTCGTTACCATAGGACAGGTGAATACTCATGGATCCCCAGCATCACTGGGAGGCATCTGAACATTTTGTCTCCAATAAATGTCATTCTCCGTGACACGTTCTATCGCCCACAGACATTTGTCACAAAGACTTTGCAACACCTTGTATAAGGAACAGTAGTTGACCCAAAATTGAACCCTGTGGGGGCTCCCTTCATGATTTCTTCTCAGTAACTAAAATTTTCTCTTCTTCAAATATTGTTTCAGTTATTCAGCATGACTGTTTGCATTCTGTTTCTCAAGTTTTTGTAAGGAAGTAACATGATCTATGCAATAAAATGCCTTAAAATGATAACAAAAAATACCAACTTGCAACATTTTATTACTTAAGGCTTGTAATATTTGGTGAGTGGATGTGTAAATAGTAGTCTCAGCTGAGCAACCCTTCCAGAATCAAAAGTGTGATTCAGTAAGTAAATTGTTTCTCCTTAAATATGAGACTATTCGAGTACACTTTTCGAATGTTTTGGAGAAAGATGTGTCAAGTAAACTGGATGACAATTATTTAAGTCTTTCTTGTCACCATTCTTATAAAGAGGTTTAATAACAGTCACCAAAATTCTTCTGGGTGTGTGATAGCATTTTCAATATGTAAAATTCTCCAATGTTTTGGCCACTGTTGCAAATGGTCTCCCTCAGATTTTTGTGATGACTGCTGTACGAGAAAAACTTCAAGTTCTTATCTACTATAGCAAAAAGATGTTGTAATCTGATGAGGTACCGAGGAGGAGGAGGAGGAGGAGTGTCAGATATCCTTTATTGGTGTTCACTTTATTTCTTGCCATTGGTGGAAATAGGCAGATGAATTATGGGCAGCAATTGTGACACAATGTTGTTTAATTATTGCCTGGTGTCGGCTGAGGGGTGCCAGTACTCAGTGCACCTGTGGCTGCTGTGGTGGGTAAACAGATAGCATGCCTCAATTGGCACAAGACAGCAAGTAACTGCCACCCATTTCTCATTTGCCTGCTTCCTCCAATGGCAACAAATTAATCAAACACAAATAAAGGGTATCTATTTCCACCAACAAAAAGAAATAAAGCAATAAAATAAAGAACATCTAACACTACTTCTCCTCGTCATCCTCAATCAGATTACAAGACAGCTTTTTTTCTATAGTATATAAGAACTTTAAGTTTTTTCTCATTCAGCAGTCAGCACAACACCCTGAGGAAGGCCATTTGCAACAGTGGCCAAAACGTTGGAAAATTTTACATATTGACAATTACTCAAGACGCATTTCATTGCTAGTGACAACGGCTGTAGTAGCTTATGTTTTTTGGCTTAACAACTGCTATGTGCAATAATTCTGTCTGCTAAAGATGCATTACATACCTCATTAAGAACATTACTTATTTCATTAGAACAAATTTTCTGAATTCTATTATAAATTTCGTCAACACCAGACAAGCTTTCGTTTTTTAGAATTTTTTTAAATTCTATTAATCTAAGTGAAGGATGTTAGTAGTACTTCTAACCGCTTAAATTGGAATGACATTTTTAATATATTCTCTTGCTTCTTCAGTTGTACCATTTAATCCTAGTTTTGCTGCTACATTTAGAAAGTGATTGCTAAAAATACTTGGAACCTGCAAACTAGTCGCAATACTGGCTGTTAATTTATTGTTATGGTATCTTATACACTGTCTGGCTTTCCCGTCTCCTGTTTGACAATATCCTACATGACAATATCCCCACACAGTTTTAACCTTTCCTTAAATTATTACAGTATTTTTTGTAGAATGCATGTAATGTTGAATGTTTTTCACATTAGCATCTCTTTCTATATAATATATACCTTATCCCATACCATCACTTTTAACTTACTCTTAAAACATATAGGCATGGATAACATCGTAAGGAGAGTTCATTAAGGGTCAGTACCAGATGATATGAAAATCATAATGTATACAGACAATGTGACAATATGGGATGAGAATGAGTAGAAATTGGAAGATCAACTAAATACCTGACAGAGGGAAACTGAAGAAGCAGGTATGGAAATTAGCTTGACAAAAAGTGAGGTAATGAAAGTCAGCAGGTAAAACACACAAAATGAAGGATGCAACTTAGAATGGGAAGATTATTGAAGAAGTAGATACTTTCAGATATTTAGGAAGTAAGCTGACCAGGAAAGGAAACAAAGGATGAAATTTCTGAGAGGCTAGAAAATTGTCCAAAATTTTATTGCTGTGTATCAGACAATTAGGAATTGGAAAATTGTCTGCCAAAGCAAAGATCATCACATAAAAATCATATTAGCTACCAGTTTTGACCTATGAATCAGAATGATGGACCTAGACAAACAGATCTACCCCTTAAAAACTATAGAGAGAATGGGCATGACTCGTTTGGCTACATTAAAAGAATGGGAAAAGAAAGGTTATTAAGAACAGCTCTGGAATGGACAGAATCTAGAAGAAGACCATCTAAAGGAGTATGACAAAGATGAAGAGATCACATTAAGGATGACACGAATCTAGTGGACATGCAACAACAGAAAGTGGTAGAAAGGAGAAGGTTGGAAGTGGCTTTGTGGACATTCTGCACAAGCAGAACATTTCAGGAAGGAGGAGAGACTGAAAAGCCATATCATTATTCCCTTAGTTAATGGTCTCTCTCACAATGATGTTATTTAATATCAGGGTGCATGACACAAAAAGAACTGTAAAAATGCAAATGTAAATGAAAAAGGGAGTGAGGATTTCTAGAAGTACACCAGTGTGCAAAACTTAAGAATGAAAGTAACTTTCAAATGATGTGCCACTGCCAAGTAACATAGCTCAGTGAAACTTTGATCAGACATTGAAAGAATTGCTACAGCATAGTACAGACGGGAACAAAGAGATATGCAATGAGACAAACAGAAATGACATTTATTTTCAAAGATGATAATCGTACTGAAGTAACTGTAATTTATGATGGTCCCCTGGACATTACAAAAGGAGGGCCATTGTTCTTAAAAGGGTGTGTTATCACCATGTCCAGTATTGCACACTCTCCAATGTGGTCCCATGCTGGGCACAACGTTGGTAAGGAGTTGTTCTGGTAAGGCATTACATTCCTCCATCATCGAGTTTGACAACTGCTGGATACAGAATGAATTTTCATTCTGCAGCTGAGTGTGCACTGATATGAAACTTATTGGTAGATTATAACTGTGTGCCAGACACACTTGAACTCTGTACCGTCACCCTTCGCAGGCAAGCGCTTTGCTGACTGAGCTACCCGAACTCTACTTATGACCCGTCGTCACAGCTAGACTTCCTCTTAATTCATATCAGCACATACCCCAATACCAAATGAAAACTGATTCTGGAAGCATATCCCAAGCTGTAGCTACACCAGATCTTCACAATATTCTTTCTTCTAGGAGTGCTAGTCCTGCAAGTTTCACAGGAGCACTTTAGTGAAGTTTGGAAGGCAGGGAATGAGGTACTGGCAGAAGTAGAACTGTGAGGAAGGATCACGAGTCGTGCTTGGGTAGCTCAGTCAATAGAGTACCTGCCACAAAAGGCAAAGGTACCGAGTTAGACACTCGGTCTAGCACACAGTTTTAATCTGCCAGCCAGGAAGTTTCAACTGCTAGATGGCTGTTAGCACATGTGGACATGCTGAAATACGTCTCCCAAATGCATCACACATGTGCTCGATGGGTTTCAGATGGAGGGAATGGGAAGGACAGTCCATTTGCTGAATATCATTTCATTCCACAAGCTTCTCCATCTGCACTGTTCAATGTAGTAGCACACTGTCATCCATAAAAATGAAGTTGGGGCCCAATACACCTACAAGTAAATGCACATGGAAATGAAGCAAAGTTTCACAATAACAATGACCAGTCAAGAGTACTGTGTTCAAAGACTTGGAGGTCATTACACCCCTGCAACATTATGCCTCCATATACCATAACAACTGGACCACCAAAATGATCTTGTATGACAACATTTCTGGGTACACGATATGTTCTCACCTCTCGCCTTATGAGGGTCTGTAATGCAGAAACCACTAATATGTGAATGCTACACAGCTCACTGAATGTGGACTAGGCTGGCCATCCTGACATCACAGTCAATATGATCCACAACAATTGGTGACAGAGTGGGATCAATATGGAGAAGCTCAATTCTAGTGACTGCATGGGTGCTGCCCGATCTACACCACAGATACTGGTTATCAGAGATTAATGGGTGAGTGCTGCTAGCATGTGTAACCTGTCTGGCCATTTTATACATTTTATTTTTAGTACACAGCAATTACAAGATGTCAGTGGTCGAGAAAGTTACCACACAAGAAGTTATACAACATCTCAAACAATCTTTCAGAGCAGTGTGTCAATTACCAAGGTACGAGTGAGGAACTAAATAATTTTAGATAGCCAGAAGGGGAGAAACACCTTCACCATACAGTCTCTCTTAGCCAACACTGGATTTTACACTATCTGATTTGTTAACACCATCTGAGCAGGAAACCTGGGGAAGAAGTAGTTTTTCTGGACAATTTGAGACTGCAGTGACCTCGGGTAAGAGATCAGAGGGCTGATGCTGAATACAGTACGTCTAAAGCTGACAAGTGATGCATATGTGCTCATAATGTGTCACGACAAGTTACAGTGAGTGAAAACTCAAGCAGATTTTGCAGTGGGGTTGTGTGAGCATTACTGTACGAGAGGCACCACTAGTCACCACCAAGAGCTACTTAGTAACATCTCTATGAAGCACGGGGGAGGATACGAAAAATTTACAGACCACATTCACATCATCAATAAGAAAATGTATGCCCCAGAAGCGTGTGTAAAAATGGATTACGTTATGATTCAAGAGGCTGAGCAGTGTACACTAGATATGTAATACAACTGACTAGATGAGATAGTTCTCAAAGCGAAAGAAGCCAGGGAAATATCGCCGCCAACTGGACTATGCCCAACAGCACTCTGGGGTTCATACCAACCTGCACATCAACAAAAGTTTAGTTATTTTTTTCAGTTTTATTTTAGTTTTTTAATGGCAGCATTACCATCACTCTGACCCAAGCTAAGTACCTGTTCTTTAATTTTATTGAAGCCCTACAAATGATCCCCTGTGCTATATCCACTTCTCAAAACTGGTAGGTCCTTTGTCTAAAGTCTCATTTTTGTTCACATACAATTTCCTCAGACATTTACTTTATTTGTATCTCAAACAGCTGTAAATATTTCTTTTGGCACTACTTCTGGAATGTCATTACCCCAATACTGACTTTGCACATTTACAACTAATTTTTTAAGTAAACAAGTATTTAAATAAATCTGGAAATGTTCGCGCAACTTTCTGTTTGTTTTGTTTTAAGGCGCAAAAACAACTAGGGTCATATGCGCCAATGTCACAACAGTAGAACACAAAAACAAAGAGGAGTTAAAAACGACTACACATTAATCCCAATTGAGGGAAGAGAACTCAGCTGAACACAGGAAAAAGGAGAAAGACTTATAAAATAAGCCATAGAGAAATTGAGGTCTTGAACTAAAGGTTAAATTTCCTTTGCCATACAAAAAATAAAATGCGGTTTACAGCTCACATGTTGTTGGCTAAAACTGCCGATAACTCAGACAGCAAACACAAATGAGAATGTAACTGCTTAAAAAAAGGGCATTCTGTCAGGACATGGTGAACCATCAAAGGTTGAGGGTAATGAGCACAAAATGGTGTCTAAAAAGACAGTGCCTGTGACGCAACCTACTTAAAATGATCTCACGGCGAGAGGTGGTCATCCTATCTGCTGGGAGAGGCTTAATTACCCGGAGCTTGTTCCCATGGAGTGAGGACCAGTGGTGATGACAAAGTGACACCACCTGCTGACAGACACCAACACAGGTCATCAGAGGGAATATAACAACTAGGGGGTTCTGGAACAAGGACTGCAGCCTCGACAGCAGCGTCAGCGGCCTCGTTTCCTGTCAGACCGACATGACCAGGGACCCACATAAACATCACAGTGGCTCCATCAAGAGCGGCAAGTGACAACTTTCCTGGACTCGTTGCACTAAGGAATGAATGGTGTACAGCACACAGAGGCTTTGAAGGGCACAGAGAGTCGGAGCAGATGACGCAATTGAAAAGCCTGTGTCGCCAGATGTACTGCAAGGCCTGATACAGGGCATAGAGATCTGCTGTAAATACTGAGCAGTGTTCCAGAAACCGATACCAAAAAACGTCAGTACCAATGACAAATGCACACCTGACACGACGGGCAGTCGGAGAACCATCAGTGTACACGAAGGTGCTATCGCGACGTTCCGTGCGGAGGTCATGAAACTGAAGGCAATACAGCAAGGCAGGAGTAGTGTCCTTTGGAAGTGAATGAAGGCCAAGGTGAACATGAGCCACCACATGAAGCCAAGGTGAAGGCTTTACACCTATTGGGAAAGTGGCAGGTAGCGTTAAGTTAAGCTGCCAGAGCAAGAGCTAAATGTGAACTCCAAGAGGTAACAGAAGAGGAATGTGCCCCATACTGGCAATCAAATGAGTAATCGATGGAGGTGGCATAGGATGGGTGGCCGCGCGTGGCAGATGAACGGCACACAAATCTGATGAGGAGAAAGTCATGGCTGTAGGACAGAAGTAGTTCGGCAGCTTCTACGTAGACACTCGACTCGGCTAGTGTAAAAGGCGCCAGTGGCCAAATGGATGCCACGATGGTGGATAGTATTGAGATGGGACGGACATGCAGATGCGTAAACGAAACACCCACAATGTAGTTTGGAAAGGACAAGGGACCGGTACAGACGGAAGATGGTAGTTCGATCTGCTCCCCAGGAAGGACCAGTGAGGACACGTACGGCATTGAAGGACTGCATACGGTGGGCTACCAGGTAAGACACGTGGTAGGACTGAGAAAGTTTCCTATCGAGCATGAGCCACAGGAATTTAGTAGTTTCAACAAACGGAAGAACAACAGGCCCAAGATGGGGGGAAAAAAAAAAACCAACTGCTCAGCCAGACATACATACAAACTGTATTGTCAGAGGAAAAATGAAAGCCACTGTCGATGCTCCACGAGTAAAGATGACCGAGACATCACTGAAGAGGCCGCTCAATGAGAAGTCCGTAGAGAACTGCAATTCATGGCAAAATTGTCAACAAAAAGGGAGCAGGAGATGCCCTACAGGAGACAGGCCATAATAGGGTTGACAACAATAGCACAGAGGTCGCCACTCAGGACAGAACCCTGAGGCACACAGTTTTCCTGGATAAAGGTGTCCAATGAAGCAGAACCCACACATACCTTGAAAACTTCGTCTTTTAAAAATTCCTAAAGGAAACAAGGCATAAAACCTCGGAAGCCCAACATGTAGAGAGTACAAAGAATACCAGTCCTCCAGGAGGTGTCGTATGCTTTCTACAAATCGAAAAACACAACCCGTATGTGTTTTCCGCAGAAAACCATTTACGACATCAATGGGAAAAGTGACAAGATGGTCAGCTGCATAACAGTGAGCTCAATATCCACATTGTACAGTGGATAGTAAATTCCAAGACTTGAGCAACCACATAAGCCAGGCATGAATCATACATTCCATCACCTTGCAAACACAGTTGGTGAGAGAAATAGGTCAGTAGCTAGAAGGAAGGTGTTTATCCTTACCGGACTTAGGTACGGATATGACTGTGGCTTCACGTCAGCATCTGACAGATGTGCCCTCTCCCTAGATGCGATCGTATGTATGTCGGAGAAAGAGCTTGCCCGCAAGAGAAAGGTTCTGAATGTGAACATCACCTGGTCCTGGGGCAGAGAATCAGGATGAAGTGAGAGCATGATCTAGCTCCCTCATCATATAGACAGCATTATAGCACTCACAGTTCTGAGAAGAGAAGAGTATCGCTCAAGCCTCTTCCACTTGTTTCCGATGGAGGACAGCAGGGTGATCGTAGGGGGAGCTCAAAATCTCTGCAAAATAGTGGCCCTATGTGTTTGAGATAGCAAGAGGATCAACTATGACATCACCTGCTACAGTCAGACCAGAAATTGGGGAATGGACCTTGGTCCCAGAGAGCTACCAGAGGTTGGCCCACACCACAGAAGAGTGTGTGGAACTGTTGAAAGAACTAATAAATGAAATCCAGCTAGCTTTTCTGCTATCACAAAGAAGACGATGACACTATGCACACAACTATTTATAATGAATGTTTGCCGTCATAGCATGACTTAAAAAAACATGGAGAGCACGGCTCTGCATGCGAATTGCATCACGGCATGTCTCAGTCGAACAAGAGACAGGGACACAGCACAATAGAGAGGAAGTGCGAGGAATGGAATGTTCTGGGGCGGTAACGATAACGTTCATAAAGTATTCCATCTGGTCATCACAACTGGGTAAATGTTGTTCATCAAATGTCACCAGGGAGGAGTAAAGCCTCCAGTCAGCCTTAGAAAGTTGACATTTGGGTGTGCATGGAGGCGGGGTAGGTGTCAGCAAATGGGTAGCACATGGGAAATGGCTGCTCAAGTACATGTCACAGAGAATGGACCACTCGAGATGATGGGCAAGCTGGGCACTGCAAAAGGATAGGTGCAAATGGGAATATGTGTGCATGGAGTCTGAAAGGAATGTTGGTGCCCCATTGTTAAGGCAGATGAGGTTAAGACAGTGAGAAGATCATCCAAGAGTGCACCTCTTTGACAGGATCTGGGAGGACTCCAAAGGGCATGGTGCGCATTAAAGTCACCGAGCAGTAGAAAGAGGTGGGACAGCTGCCCAATAAGCTGGAGAGGGGCTGCCCTGGTGACATCAAATGACAGAGGGATGTAAACAGTACAAAGCCAAAAGGGAAAGTGAAGAAGGAAAATGCAGACTGCAACAGTTTGGAGCCAGGTTTTCAGGGAGATGGGTTGATTATCATCATTAACCCAGATGAGCAGCATGACTCCTTCATGAGATGGAATTCTGTCCTTGGGGGTGGGGGGTGGTGGCGTGGGGAGAGGGGTCAAAGAGCGGCAAGCAGGAGGGGGGGGGGGGGGTTCTCCCTGTTGTTGATAAGCCATCTGTCAACTTAACTGATTAAGTGTGATATATGCCAATTTTGTTTTTCCTTTTTGCGCTTTTTCAATCATCATCCTTTTTTTTAAAAAATCACAAACTTTTTCCCCAAATATATGTTCCTGGCTGACCACTAATAAAACAAAATAAATAAAACAGAGAGAGGAACCAACAACTTGGCAAGGAGTCCTGATTCGTCACAAAATTTTAAAACTTGTGCTGAACTCTTCCAACTATCAGTAAAGCAGAAGGCATGCTCTCGGTTGAACTGTTTAATGTCCTCTAATCAGAATACAAACAACCTTCAATTAAAATATGGCACAATGTTATAATTATGTTATTTTCACTCCATTCTAGAGGCTTATTATGGGGAAGGAGTGAGTAATGGATTAAAGGATAGTGACCCATACAAAGGTGAGCTACAATGATTTGTTCAACTTGCTGTGGGTAGGCTCTTCCATTCCCACAGTTAAAATACCTCTCTGGGAATGTCAGTCTTACACAATTTTGATTCTTTGATCTTTCTTAAGTGTACAATGTAGGGAGGAGGGGAAATACAGAAAGTAAAGTGAAAATTATTTTGACAAACTGAAACAAAGCACAAAAAGCATACATACAGAAAAATGTTAGGAAAAATAACGTGCTAATTACACTTAAATTAAAATCACTTCAAAATTTTTAACAATATCTCAGTGTCAACACAAGAACACGAAACAGCAACTGGAATCGCACAGCTAAATTTCAGGTTGGCACAAGTGGCTGTGACTACAAATTTTAATACTGTGGATTTTTTCTTCTTAGCTTCAGATTATATATATGTCATAAAAATGTAGCCATCAACAAGTCATAAATGTTAACAGTTCTCAAGCCACTGATATTACACGCACCAAAAGTTCAGAGCACATTTATTTTTGTGTTATGGTAACCAGTTTCAGTAATACACAGACCATGTTCACACCCGCAATGTCTCCACTGGTGATATTTGGAGCCATTGTAAGTGCAAGAGGCACCTGTTGTAAGCAGCTGACAATAGATTCCCATTGCACTTATCAACACCACACGATTTGACGTGCTGTATGCTTAGGCCCTTAAAAAACCATTAAAAACTTGGTTTTAGATAAATCACTGTTTGAAACACTTTGTTAGGCAAGTCTATCTACTCTACAAATGAATATCTTAGCAGGACTGTTAGACCAGCTTACGTTTTGACGGCACTTGGTCACAACAGTCAAGATTAGTTATTTTGGGTATGATAAATTTATTACAAATGCATAAGTATGTTTCATTCTGACATGGTATTAATTCTGTAAATATTAGCAGTTCCAGTTTACTGCAATGTATTCACATATCTTGACAATCTCCTGACAAATGATCAGGGAAGTGAGCATTATATTCAGATGTTCTATGTTTTTTATGTTATACTTTCTGACATTCCATGCCCAAGAGAATCATCTCATCTCTTTTTCGGGTTTGTCGAACAAAAACTGAACCTAATCACAGATCAGTTAAGGTCACACTGAGGATGGTCCATCTGACATGTGCCCTATTCTTCCACTGGGGATGGTTGGAAACTGGGACACCACCAGTCTGCATTGACCAACAACATCACCACCATGGCAAAAACCCCTATTTCAAGCACATCCAAAAGATCTATCAAAACACCCGCAAAAAATACAAATGCGAAGCGAAATAACACACAAACTAAACCCAATAAAATTAGCGGGACAACCACACGAAAAAAAGGAGTTTTTGGATGGGGACAAACTAAAAATTCAGTAATAAAAGCAACAACACCATACAAGGTGCAACACTGGTGGGTGGGGGATGACGACACTTAACTGGCAAAAAATAAAATACAACAGAAGCATAAAAAACACACTATAAGACGAGCACGGTATCTCACTCTCCAGTTAACCTTTATAGCTCAACCGTAGATCAGGATAGCAACTAACACCCCCCCCCCCCCCCCCAAACAACTACAAACACTGGCAACCCACTCTCCAGTTCACTTATATAGCTGAGTGTGTGGTTCTTTTCTGTTGCATGTTGCGGTAAGTAAGTGCATGCGTAGTGAATGATGGGAAGTGAACATGATGAATGAGTAATTGGGTAGGACAAGACAGCAGGACCCATGAGAAAATAGTTTTCATAAACATCATAAGTGGATCAATGATTTTTAATCAAACCATGGGAAAAGGTGGGTGAAGAAATGTCTTTTAATGAAATTATGGGAGAAGGTAAGTGGATGTTTATTAATAACAGCTGCACATTTTAATATATTAATAAACATTGGTTCACCTACCTTCTCCCACGACTTAATTAAAAACATTGCTCCAATTACTGGTTATGCAGTCACCTAAGAGTACAGTTTAAATTTCTCGATATATTTTGTTTTATATGACAACATTCTGCACAATATATCCCATTGTGCCACCACATAATTTCGTACACTCCACATCATGGTGACTGTAGCACACTAAATGACATAACAACACACGTCACAAACACATAACCACCACATAATTAAACTGGTAGAGTATGTTAACTTTTCACATATTGCACTCTCGACAACATTTCACTTCCATACCAAAACAAACACACCGTGGCTCAGTGACATCACACAATACATCGCGGCACAGCGCAACTACGTCACAGGTCAAAGCAGACGGGTGGTATCCCGCAACCAAGTACACCACTTTAATTGCAACACAGGATGCAGGTGCCTTATATTGCCATTTTTCAATAGACCCAGTGATTTAAAAAATTAAAAAATTGGAGGGGACTGGGACAATTCAATATAAAAACAGCTCATATTATGGAAACACTGACCAGGATAACCTAGTGCCTCATACTCATACCACCACCATAATGAGAAAAGCAGAAAAGTTTGATGAGGTTTAACGCATTCCTAGAAAGAACTGTTGGCTGGTCTAACATGGGATCATTCAATATTAAATTTGGTTATTAAGTGCATGTAAGAGGGCTCGTCCTGGTCTACAGGTGAATCAGCGATTCCACTGTTAAAGCAATTTGCTTCAGTTACACCCTGCCAGTGAAGATGCAGCTCAACAAAAAGCACTGAGCATTTTAACAGAATATAATCATGGTGTGAATGAAAATTATTGCTAACAAACTATCGACAGCAGATGTCAGCTTTGACCTATAACATAATGATGTCCTGTGACATTATATGGGCATAAACAGAAGTAACTTCACTTTGACAATATTAGTTTTTCTTTTTTTTAGCTGATTACAGACACACTTGTGGCATAGCCTGAGGTCTTTGTTAGGTTGAAAAGTGACTGGTTGGTTAAACGGTACTGAAAGCTTCAATTCTTCTAAGAATTACACTGTTCAGAGATTGGTTGAAATCTTGTTCACTGGCTTTTAGAGATAAAGAGCTTCCTACATAACTGCAGAGGAACAATTATGTCTTATTAAGCAATTCTCAAAAAGGGAGAAAGGGCATAACTCTCAAATTTCATCTTCAAGAATAATGGAACAGATTTTGTGGGGAATTGGTGTTAACATGGTACTCAGTGAAATGTGAATTTACAGCACTGACTTCAACATTTCCTAACTCTACGAGTTTTAAAATACAAATTTTATTATACCTGTCAAACAAAAAGAGTGTAATAAATTCTTGTGTTGTGGAGGGGTGTACGAGTGTCAGCTACGTAATTTTCAAGGTAGACAAAGTCACTAGATAACCGACTTCCTTGCTGTCTGTATCCAAACTACAACCACAATTTATATTCCCTTTAAACATTCATTTATCTGTACGCATGAAAAAATGACAAGTTAAACTGTAGGTCTTCCTATAACTGGAGGGGGGGGGGGGGGCAGTCAGCTCAAAATAGGACAGCAACAGTAGACTACCACCAACAGGAATGGGCATAGTAAAACATTGTCAGGTTCAAACGAGCAATCAGTTTAAGGACAGCTTCACCTTTACTGAACACTGATTTATACATGAATGAATCTTAAGTGAAAATCATCACACTCTGATCATAGGGGCCCAATTTCACTGTAAAAACTACCTCCTGAAAGATTATAACAGGAATCAAATCTATCATAACAACAGTTAATAAATGTTCCTTGCAGACAAACTATGGGTTGGGACTGGATTCAGACCCAGATTCTTGTCTTCCATAGGCAGTTCTCTAAATCAGTTGCGAATCATGTTGCACATAAAAGGAAAGGGTCTGGATTTGGGGCCAGGAGGAGGAGGAGATTAGTGTTTAACATCCCGTCGACAACGAGGTCATTAGAGACGGAGCGCAAGCTCGGGTGAGGGAAGGATGGGGAAGGAAATCGGCCGTGCCCTTTCAAAGGAACCATCCCGGCATTTGCCTGAAGCGATTTAGGGAAATCACGGAAAACCTAAATCAGGATGGCCGGAGACGGGATTGAACTGTCGTCCTCCAGAATGCGAGTCCAGTGTGCTAACCACTGCGCCTTGGGGCCAGGCTTGGCCCACAATTTCAATATGCCGTGAAGTTTCACAGCAGTATACATTCAGTTGGAGGGCTATAGTGTGATGCTGGTCCCTGCTGAATTCTTTCATGGTGTGGCACTGATCTGTAGCACAGCCTTAGGTCTAGATTAAGTTGGCTGAGTGCTGGCACAGTTACTGAATGTTAATGCAAAATAAAGTTTGTGATAACAGACTTTATCTGCAGCATAGCTCCATATCTACATTCACATCAATTTATCACACACACGCACACATCCTACAACAGTAAACTCAGAGGAACCAGTAGCACAGAGATTAATCTCAATACCTTCCTATGGATAGTGATCACTTTCTTTCAAAGTAGTTCCTTCTACATAATAGATTATGGTGAGAATGACATAATGTTTAAAAAGCAATGGTTGTCACTATTTAAATTTCCTCTGAACAAGAAGTTTACAAGCACAAGTGCAGTAAAAATTTTAAGCTACATTACATACTTTCAATGCCATTAATGAGCTAGTTCTTCAGACACTACTGAAACATTATTATAACATCCTGCACTGTACTAGCCATAACTAAGCAACTTTCATGAAGACATGGAAAACTCATGACAATTAAGTGGATCTACTCTATTTTACTACTATTCCATAAATTTTCTACTCAAATTCTTTATGTCGGCCCTACTATGCTTCATAATCAGTAGTGACTGTGTGAATCAGAGTATTCTCCTAGATAAAATTAAGTTTTGGGAAATTGATGGTTCAGCCAACTAATGGATGTCATATCCAACCAAAAGAATGAAGATAGTTGTACTTCATAATTCAAACCATATAGTTCAGGGACATAATTCTGACTGGGGAGAAATTGTGTAAAGGGCTGAGTCTTTGCTCCACTATTCTTCCTCACATATGTAAACGACTTTCCATTTAATATAAAACATGCAGACTTAGATCTTTTCACAGATGACACTAGTACTGTAATCAGTTCATGCATATATAGAGAAACAGAAGAAATGGTAAACAATGTTCTTAAAAATATCATTGACTGATATTCTGTAAATGGTCTCCCCCTCGATTTTAAAAAGAGAACAGTAGAATTTTTGTATATCATATTTATACTTTATTACTGCGCAAATATGCACTTTCACTGCTACAGCACAAAGATCTATCCAAGAAACATCTTTTTTTTTTCAGTCTGATGTGCTACAGTGCCTGAAAGTCCGATATCAATCGCAAAAATTTAACCACGATAATATATAAGTTCTGCTCATCTATGTATACTACAAAATGATAAATTTAACACTTTGTGAGGTAATGATTAATTGGGTGGAAACTTCAAAATTATTAGGTGTCCATATTTATGGGAATTTATCTCAGAAGAAAGAAATATTGGAACTCTTAAAATGACATAGTTCCGCCACATTTGAACTCGAAATCATAGCTAATCTTGGGGAGATAAATCAGTAATCCAACATTTTTAATCAATAAGGACAGGTGGAATAATGTTCTGGAAAAACTCATCCGTAAGAAAGGAAGTCTTTAATGCCCAAAAAGGTGCTGTAATAATAATACATGGTTTTCACGCACATCTTCTTGAAATGACCTCTTTAAGGAGTTTGGTGTTCTGACTATTGCTTCCCTATATATTTACTTCCTCCTGGAGTTTGTAGTAGGCCCTAAATAATTCACTACAGTTCAAAAGTAACAACGTTGTACATAATTACAATACCAGAAGAAAAAATAACATTATTACTCCCAATTAAGGATGTCTTTAGCACAAAAAGGTGTGCACAATATTGTAACTATAATGTCTGATAACTCACCGAGTGATGTAACATGTCATACAGAGTGCGGAGTAAAATTTGGAAGCAAAGTGAGAAAGTTTCTGCTTGATAAATTCTATTCTGTAGAAGGATGTCAATCATTGTGATGTTTAAAAGGTGGTGGGCAGGAATAACTAACTAACTAACTTCTCTATATTAAAAATAAACATCTTAATGTTCATCATGCAGCCATATTTACAAATTAATTATTGAACTTGCGATTTGAATGTAAAATGATTCGTTCAACTCCATTACGGTTTATCGTGCGAAACGATCCGTGGAACACGAAACCAACTATGGTTCATTAAAATATTAATGTTACATGAAACAATTGCGGGGGTAGTAGTACCATGTGGCGAGGTTTTGATAACTTTAATTCCAGACTGTTTCACTCCATTATGCACTAATGAGAAGTGATATCTGGAGGCTCTGTTTATTTTATATGTAAAGGTCGCCACAACGAATATGACTTGTTGCTTTCAGTTGCTAACTACAAATTTAATTATTACCTATTGTAACGCTTGAGTATACATTTTTTTTGTTTCATGAAGAGAAACTGGGAAATTTCTAATTAGTAACTCCTCAAAGCTCTTCCCCATTATTCACCGTAAACATTCATGAGGGCATATAATTCTCTATATAAACGAGGCACGCACGTAATGACTTTTCAGATAAGTTTGTATCTGTCTTCCAGCATCTATTTACACTGGTGTTCCAAATGTAAAGAAAAAACGCCCACATTCAGATCCACGCTAAAGATCTGAAATTTTATATTCCCACTCGCTACACGATTGTAAGGGAAAGGCTGTAAATTTATGTAAAACATATAAAAACAAAAAAAAAAAAAAGAGCAGCTAGGTCAACTGACTGCGGGAACAATTATAATTCTTCACAGTTAAGTAATAATTAAATCGTAAAGAAAAAAAAATAACGTTCAGATACAACTTTGATTGCACAATTACTTCTGGAACTTGGTATATACTTCATCTTGGAATTTCGATGACCTGTGAGGTGTTATAGGTCCCCTGATACCAGTTTGCTTACGCATCTGCTACTTTCACTTACAAAACGTAAAGCGGCAATCAAAATCCAACAAACAAGGTGTGTGCGCATATACAGTAATATATTTCCTGTTAAAATACTCAGTTCACTTTGTCTGACCGCAATGAATGCAGCAGCCGGCATTCCTTTCTCGCGTTGGAGTAGTATATTCACATCTTCAATAGCAGCAACAGCGGCATTCACTTACCATATTTAGGAGCTGTATCAAAACAATACACAAGGACGAATAACCAACAACGATTACACACGAACTTCACCGCACGCAGAACAAACTGACAGTCCACACATCTATAAAATATACAATACGCACACAGGTAAAACTCTTTGGATGACTAAAGATATATATGATTTTCCCAAAGCCATTGGCATTTCTGCACACGTGCCGTGGGATGTTAGTGAATATGGTTTATTAGATATATGGCATTTATAGCTAAATAATTCGATTCAGTCATAGCAGCATTCTTTTCATCGGTATTATGACTGGTTTGATGCGACCCGACACGAATATCTCACTTGCACTAACTTCTCAGAGTAGCACTTGCTTCCTACGTCCTCATGGTGGTGTAAAAATTATTATACCTCCATCTACGTCCTCAGTCATTTATTAGTATATTCCAATATCTGTTTTCCTCAAACGTTTTTACCACCTGCCGTTCCCTCTACTACCCTGGACGTTAATCCCTGATGTCTGAACACATGTCCTGTCATCCGGTCCCTTCTTCGTATCAGTGTTCTCCAAACGTTCCATTCTTCAGTGATTCTGTGGAGAGCTTCCTCATCTTATCAGTCCACTTAATAATCAACATTTTTCTATAGTACCACATTTAAAGGCCTATATTCTCTTTTGTTCCGGTTTTTCCACTATCCATCATTAACTACGATGTAGTGCTCTATTCCAAATGTACATCCTCCGAAATTTCTTCCTCAAATTAAAGCCTACGTTTGCTACCAGTATACTTTTCTTGGCCAGAAGTACTCTCTTTGCCTATCCTAGTCTGCTTTCTACGTCCTCCTTGCTTCGTCCATCATGGATTGTTTTGCTTTTTCTTCATTATTTGTAACTTTTCACAACGTATTTCCGTTGAGAGAAGCGCAGTAATTTCCGATCGTAACATTTTCTACAACTTTTGGCACAGTACTTTTACTACGAGTCTCTTTTAATGTTCTTTCCTCCATACCATTGTTGATCTGTCAATTTTTAAGAGCTACGATTCACTTCTCCTATTGCCTGGAGCACTAAGATCAACACTCGTATTTGACAAACACAGTTTTTGTGTTCACGGAATTTGTTTTGAGCTTTTACAATCACACTCCGGTTTTCACTATTCTGGACCATTTATCATAAAGCTTAGTGCCAGCACCAGTGTTTTCACAAAATAAAGTGGGTGGGTACTCTACTGCTGTCTACTCTCTGTTTCAAACAATTATCTAACATATTAGGTCCATTTTTTCTGTTGTAGCAGCACCTCATATTTAGTTTTTGGACTTGTAATCTCGTTTATTAGCACCGATATGATTTCATCAGCATTGTTTTTTCCCCTAAGTTTTATGCCCAATTCGTGGATGACACATATTCAGATTTTCTTCTTGGTGGTTCCATTAGCACAACTATAGTGGAACACAGTTTTGCATTTTACACTCATGATATTTAGCAACACGCTTTTTGTAGGAGCAGATGTTCAAGTCCAACACTTGACTAATTGACCGAGTTTTATTTGTTCCTGTGAAGTTCCTTTTTGTAGTGTGATATCAGACAAGTCAATGAATACAATACTATATGGGCGGAAAGAGGTGAGGAACAAACAATAATGCAAATAATATAAATACAAGGTATAAAATATTACATTCAAGGTTTTAACAAAAACAACACTACTGCAGGCAATATAAATACAAGACATACAACAGTACAAACATTGGCATACAAATTACATCATTTATAATATAACACATCTTTTACAAATCTTATAGTTCTAGAAATTCATTTAAATTATGTACAATATTGTTTATGATGACATGTGTCAGTTTCCCTTTGAATACATGAGGGTCATCAATTTCATTTATTATACTCAGTGGTAGCTTATTGTAAGTTCTTATTCCAGTCTGGATAACTCCTTTTTGCGCTATATTGTGATTAGCTGGTTCTCTGTGAACGTTTTGTTTCGGACTTCTGTTATCATTGTGAATGTAACAGTTAGTTTGGAAAAGTTTTTTGTTGTTGATTAAATATCATCAGCGAGTAGATGTATTAACTTGCAAGTGTCAATACTCCAAGTGTCTTGAATAGGTACCTGCAGGATGTCCAAATTGAAACACCTCAGATCAACTTCACAGTTCGTTTTTGCACTTTAAAAACTTTTTGCACTTTTGTAGCATTTCCCTACAGTATTTACCATACAAGATCAGAGAGTGGAAATATGAGAAAATTATTGTTTATGTGACAACATAGAGCAAAATATTTCTTAGTGCAAAGCATACTGAGCTTAGGTTTTGAGTAGGTAATTAATATACTCATTTCATCTTAATTTATTGTCCATTTGTATTCCTAGAAATGAAATTTCATTGGTATCTATTTCAAGGGATTCAAGGTCGTTATTTGCAGTCTGAAACTGTATTACATTTGTTTTTTAGAGGTTTATTGACAGACTATCTACACTCCTGGAAATGGAAAAAAGAACACATTGACACCGGTGTGTCAGACCCACCATACTTGCTCCGGACACTGCGAGAGGGCTGTACAAGCAATGATCACACGCACGGCACAGCGGACACACCAGGAACCGCGGTGTTGGCCGTCGAATGGCGCTAGCTGCGCAGCATTTGTGCACCGCCGCCGTCAGTGTCAGCCAGTTTGCCGTGGCATACGGAGCTCCATCGCAGTCTTTAACACTGGTAGCATGCCGCGACAGCGTGGACGTGAACCGTATGTGCAGTTGACGGACTTTGAGCGAGGGCGTATAGTGGGCATGCGGGAGGCCGGGTGGACGTACCGCCGAATTGCTCAACACGTGGGGCGTGAGGTCTCCACAGTACATCGATGTTGTCGCCAGTGGTCGGCGGAAGGTGCACGTGCCCGTCGACCTGGGACCGGACCGCAGCGACGCACGAATGCACGCCAAGACCGTAGGATCCTACGCAGTGCCGTAGGGGACCGCACCGCCAATTCCCAGCAAATTAGGGACACTGTTGCTCCTGGGGTATCGGCGAGGACCATTCGCAACCGTCTCCATGAAGCTGGGCTACGGTCCCGCACACCGTTAGGCCGTCTTCCGCTCACGCCCCAACATCGTGCAGCTCGCCTCCAGTGGTGTCGCGACAGGCGTGAATGGAGGGACGAATGGAGACGTGTCGTCTTCACCGATGAGAGTCGCTTCTGCCTTGGTGCCAATGATGGTCGTATGCGTGTTTGGCGCCGTGCAGGTGAGCGCCACAATCAGGACTGCATACGAGCGAGGCACACAGGGCCAACACCCGGCATCATGGTGTGGGGAGCGATCTCCTACACTGGCCGTACACCACTGGTGATCGTCGAGGGGACACTGAATAGTGCACGGTACATCCAAACCGTCATCGAACCCATCGTTCTACCATTCCTAGACCGGCAAGGGAACTTGCTGTTCCAACAGGACAATGCACGTCCGCATGTATCCCGTGCCACCCAACGTGCTCTAGAAGGCGTAAGTCAACTACCCTGGCCAGCAAGATCTCCGGATCTGTCCCCCATTGAGCATGTTTGGGACTGGATGAAGCGTCGTCTCACGCGGTCTGCACGTCCAGCACGAACGCTGGTCCAACTGAGGCGCCAGGTGGAAATGGCATGGCAAGCCGTTCCACAGGACTACATCCAGCATCTCTACGATCGTCTCCATGGGAGAATAGCAGCCTGCATTGCTGCGAAAGGTGGATATACACTGTACTAGTGCCGACATTGTGCATGCTCTGTTGCCTGTATCTACGTGCCTGTGGTTCTGTCAGTGTGATCATGTGATGTATCTGACCCCAGGAATGTGTCAATAAAGTTTCCCCTTCCTGGGACAATGAATTCACGGTGTTCGTATTTCAATTTCCAGGAGTGTATTATAAACCATTTGTATACTACTTGTGTTATTGTTTAAGTTATAATCTGCATTGGTAATTTCATGTCCTTGATCAATATACTAGCACAATCAGCAAACATTACTATATTTGCAGTGATATTTACTGCTGTTGGCAGGTCATTAATGCACACTAAGAAGATCAGTGGTCCAAGAATCGAGCCTTGGGAAACACCATACTTAATAGTTACCCACTCCGATTTTATTGTTTCACCTGAACTCTTTGTTTCCTGTTATGTAAGTGCGATTCTAGCCAAGCCAATAATTGATTTCTGATGCTGCAGTGTGGGAGTTTTTGTAGTAACATGTTATGTTTTCCACAGTTGAAAACTTTGGTGATATCACAGAAAATCCCTAAGGATTCCTTTTACAGTTCAGTTCATCTAGAATTACTTTTATGAGACTGAATATTGTCCTTTGTATGGAGAGTGCTTTGCTAAAGCAAAAACTGGGAGGGTGTCAAGAGCCATTTTGTGTTACTTGTTCATACAGCTGTTGTGCACTACTCGCCCAAATAATTTTGAAAGAACTGGCAGCAACGAGACAGCCTCATAGTTAGATATTACATGTCTCTTACCGCCTTTGTGTATTAGCATCTGCAGGATGTTTTAATCTCTTACGAAATACTCCAGTTTCCATAGACTTGTTGCCGGTCAAGTCACCACATAATTTTAGTGCCCTGGTTGATATTCCATCATACACGGAAGAAGTGGCGGTTCTTAGAGATCTGATGATTCTTATAATTCCGTTAGGTGTTGCGGATTTGAAGCAGAGTGACATTGTTGATGTACATTACGTAAGATTAAGTAGTTTTAAAGCTTATAAAGGAGCCTGAGTGTTTTGTGTTTCCTTGTTTTTGGCTACAGTGAGGAAAAACTTATTGAATTTTGAGGCTATCATTTTCAGATTACTGTGGTTAATCCTATTTTCTATGAACTGTGCTAACCCTGATTCTTCCGATATTTTGTCCCTGTTTGTTCCCGATACTATGGTTTTTCATATAATTTTTGTTGTGTAGTTTGACCTATATATTTGCTTTGCTTATTGCATATTTTTGGCCTTCCTGAATACATGGTTTAAGAGTTTCTAGTATTTCTTATAGTTTATTTTCACTGCTTTGTGTGTACTCTTCCTCTGTTCTAGGTAATGTTCCCTTTCCTGGCACATGATATTCAAATTCCAGATGTTATCTACTTTTTCTGCTTGCATACATTTGATTTAGTTTTGATATGTCTTTGGGGGAAACTGGCTTCAAAGTGTTTCGGAAAATGTTTAAAATGAGTTATTGGGTTCATTGTTTGTTATTCTGACATGCCTAACTTGGGTGTGTAAATTAACTGTTTTTCTGTTGCTGTGTTTTAAGATTGCTGTTTGATCATCATGATGCAGTCATCTACCCTTGTTGAGATTGAGATCACTGGATACAAGTTAAAGCAAGACATCAACGTTTCTAATTGTCTATAGTTGCTATTTGTTGACAGAAAGTCAGTGTTAATATCTCCACATAAATGATTCAGTTGCTCTTGGAAAGTGTTGTAAGGGCTGTTCCTAGATCAGGAAGAAATTTGGGATATTTCCAACCAGTGACCTGTAGATAGTTAATTATGATGAACAGCTTTTCTAGTTCTAGTTTGAATGCTCAGCATTCAGGATCTTATTAAATGCAGTATCGACTTACATCTACAACCTGTGACCTAAGAGTGTTATGAATGAAAATTGCAACACCTCTTTTTCTTAAGCTGGCTCTACAATATTTATATCTCAATTCTGTAATTTTCTAAGTTCGTCTGCACAATTTCTACACCTCTTAGATGACACTGTGTTAAAGAAAAAAAAACACATCAACAGCTCTTTCATCCAAACCTCTAGTATCCTGAATTGAAAACAGCAGCTCTTTCACACTTTAGGAACATTTTTCCACCTGAAGGGCAAGTGAGTGCCCTGAACCTTTCTCTGCTCCTCCACCCTAAGGAACATACAATGTAAAATTACAACACACAAATGTTTCTATCAGTGAACAAACGGAAATCCTTTTAAGTAGATACTTATTTGTTTTTTCATGTGCCCTACAGACAAGAGGGAGATGGAAGTTATTGTGGAATTAATGCCACGATTTTCTTTTGCTAAATACAAAATTAATTCTCACGCCATTGTTTTAAAATTTGGCTTAGTACTGGATAACCTACAGTCTATTTTTGTATATTAGGCACATAGTCGGCTGTTATAGGCTATAACAAGTCTCTTACTGAATTGTATAGTTTATCACTGTTTATAAACAATAATGTTATAGCATCTATTCAAGAAGGAAGTAATGTCTGACCAAAATAATACTCGATAAATATCTTTGCTATCTGGTTTCGGTACAACACTGGAAAACCTTTTATGGAAGATTTTAGATATTTCCGTCTTCGAGTTTGTAAAGTGTAGGATCATGATGAACTTCAAAATGAGTCACTCAGCTGATTAAATACGTAAAGTTAGTATAAAGTATATCCAAATGGACACTATTATACTGTTTAATTAAGCCAACGATTTGTCTGTGCAGATATTGGTGCAAATGTCTATGGATGCAATATATCACCTTAACAATCATCTGTCTGTGCAATCAGTATAAATCAAAGACAATTACCTATGGTCTATGACAGGGCTGCTAACTTTTAAATGCAAAAGCATCATACCAGTCACTTAAAATTAGAGATTTTAACAAAACATTATCTTGCATCAAATACAAAACGTTAAACCAAACGTGCAAATTTACTGGTAATAGTAATAATAATAACAATAATAATTATAATAATAATAAAAGAAATTCTTATACTCTAGGTTGTTAAATAATCCTCATGCAGACATATGTATAGTAGTAGCAGCAGTAGCAATAGCAATAGTACTCATTGTCGTAATAATGTAACACTGGCAATAGTGAAAAGTTCATGCCTTAGTACTTATGATATTGATCACCACAAATAGGATTATCTCACTTATTTCTGGCTCCATTTATCAGAATGTTGGGGAACATAGAGCAGCCTCTCTTTAGGTGGTGCGTATATTTTTGATTTAGAGCACACCTGGTAGCGGTATAACAGCTGGCTAATCTTTCCACTCCGAACGCATCATCCACTGAAATGCCAGCCCAGTATGTTTCAAAAACACCCTTGTTAGGGTCAGCTTTGACTATAGCCTCTGTCAATACAGAGGGCTCTAGCAACCAGAAGGATGAACTCCTCGAAGAGTTGCGCCAGCACAGTCGTTGCCACACATTCTGCATCCAGGAGACACATAAAGACCTTCAGCATAGGCGCCCCAAAATACTTGGCATGACACTTGTCGCAAAACGACCTCATAGTCAGCATGGCAGCACTATTTTTACAAAACCCAGCCTAGACATTAACTCTGCTGGAATCACTGCAAAGAACGATATTGAGGTCACAACAATTGAACTGCTTGGCGTTACAGAAACATCAGTTTATAAACCTCCTAGAGAAATTGTCATTTTTCAAGAAATGCCTAATTTTCATAGACAGCCAGCAAAGGGTGTTATAGACGACTTCAGTTGCCATAGTACTGGCTGAGGTTAAAGTGAAGATGATGGCAATGGAGTGTCGGTACTGAACTGGGCAGATTCTGGATCTGTGACCCTTATAAAGGGTGGGGAAAATAAAAGTGTTCTGGACGAGTGGATACGATTGGAGGTGAATTTAAGGGAACATTAACGGAGGAGGAAAAGACCTTCAATTACTTCCAGCAGGATGGAGCAACTCTACATTTATACTCCGCAAGCCACCCAATGGTGTATGGCGGAGGGCACCTTACGTGTCACTGTCATTACCTCCGTTTCCTGTTCCAGTCGCGTATGGTTTGCTGGAAGAACGACTGCTGGAAAGCCCTTGTGCGCGCTTGAATCTCTCTAATTCTACATTCGTGATCTCCTTGAGAGGTATAAGTAGGGGGAAGCAATATATTCGATACCTCATCCAGAAACGCACCCTCTCGAAACCTGGACAGCAAGCTACACTGTGATGCAGAGCGCCTCTCTCTTGAAGAGTCTGCCACTTGAGTTTGGTAAACATCTCCATAACGCTATCACGCTTACCAAATAACCCTGTGACGAAACGTGCCGCTCTTCTTTGGATCTTCTCTATCTCCTCTGTCAACGCGACCTGGTACAGATCCCACAATGATGAGCAATACTCAAGTATAGGTCGAACGAGTGTTTTGTAAGCCACCTCCTTTGTTGATGGACTACATTTTCTAAGGGCTCTCCCAATGAATCTCAACCTGGCACCTGCCTTACCAACAATTAATTTTATATGATCATTACACTTCAAATCGTTCCATATGCATACTCCCAGATATTTTACAGAAGTAACTGCTACCAGTGTTTGTTCCACTATCATATAATCATAGAGTAAAGGATCCTTCTTTCTATGTATTCGCAATACATTACATTTGTCTATGTTAAGGGTCAGTTGCCACTCCCTGCACCAAGTGCCTATCCACTGCAGATCTTCCTGCATTTCGCTACAATTTTCTAATGCTGCAACTTGTCTGTATACAACAGCATCATCCGCGAAAAGCCGCATGGAACTTCCGACTCTATCTACTAGGTCATTTATGTATATTGTGAAAAGCAAGGGTCCCATAACACTCCCCTGTGGCACGCCAGAGGTTTCTTTAACGTCTGTAGACGTCTCTCCATTGAGAACAACATGTTGTGTTCTGTTTGCTAAAATATCTTCAATCCAGTCACACAGCTGGTCTGATATTCCGTAGGCTCTTACTTTGTTTATCAGGCGACAGTGCAGAACTGTATCGAACGCCTTCCGGAAGTCAAGGAAAATAGCATCTACCTGGGAGCCTGTATCTAATATTTTCTGGGTCTCATGAACAAATAAAGCGAGTTGGGTCTCACACGATCCCTGTTTCCGGAATCCATGTTGATTCCTACAGAGTAGATTCTGGGTTTCCAGAAATTACATGATACACGAGCAAAAAACATGTTCTAAAATTCTACAACAGATCGATGTCAGAGATATAGGCCTATAGCTTTGTGCATCTGCTCGACGACCCTTCTTGAGAACTGGGACTACCTGTGCTCTTTTTTTAATCATTTGGAACCTTCCATTCCTCTAGAGACTTGCGGTACACGGCTGTTAGAAGGGGGGAAAGTTCTTTGTGTTGGGGAGCCCATAAATCTGATGTGTGTCACAACAACCTCCATAGTCTTCAAGAACTGCAGAGGAACGTTTCGGATGAGATTGCAGCAATTCCAGCTGTCCAGCTTCAATCTGCCTTCAGAAAATTGCTGACCAGAATCCAGAAGTGCCAAGAGATGAATGGTGATCACTTTCAACGTCTACTATAGTCAGGTTAGTGCTGTATTTCCTTTCCTATGCTGTGTTTCTTTGTACCATGAAACTCTATTCCCCGGGCCACTTTTATTTGCCCCACCCTGTACGTGATAGTAAGTAGCTACCATCTTCCAATAATGCTTGAGGGAAGTGTGGACACAATCCTGACCTTACATTTGCCAGCGACACCATCATAGAACTGTGCATAAAATCAGTATGCTCACTGATTCCTAAGTGCCGACACTGGCCAATTGTGTGTCAGAACTTGCCCGCAATGCATCTACAGCCTGTTTCATTTTGCCCCAGATACAACTTTCAAAAAGCAAACTAGAAGAAATTTAAAACTCTCGCTGATCAAGAAGTCATGCATATTAGCCCATACTCTGAGCAATACGACCACTTCGTAAGTGCTGTGAATAAATATTCTAGAATGTCCGTCACTCATGGATGTCGAACAACATATGTGCAAGAACTGACCCCAGAGAGTATTAGACTTTGATCATTACTATACATCATTTCCACAAGAACCATTTGGCCATGAAACTCATGGACTGCATTTACTCTTATTAATAACAGCCGCCAAGTCAGCGTTGTGATCACGCTAGTGGAAGAAACTTATTTCAGCAAAACCAGTGAGAAAGCCTTGAAACTTCACAGACGCCTCAGGAATGATTCAAATAGCGTGACCCCACAAAAAACACAGTAGCCAACGTTATTGCTCATGAACTATTAATGAATGGAAAATCTGATAACCGAAACATCAAGCTAAACTCTATAAACATGCGTACTTCTGTTATCTAGCTGCCTAGACCTTTCCGTTGGAAGAGCCGCAGAGAGTAGCTTGCAAGTGTAAAACAGGAAAGGCCGCTTGGTTGGACGATATTAGTAGCGAACAAATAAAGTGTTTTGGTCCTGCAACATTAAGGAGGATTTTGGACCTTTTTAATAACTGCTTACACTCTAAAAGGATCCCTAAAACCTGGAGGAAAGCTCATTGCATCACTATTCTGGAGAATGATACCGACATGCAAGACAGAAGTAATTGAACATGGTGTCATACCTCAACAAGCTAGTAAAAGCTGCACTTCACCGATCTTCAGTCTTACCCAGTATATTGAAGATGGTTTTGAATCATGTATGATCACTGGTGTGGCCTTTGTTGACCTCTCTGGTGCTTACAACACTGTAAATCATAAATTACTCCTAAAAATCCTATGGCATCACTAATGACTCTATTTTAGCCAACTTGATTGCCATCTTCCTTAGCAACAGGAGATTCTTTGTGGAGTTTCAAGAAGGACGCAATGGATGGAGACTACAAAAAAATGGGCTCCTGAGGACAATGTTCTGGCCCTTATAATCTTTAACATATACACAAATGACCAAACACTGCCACCATACATAAAAGTTTTCTGTGTGTGGATGATTTCGCTATGGCAACCCAGGGAAAGGATTTCCATGATGTTGAAAATAACCTTTCTGAAGCATTAAAAGAACTATGATAGTTCTTCAAAAATAATAACTTAAAGCCCAATGCTACCAAAATGCAACTCTGTGCTTTCCACTTAAAATGCAGACAGGCCAACCAACAACTAAATATATTATGGAATAGCATTCAAATCAAATGTTCCTTTTCCACAAAATACCTTGGGGTGACCTTAATTTACAATTTCTATCTGGCAAAATATTTTTGGTGTGTTATTGAATTCCATGCAATTTTTCCCCATAAATAGTGCTCAGATATTCACAGCCAGTACTGTTATCAAAAACATTTACATGTTGCTCACTTATTTCTAAACAAATTAGAATTTATATATATATATATATATATATATATATATATATATAGAAGAACAAAATTATTTAAAACTTTAAAACATTGTTTGAGAAAATAATTATGATCTGAAAGTCTGGCGAAAGAAATAAAAATAGCAAAAAATTTTTATGCACATAAAGAATGGAAAAAGCAATTAACAGAATTAATATAAAACTTAGAAATAACTGAAGTAGTGTATATGTCAAATAGAATTTTTATATAATAATTATAACTTTATTCAAAAAATATGAGGTAAAGAAGGAAGGAAATGTTTCTTATTTTTAATAAAGCCTAATATACTAAAAACTATTTTCTAAATTTCTTACTTTCTGATTCAAATTTTGATATTTTGTATGATTCTCAAAATTATGATTTAAAAAAGAAATCTAGGGAAGAAATATATTTAGAAAACAGATAATACAATGAAAACAGTAATTGTAATTATATTATTGTTTAAAGAAATTCCCAATACACAATTTTTTGTATTAGACAATACAGGAAACTTATAATATCTACATGGTGCTGTATGACAATTTTTTAGATCTATTCTTCTGTCATACTAAATGAGAATTCTTTCTTAACTTCCTTGTTGATTAAATGTTGTGTATTAACATCTCTGGTTATCTGATTGTACTCTAAGTGTATCTTTTCTCCCACTTGATTCTCAGTTAACCTTAACATAAATTCTCGAATGAACTTTTTAATATTGTCAAAGTTCAAAGTAAAACCCTTTATCTTCATCACTTTTTTAATTAATTTTCTCAAAATAGTAACCTTTAGGTGCAGTTGAAGCCAAATTTGTAATCTAATCATTTCCTAACTCATTAGTACATTCACCCAGCATACAACATGTTTCTACAGTATTTTTACCACTATCATTGTATGCTATAGAATCAGTATCAAAATATATACCAAATTCTCCTAACTTACCTAACATATCATAAAACCTAAGGCTTGCATTTTATGTTGTGAATGCCCCTACAATTTTTTTGGCATGTTATTTTCCACATAACACTCTTTAAAATTGTACCTCATCTAACCATATTCTCATTAATAAAGTTGATATCTATATTGACTAATCGATCATTCAGTAATATCTCATAAAATTGTTGTAAACCTGTGACGTGCTCTGTTTTACTTACATTCTGTCACTGTCCAAATTTAGCTTATAATGATCCAATTCAGTCCTCATTTCTTCATCTACAGTTTTTATATATAACTCTTTGCTTTCAAAATTTTGTGGACTGGTTTCTAATTTTATTTTCATAAAGTCTTTTACACAATTTTTAAACAACATGTTGTTCTTATTTCTAAAATCCTTTACTTCATACTCATCTAAAAACTTGTATCCTTTTTTGTAGCTTTATTTACTCCATTTGTTGTACAAGTTCCAATACAACTTCTTTTGTTATCATAGTGATTACATTTATTTATTTTTTCCTCTGCACATTTGACGCATAGAAATAAAAGTTTTTTCATTTTTATCGATGTTTGTTCATACTGACAAAACTGAATGATACAATCCTCTAGGTGCCAATATTTAAATTTTACAAAATCACACCATTTTTTTAGCATAGTATCTTGGTCTGCTCATGATTGCTATCCTGTGCCCCTGAGCAGGAGTTGCGGAATCTGGGTGTTGTCTAGTGTTGGCGATATGATTACATTAACCTTGGTGGCTGCAGATGCATTACTAGCGGAAGCTGATGCTGCAGGTTTGTTGGTGTGTGTTGCTGATGCGTCTTCTCGTTTTCCACATGTAACTGGAACGACTTCTTGTTCTGTAGGCGGCACATCCATTGGGTCTGGCGACACCAAGGCAAGCTACTTGCTCTAGTGTTGCCCTGGCTTTTTCCTTTGCATGATGAGTCTCGCTCGAGAGACGCAAAAAATTGCTTTTTATGACAAAGCGCTCCTGTTAGCACATGTGTCGGTATGCTCCAGCCGACAGCACTTGGCAGAGTGATCAGTCTCCACAGTTCTGTCCTTAGATGGGCCAATTGGCACCGCCATGACATCCTCAGACAATGGAATCATTTGGATGTGGTATGGAGAGCTTTGGGTCAGCACTCTGCTCTCTCAACTGTTGTTGTCTTTTCAGGAATGGAGCCACAATTTCTCATTCAAGTAGCTCCTGAAGTGGCACCACGAGGCTGAGGTGGTCCTGTTCCAGCCCTTCCATCAAGGCAAAATCCCTGGTTGCGCTGGGAATTGAACCTGGGTCCTCTGCATGGCAGTGAGCTATACTGACAACTCAACTAAGAGGTAGACAGGATAGTGATTCATAGTCTATTGAAAGTTTTACTTTTAGTATTGTGGCAGTGTACTGTAGAGTTACCTTTAATTCAATCTTGTTATGAAGCATACACTCCACTAGGGAGTAAATCTATTGCTGCACAGGTCTAAGAATCCCTGTAACCCTGAAGACACTGATGCAAGATGTTCCTTTATCAACTTAAAACAATAGTCTGACTGCGGTCTTCCATATAATACATACTGTCATTTTTATTCAGTATATACTGTCACCAAAGATTATGGCATTGGATAGTACTGAACGAAAGTATAATAGCAATCACTTAACACAATGAGAGAGATTTCCAAGCGAAAACGGGCAGAACTAATAATTCTGATAAGTCTGGAACGATTTTTTTAAAAATTAAAATTTTCCTTTTTTGTAGGGTCAATTGCTCTTGTTTTCTCTATTGAAGAATAATTAGCAGCTGCTATGATATTTCGATCGCTGTAGTCCTTGGTCTAACTTCTCACAGACATGTGTGACTCCTACAATGCGCAACAGAATTGGAGGATCACTGCGTCAAAACCCCATAATTATTTCTCATTGCGAGACATAAGTTTGAAATTTGGCCCAAATATGCCTACAACCTTCCTCTGTAATGGTGCAAAAGCGTGGCACCCTGTGACGTCACTCTTGGACTCGGCGACACTTCAAACAGTAAAGTTTCAACACACGTAAAAAAAGTCACAACTGAGAAGTTCATGTGAGATGTAAAGTGGGTTTATGGTGTCATATTTGCACCAAATTTCACCACAAATCTCCTCAATACCACCGTAACGTGTCACACGATGGGAAGGTCGTCACACCTCCTATTACCCCAATTTGAACCCTTCTTTAAGCGTAGAGATCAATAGAGATCAGAACCGCGACACCCAGCGTTGAAATCACGCTTTTTTCTTACTACTCGTGCTCGCCAGACTTGTGCTCGTCATACTCGTCTGTCAAGAGACTTGTCAAACTTGTCTGACTTGCACTCGTGCTGCTTCTATCTTCGTCCACACTATTCCAATTGCTTGGCAGGCTATGGTTAGTGAGGATCCGCACCGTACTGGCAGTCATGGGCAGTGCCAGTTTACTAATTTAAAAATTGATGAAATTATTATAGCAAGTGCCAGCTTCCTTGTGATGCGCCTTTTAGCTCAGGAGGAAGGTAGAAGAAGATGCTGCAAAGACCCAAGACAACGCAGGTGGTGGATGACCACAGTTTTCAGGGCAGAAAACGATATAGTGGGAGTGGTTTGATGGATGACTTGGATGCTGAAAACATACAGTTCAAGACATTATGCCACATGTCCGCATCAGATTTTGAATATCTGATAAATTTGGTTGGACGGAAAATATCAAAGGCTGACAGCAAATTTCGGAAGGATATACCAGTTACTGAGCCCTCAGTTTTTTATTTAAGGTCTCCAAGCAAGTGATATCAAATATTGTTCCTGAAGTATGTGCAGCTCTTACTGGCAGCTTGAAGGAGTTTGCAAAGGTAAGTTAATAAATTATACAAATTTTGTTATTAATAGATTTCTGTTCATCAGTTAATAAGCAAAATAAATAAAAACATTTAGATTTAAAGAATGAGAAACAATTAAGCGCAAAGATTATTATTTTTAATTATAATAAATTAAGCAGATCCAGAAAGTGTGGAGAGCCTTGTTCAGTGTTGTCAGAAGTAGAAGTAGAAGTAGAAGTAGATGCCTGTTGGAAGTTGTTTTGCATCTGATCATGGGCATGAACATGTTGAGTTGAAGGAATCGGTAAATGCAACGAGCAACTGTAGTCGCTGTTGGTTGAACTTGGTCTAGAATGTTCGAAACAGTCGCTTTCTGCTCTGTAAATCGTGTCAGAAAATTCTTTTTTAAGAAAAGCACATGTTCTTTTGTCCATGTACTGTAGAACATTCACTATGTTCTCCACATAGACGTCAAACTCGTCTCAAGTTTTAGATAAAGCAGTTTGTAGTGCATTATATGCCTCTCCTATACGAGTGTCTTCCGCCCTTTTTCTCTGATTTTTTTCTAGGTGAAGCAAATACCTTCATGCGTGTGTTTGATGTGGATGGTAGTTTGTTGCCTTGTGTTGTTTGATGATAGACATCTTGACTACTAATTTCTTCTCAAGTGCACACTGTACCTTCGTTTGTATCAATGCCCATAACCCTCCATTCTTCCAAATCCTCCTTAAATTCCTCCTAAAACAAAGCAACGACAATAGCAAAGCAAGTAAAATAAAAAATAGAAGAATGGGTGTAGGAAAAGGGGGATATACGATAATAAACGTCAAAAATTGGGAACAATGATACGTTGATAAGTGAAATGCAGAATATTCATTATAATGATTACCTGCCTACTATTACACAACATTATTGATTTTAATTATTATTAATCTTCATAATTATTAGAATGGCCATTATTGTCAATACTATTAGTAATTTATTTATATTACTTAGAGTTATTAGTTTCTATTTACTTTTTTGCACATGTCACAGACACAACAAAAGTAGTTCCTTGTAGCAAAGGAATATGAGAGAAAATGGAACTTTCCTCATTGCCTCGCTTCAATGGATGACTAACATTGTGCAGTACAAAGCCTAGTTAATTTTGGAACGGATTTTTTAAATTATAAGCCTTTTCGGTATAGTGGATGTTGACTATTGTTTTTTGTATGCTGATGTCAGCTTCCATGGTCGAATTTCAGACAGTGGTGTTTTTCGAAATATATTTTTTTAAGAATATGTGTACTGTTATCATCGTTTTTCCAGACGATCATACCCTCACAGGTAGACAGAAATAAGTACCCTATGTTATTGTCGCAGATGACGTGTTTCCCCTCAACAGTCATATCATGAAGCCGTATAGTGGACAACAACCTCGGAGGTCAATGAAAAGAATTTTTAGCTACAGACTTTCAAGAACATGGCGGATTTTGGAAAATGCGTTCGGAATTCTTTCTTCTGTATTCCGGATACTGAGAAAGCCTATATTACTACAGCCTGAGAAAGCCCGAAGTGTATTATGACTTGTATATACCTCCATAATTTCTTGCGAAAAAGTTCTGCTTCCAGACAAATTTATACCCCTCTAGGAGCAGTGAATCATGAAGAGAATGGGCATTAAAAGCCAGGAACTTGGAGACATGAAACCACTCCTGCTACAACATTTACATGATTAGCGAACATTCCACAATGTACAATGCAGATTACCCAAGATGTTAGAGATGAATTTGCTGCTTATTTCACTTCGGAACAGGGAAGATTAACATGGCAAGACGATTACCAATAACTTATTCAAAATAATTTTCAGTTACTAGCTACATACATACTAGTGACTGCCTGACTGTACACATTTTAACCATCTATATATGTGAAGTTTTACCTTCATTAATTCCTATTTTATTATTTTTATTTCCTCAAATAACATGATACAGAAATAAAATACATATAAACGTACATGTGCTTAAATATATTGTGTTAGAAAAATAAATGTTATTCGTTATTATTTATTTATTACTAGCTGAGTACCCAGCGTTGCCACAGTATATATTCCAATCCTGTTAGTCCATTTCCTCCTTTCCCCTCTGTAACATTCAGAGTTCATTTTGCCATAAAACCTATAATTTTATCACAATTAGAACTTTTTTAATTTTTAAATCTGAAAACTATAGGCAATTACTAGTATGTTCCTAATAGAAATTATAGTAAATTAAAATAAATATCTTAAGATAAGATATGACAAGGTGAATAGTATGTAAGGGAATAACACCAAAAAATTTAAAAATAACAAATGAGCAGGGACTGAAATGTAAGCTGAGAAAGACAAAAAGTAGCTGTGGACACAGAACCCAAAGGGGACCAAACCCCTTAAGTTTGTTAATAGGTTTCTTATATATTTCCAAAAATAATTTTTTTCCTTACATATGTGTTGATTGTCTTCTGCAGCTGATATTTGCACTGAAGAAATTCAAATGCTTTAAAAGTAAACCAGTTTGGAGCGTTCACTTCCTCAACCCAGCGCCAGACTTCCCAGGCTCATTTTTCTTCTGGCGGACTTTCCTATAAGTGACTAATAAGGCGGTCTTTTTTTTTTTTTTTAATTCAGCCACATGCATACGGAGTTCTGTGGCGATGGAATCCCACGCTTCACCTTTTTTAAATTTCATTTATATTGGGAGTTTGTTGCATCCCACAGCACAGGATATTGTTCAAAAGTATTTATGAATTTAATGGCAAAATCGTCGATCAGCTCCATTTTAAAAGAAAAACTGATGTCCACAACACACAAAGACAACAATACCATGACCAAACTGTATGAGTGCGGCGAGCCAACTGGTGAATGCTTGTTGCTGTCAAAACCAATCGCACAGCTGGCCGCGCATCCCTTTGACGTACCGATAGCAGCCAGAGCGAAATAAGCCATATGCTCGGGCGACTCGCAAGCCTGTTTTGCAGCGAGCCCTCAGAGCCTTCCACCGTCCACATTACTCGTAAGGCTCACAAGTCTCACAAGTACATGAGACACACGTGTAGTGTGGAAGCACCTATGCTTTTTCACCTTTCTGCTTCATGCCCTCCTGTGGCGTGTTCATGGAGTGTTGCAACATTGATACATGCATAAATAAAACGGCGAAGGGTCCCCCTAAGATCCTCCCAGTTTGGCAACGCCCTTGGTGGCACTTGCCCACTTTTACTGAGAATTTTAGAAATCTGCATTTCCAGAGAAAACCTATGACTAAGTCCTAGTAGCTTGTAGATAGGCAACTGACCTCAGAGAAGTGTCAAGTGGTTGACGACCTGTCATTGTCTAGGGTTATTTCGCAGGTTTTCTTCGTAAAGGCACATTTTTAAATTTCTTAACATTTGTGGGTGGGTGCCATCAAGAGTGTTAACTGAGGGGAGTCCTAGAGGGACCCTTTGCCGTTTTATTCAAGCGTGTGTCAATGTCGCACCCCTCTGTGATTAAGACACAGAAGGGTATTAAGTAGGAGGGATGAAAAATCATAGGCACTCTTTGCTGCTTCGTATCATGTTCAAATTTCGTCGAATGGTTTTGAACGGTCCCTAATGTTTCCACCCCGTATTCCAGAAGAAAAATTGCGGTCGCACTGCACCCCAATGGAGTGCGATCACGTTCATGGGGTTGATGGCTCACAATGTCCTTAGAGAAGGATTGAACCGCCCATCGGGTGTCACCCTTTTGTTGTCGATTTTGAACCATAGTCAGTCTGAAATGCTTTCCTCTGCTACCCATAAGAAAACCGCATGATTTCTATGCTGGGAATCGCACTTCTGACTTCAAAAGACGGGATGCAATGTGGGTAAGAGGAGGTGTGATGACGTTCCCACTTTGTGACAAGTCCACGGTGGCACTTAGCTGAATTGTGGTGAAATATGGTGCCAATATCACATCATTAACCCACGGTACACATCGCATGAAATTTTGAGCCGTGGTCCTTTTTTTCGTATGTTTCGACACCTTGCTGTCTAAAGCACTGCCCAGTGCAAGGGGGACATCACAGGCCGTAACGCTTTTGCATCATTATAGAAGAAGATTGTATGTACCTTTCAACCAAATTTCATTCTGTTGTGCAGTGTGTATATACAGTTCAGTCACATCGATATGACCATCCCCAATGTTCGACATGAATAATAACCACTTACAGATGACAGGTGCTAGCACTAGCAGTGGAGGGTGTATGAAACGCGTGGTAACATAGACAACAGTTCATTCGTTGGTTTAATGCAAAAATGGGGCTATTATCTGACGTCCAAAACGGCATGATCATTGAGTTTTGGGCCAACACCCTGCAACAATGGTTGGAAGGGTCCAGGATGGAGGAGGGGGCGTTATGGTCTGGAAACGTTTTCATAGCTTTCACCTGGTTGATTTTGCCATTCTGGAAGGCACACTGCATATGCACAAGTACACATCTATGTTTGGGGACCAAGTCCACCTCTGCAGTGGTCTGCACGGCAAAACGTGGTTAGTCAGGCGTTTGGCAGATGGTCACATTAATGTGACCGGTTTACATTATTACAATAACTTCAGCAAAGAAGTTTATAAAGCACTAAGGCATGTCAATCATTTTATATTTCACTGTGTACACAAAGACGAGAAACGCTAGACTGAACAAACAGCTGACTCAGATATGTTTTTTGAGCCAGATCTGCGATCATCTCCCATCCACACACTATGATTTGTTTGCACAGCTGTGATCTTTACCCACAGATCTGAGTAACTTAGCTCAAACAGCCAACTCCATCTTCCAGGTTTTGCGTGTATCTCATACCTGCGCAATTCTCCTGTTTGCACATTACAGTTTGTCTGCACAGATGTGATGTGCACAAATAAATAGTTTTATGCAGACCAGCCTTTAGGGTTGGCATTAGAAACTCAGGATAACTGCCCGCTAACCTCTATTTCCGGAAGAAATATGTTCTACCAGTTTTGTTACAGTAGCTACAACCACCATTCTCAAATTATGGGGGTCCTTCGAATGCAATAACACTGGCCACATGTGACTGGTAGGAACCACTCTGCAAACCAGCTGGACCACCTACACGGGCGTTCACAAGGAGGTGGTTAAAAGTGGACACTCACCCATCCATCCTCCTAGTATCTGGAGTACAGAGTTTTTATTCATTACATAATTCTCCTTCACCACAGATAATCATCAGTTCATTGGATGTAATAAGTTTTTGTGTCACATTTAAAATGTAATTCTTGTCACATGACAAATCATGAAACTGGCATTTGTATATGAAATGGCAATTCAAAGATTTTGCTCTCTGCCCTGTTGACAAATTTCTGCAGATGCCCATGAACACGTACAATCTGTGTTCAAAGGCGATGGATACTCTTCACATCAGTTGACCATTCACGAAATAACAGGTGCTTTTCAAATCCAGGGCTCTTAAGACATGCATTTTAGAGCCCAAGTGTACTAGACTCTTTTGCTCCAAATGAACATGTCTATTATATCCGAATACTGAACATTTCTGGAGGAAAACCATGCATAAAACAAGCCAACATTCTTTCTCCACCTTCTGATGCTGTCGATAGTTTATAATGTTCCCACAGCGACAGTACTGGTACTTTCATAGCAAGAAATATTATTCCACCATTTCCTTTTAAAATTTCGTATTTTCTGTAAACAGCTGACCAGTCCCAAAATAACTTTGTCTTATTTAGTAAAAGTTTGAAGACATCAGGCTCATTATGCTGAAAAAAAAATTGTCTTTTACCTAGCACTGTTTTCATCACTTTTACTGTTAGCTGTATAATTTCTTCACAAAGGGATGAATGAGAGCTTTCTGGTCCTGGATTTGCTGAAGTCAGTCGACTTCATGTTTTGTGTCTGGCCGCAGGCAGCCTCAGCAATCTAATACAGAATCTTACACATATAGCCACTGCAACCTGATTGTTGTATTGTGTTTGTTTGTTGCCACAGTGTAAGTTCTACTACTGGCTCTTTTTAATTTTGAACTGATATGGAATTAGGAGCAAAAAGCACTACCATTCAACATTCAATTATCAAGTTCGATTTCATGAATTCTGTAAGCATTTGTCACGCCCCTGTCTGTTTTTACTTTTGTAGATATGCAATACATAGCGGTTGACAGCTTGTATGGGGGCCAGTAGCGGATACTGTCAATGCTGCTTGGAGTATAAATTGATATGTGAGGCGAAGTATTGTGCCGGAATTGCTTGATGTAAGAGCGATTTGTTCACTCTGCCCTGCCCCTCACACGTCAGCAGCCAATCTGCAGGGAAACAGTGGGGAGAGCTTGCTTTTCCTGTCAGTGCACTTACCATCTCAGAATTCGTTCATCTTATTGTGAACAAACTATAGATTTTTATGAATCAAACAGACAGGATTTTCACCCTTTTTCTGAAGATGTAAAGCTGCAGCTTGTTATATCTTCAAATGACACTTTTCGTACCAATTTTAAAAGCTCTTGTTGGCTCTTCTTCCTTCATACGTGAGACCCTGCCAATTTCATTCACACAACCTAATGCGATTTATAAAAAGTAATAATACGTTCCATACTAGGAAACGACTGTATGTGAAATGTTGTGTATGTGAGTGGCCGCAATAACACTTGTGTACTGTTATAATAAAACTGATCAACTTTATTTGCATAAATACGAGACTCCACAATATCTCAATTTCTATCTCTGCATCAACCTTTTGCAGGTCGTTGTCCCCACAGACCCCCTCCAGTGCAGAGTTTCAAAGCTAGAGAAACAGGAGGCGCCATTATTCCCAAACATACTCATGCATAAATGATGGGGTCCATAGGATTCAGCCATAGTGAAAGCAGGGAGGGTCATTGGCATCGTCTCAAATTGATTACATTGGCATGCCATTATCTCCATCCAGCAGAGGGGCCAGGGTGTCATACCGAAGTAAATAGAACTCAATATTTACATACATATATGTACTAAAATACTTTCTTTGAAAAATATTATTGTGGTCAAGTAAATACTATGTCAGATGCAGAGAGACATCCCAATAAGTTCTGACGCAGTCTGACAGAGTAGGGCATAAGGTACTTGAGATGAGGGACATTCACACATGGATGTGACTGATGCATTGCCCCCTCCCCCCCCCCCCCAACTGGTCACATCTCACACAGTGTGGGTTGCATCTGAATGCTTCTCGTAAGAGGTTATTTGCACAGTTGACTGCCAGAAACATCCAGTCTGATCAAAGAATCATCCATCCTATCTTAGTGATTTACAGGCGTTTTTACGGTAAATTAATCTGAGAGACAGTGCTGATGATTAAATATAGATACAATCGATACTGTCACTAGTGCAACAAAGTAACTGGACAGACTGGTCAGAATCAAGGATATTAAAGGAAATGCATTTAGAGGCATCCACAAACCATCAAAATCCATGTAAATAAAAAAGATAAACTTCTCATATCCATTTACGAAAATGCAAATGCATTTCAGCAGACTTGTGCATATCAAAACATCACATGGAAATCTCTGAAATTGAACGGATTCATGTTATTTGTTACAAGCTAATATCATACTGAGAACAAAGTTTTTCAAAATTGTACTATTGTATAAAACATTCTCAGACTTCTTACCACATCAATTAAGGGTAAAACCTCGAGCTTTCGAGGATTACCTCTATCGTCTTCATCAGGAACAACTCATGGTCTTACCCTGAACTGATATGGCAAAACGTTAGAGAATATTTTATAAAACTAATATCATACTATTGTGGAACCAATTAAATGAAATGAGGTGTAGCTATATGTGTAAGAAAATGTAGTTAAGTCAGAAGTACTTCAGGTTAAAGAATATTGTGTTGAAAAGCTTTTTGAGTGCTGTACCTCAATAATTGATCAGGAAACACACAAGCTTGTAGCACTGACAATTAAATAACACCAGAAGGAGATGTTTTAAACTTCAAAAATCAGTTAGAAACAGCTCTAAAAAGGTTATGCATCTTTAACTGGAAAATAATTGTTTCTGGAGACTTCGGCATTGGTTTACTGTCAGATGGTACTGTGACGCCTGGTGACGCTGATCTCCAGCTTCAAATTATTTTTCACAGTACAAATCTCTAAGGGGATTGAAGGTCATAGTGGAACAGATATTGACAGTTTGTTTTTAGATCCGACAACACGCAGTGAATTAGCTGTAAAACCAGTAGTCAGTATTAACAACAAAATATACTGACCATTTAGGTAAAGATTGTAGAAGAAGAGTATTATATCACAGAATAGTAAACAATTATTCGACCACAGTGTTTAGAGAGAAATTACTAGAAGAACACTGTGGAAAAATTAAAAAAAAAACAGACAGTATTGATGAAAAATTTAACTCTTTCTTACAGATATTCATACAGAACTTTGAGACTTGATTCCCCCTAAAATAAATAATGGCAAAAATTGATCAGAAGCAAGGACAAGGGATGGTTAGCTCCTGGAATTAAAGTATCTTGTGCTAGGAAGAGAAAGCTCTACATAATTCAGAGATCAAGCAGTAGTTGAATAATTCACTTTCTCACTAAAAAGCAAAAATCACATACTATGCCCTAAAAATAAAATACTCCAAGATCAAGACAAAAACTGTTTGGAAAATTATTAAGGGAGAAACAAACAGAAATAGTAATCAGTGACTTAGAGCATGTTTCCTGATGGACTTAAATGTGCTGTAGTAACACCAGTCTACAAAACTGGAGATAAACCTCTAATTACAGACCTGTGTGACACCTTCCAGTCTTTTCAGTGTATTTGAGAAAGTTGTATACAATACAATAAAGGCTCATTTCGTTGAGAAAAACTTCCTAATTGCCTTTCAATTTAGCTTCTGTCAAGGATTCTGCACAGAGAAAGCTGTAAAAGGTATCACAAATCAAGTGTTAGTAGAGCTAATAAGAAAAATTATCATGATGGTGTATTCTGAGGCTTTTGAAAATTTGGTTGTATAGGAAACACAATTCTACTTAGGAAACTAAAGTATTATGGCATTGATGGAATCCTTGTTGCATGGCTGGAATCTTACCTCTGTAATAGAAAGCAGAGGGCTTCATTAACATACTACATCTCAAGCATGAAAATAACCTCAGAATGGAGGAAGATAGGATGCGCTGTGCCACAGGGATTGGTACTTTCTTGTTTTTAGCCTACATAAATGGTCTTCCAATGACTTTATAGGGATGTTCCAAACTATAATATTTGCTGATAACACAAGCATTCCAATTGAGGATCCAGTCTCACATATAGCAAACACAGGCAAGATGAAAACTGACCAGGTCTACAAGTAGTTCAGAGCTGGCAGCTTCTTTATTATTTATTTATTGGATCCATAGACAAAATACATTGTATGAAACAAGTAAAACTTTGTTACATACACTGTTTACTTACTATAATTTAGCAGATTATGATTTTGTACAGTAATATTCTAGATTTATTTCGTATAAAATTACAATTTTGTTTATATCATATATACTATATATACTTGTACATGTAACGTACATGTTTTGTAGTACAGCAATTGCAGTGAAATTTGTCTTAAGCTATAGTGCACATAAAATCATTTATACTTTAGTAAAAGATTTCAATTAAAAAATTTCTAAGAGATTTTTTAAAAATATTTTCATTGTTTATCTCTATCATGTTGCCGACGGTTTCTCCAGTGCTTTGGTCCTGCATATCATGGATTCAATTTGTATTTCATGCTGTTGTGTGTGTGCCCATGGAATAGGTTCTGTTTCCTTCTGTCATATTTGTGTTGTGTTTTCTTACCTTGAATTTCAGAAGCATATTTGAATTTTGTCCTACATAGGAATTCATAAAGGTATATACCGCATAGTGCTAATATCATAACTTGAATACTCTATTAATGTTTGAAAATCATGTATAAAACAAAAAGTAATGGGAGAAGAATTGATACCTTTGGACAGAGATGGAGAATTCTCATTTCAGATCTTATTTTCCTTCTGTCATTTTTATAATATCTGTTTACTTGTTACACATTCAATCTCTTTCGTTCCTTCTTATACCATGTAGTCCTAATCCCTCTACTAAAATTTTACGATCGAAGCAACTAAACATCTATGTTCGACCCTTAAATAGTCCTACATACTTATTTTTAGAGCCTAAATCGAAACTGACTTGTTGATGAGATCTATAACTGCATCTATGGAGCGATCTTTCTGGAAGTCAAATTGGTTCCTGTTGGTTAATTCATATTTCAGCAGAAGTGCAATGAGCCTTTGTGTATACGTTTGTTCAGTTGTTTGTAATATGACTGGTAGAGGAACTATGGGTTTGTAATTTTCTGGTTTTCATTTGTTTCCAATTTTATTTATTGGTTATATGAATGCTGTGTTTAAGCAGTTTGCAACAATCCCTTACACAAATGATGTTGATTAGTTATTTATTTAATTTCAATAGATGATAATCCATCAGTTGCACATCATTTAGTTTGTTTTAGGTTTTTTATGATGAGTATTGTTTCTTCTCCAGTCACTGGAAACAGCACCACTGTTTTTCTCATGGGAACTAATAAATATTTTTCATGAGTTATTATATTTAGTATCCATCTGTTTTCTTAGTTTTTGGCATACTGTGGCAAAATTATCAAAGTCTAAACCTCAAAAGAATCATATTTGGCAATTTAAAACAAGCAGCAATAATCTTTTAGCACCAAAAGTAGCCATTCATTATGAAGCACTGAATACAGCACAGTGTGTAGAATATCTTGGCTCCAACTGGATAACAAGTTAAAACGGAATCAACATATGGGTAAAGTATCCCAGATGCTCAATGAAGCATGTAATGGCCTTAGAATCATCTCCAGTTGTGCTGACCTAAAGACAAGTGTGTTGGTGTATTTTGCATATTTTTGACTGTCTGTTGGTAAATACAACAGTCATCTGGGACAGTGTATCTAAGGTAAATAAAGTGTTTATTCAGCAGATGTGAGCAGTAAGAACACTGCTTAAAGTTGATACCAGTACATCTAGCAGGAGCCTTTTCAAGGAGGTTGGAATTCTTATACTTGCTTCCTGATACATTTGCACCCTATAATATAACCAACCTGATTTTTTTGTCTCTTCTTTGTTGCCACTTTGGTAGCATATTAGTCTGTAGTCATGAAACTTAAAACCATGATGAATAGTAGATGGTGTTTATTTATTAATATATGCACTTCCATAGTCCTGAATTCACTTTCCTACAGATTTTTAAACTGGATGTCATAGCTCTCAAATACAACAACAGTTGAGTGGAATTATTTATCAGATTAATTATAATGTTGTTGCAGTATAGTTTTTAGAAACATATCAATGAATTGAGCATTGTTGTATTGAATGTGGTGTAGAATACAGTTCACATTTACTTGATGTATCACACTAAACACATTGTCTTGCAGTAATATACCAGAAAAGTTGCACAGAAATATTTCACTTAGTTCTGTCCTTAATGAAAATTGCAACACACAACAATATATTATTCCACCGATTTGATGGTCCACGTTTTCTGTTATTTACAGCACCAGGTACTAAAAATAATTACAAATCTGAATTAAGGAGTTCACTACAGGTTTCTTAGGCATCAAAATTACAAAGTTTGTTTCTGATAAAACTACATGTACTTTTGTGGAAATGACAGCATAGCGAATGGATCCCACAGACTTTTAGAGGTTGGGTGTACACAGATGTCAAGTGAGTGTTTACCGGGAGTGAACTTGGAGCAGACGAATGATTTTGGGTGGCATCTAGCTATTTGAAGGCCGATGTACGAACATATTGCTGTTTTGGAAACTACATTATCATTTGTAAAACTGCTAGGCTAGGTTCTGCTACTCATAATGGACTATAAGTATTGACAGTAAATTGTTCGTCAAATATGTAGTGGTCTACCGATCCAGAAAACAAAATAAAACCATTTCATGCATCCCAGTTGGGAATAATCTACTTACAGGTACAAGTGCCATAATGAAAATTACGGTAAGTTATGCAGAATCTGAATGGCGTAATCAGTTAGTGAACTATGCCATCTTCTGCATCATATTCAGATCACGAAAGTATAACTCCAACAAGTAGAAGGGCAGAATCTGCAATGGAAAACGTGGCTCCTTCTGAACTTCAAATTAACTGTTCTGTAAATTAATTAGTTTCAGAGAAATTGAAAAATGTTACTAAAAAGGTTGAATGCTGATCTTCGTAAAAGGTGTTGCCAGTATGATCAGATCTACCAATTAGTTCGCTAGAAATTTTCCCTTGTATTTTGCACTAAGAAATTCAATTACCCAAATCATTTGATTAGCAAAACTTTCTCAAAAACTACATACACTAGAAGAATCAGCACAGCGTTAAAAATAAACCAGAAGAATGAATGGGAGCGAAATTCAGACTAGATAACATTTTGAAATTTTTATGTACATGGTAGATATAAATAACGCAGGTAACTGTATCAAATTAGGATAAAGATCAGAAAAAAATTATTCATTATCAGAAATTGTGATCATAAGAGATGGAGTAATTTCATATTGTTATGTCTCAACCTTAATGGTATTTGCTGCTTAGATTACATTTTGAAATTTTTATGTACATGCTACATATAAATAATGTAGGTAACTGTATCAAAGTAGGATAAAGATCAGAAAAAATCATTTATTATCAGGAATTGTGATCATAACAGGTGGAGTAATTTCATATTGATATGTCTTAACCTAAATGGTGTTTGTTGCCGATAATGAAAACCTGTTCCAGGTGAACTGTGATACAGGATCCAGAGTCACGATGAAAGACATAAAAATAGTTTTCAAATAGACTATGCCTCATTGTCCAGCATTCAGAATGGAGTTACGTGCAGTGGCGGTAAGATATTCAACAAGTTCATGTCTAACATAAAACAAAAAATGGGACATCCCAACCAATTCAAAAGAAAACTGTGAATGTACCTTATTGGCCAGTACTTCTACAAATTATCTGAATATCTAGATTGAGGGACTGAAAATTTCTTTTAGCTACATGTTACATAGGTGTACAATAGTTAACAATTTACTATAAATAGGACTTAGTATTGATAGATGTAAACAGATATTCACTGGAATATTAAGCTAATAACAAGACAAACAGTAACTACATAATAAACTGGGGAGGGAGCAGCTTTTTTCGGTTTAAGGGTATTCTTAACAATTTTATTGATTAAATTAAGGACATAAGCGTTAATAACATTAAGCAGTATAGTGAAAGTTTATTTAATACAATATGCAGTTAATGTTTCTCTGATGTCTTCGTCTTATGTTAATACAGACCTTGATTAGCCCCACAAGGTTGAAGGTTCTCCTTCTAGATGAAATCCAAGAAACACACATGAATATCACTAGTTGTACGCTTCCACGTAAGCACTGGGTCAGAATCCATACATACATTCACAGGTTGATAAAACAGTAACAAAATTGCCAAGCAACCGGTTTTGAATACTAACAAAGATAATTTGATTTTACATAACTTATAGTAGCAGTGGGACCCACATGAAATAAAAGCATACTTAAGAAGTAACTATAATTCTAATTGTGTAATTGAAATAAATTAAAAATACAAGGTGTTATAAAAAATGCTAGCCTGTCCAAATGGACGAATGATATGTACATCATCGTGTGGTTAAATATGATAGCAAAATTGTTAGTCTACACCCTCAAACCTTTTTTGTTGTTGTAATGAATATTGTTTCATGGCATTTGAATTGTTACTTAGTGCCATTTTTCGTACAGCTACTATTATTATATATTTGACTCCTCAGTTTTAACGTAATATTTTACGTAAATCAAGAAGGATATACTTCTAACTTCCCACGCCAAATGGTGGGTGCTATGTTTTACATTAAGCAACCCTGTATATTTGATGTCATGTATGTATGGGTTCTGACCCAGTGCTTATGCGAAAGCGTATAACCATTGTTATAATAATGTTAGCTTGTTCAAAGGGACAAACGAGAGGTACATCATCATGTCAGTTAATTGTGATAACAAAATTGTTTATCTACATCTTCAAACTTTTTTGTAATGAATATGGTGTTTCATGGCATTTTAGTTTTTATGTAATGGCATTTTCGTACTATTACTATTTTTTATATATTTGACTCCTTAGTCTTGAAGTAACATTTTATGCAAATCACGAACGTTATAATTCTAACTCCCCACGCCAGATGGTGTGTAATTTGTTTTTTTTTTAACTGTGTTATACCTCATTTCATGTTATTCATTTTTTTTTTCCTTGTCTTTTCTCTTTCACTTGTCCTGCACTCTGACAACTTATCGATCTGTTTTATGTTTTGTAAGTTGGTTTTCTTAAAAACAATACGCCAGTGTACTTTAGATATTTCCTTCCCCCTTCCTCTGCTATGTTTTTTACGTACATTTTAAATTTGGATTACTTCATGATTCACAAATGCACAAGAGTTATTTTGTGTTAATATCTTGCAAAACCAGTAATATTAAGTCTTCACGTGACACATGTCACATAGAGGGCATTTGCTGAACAGGTGCATGTAAACAGTGGCCTCTGTTTATGTGATCGCTCTAAGCTTGTGGTTATAGCTTGATACCAGTGCCTACGAATTTTAGTTGTATATTACAGGTATGTTCCTACCAACTGTTATGTTCATACGCAGGTGTAGTTGTAATTTTCTGTTTTATACTCTCTGATCGTTATGTGAAAAAATTTTTACTTCTAGCACTAAGGATGGTCACCAAGTGTCCGAAAATCGATTTTGCGGACAACAAAACAACAAAATACGGCCTATGCTGATTTTCCTTCCAATTCTATCCACTATTTGGTCGTGGTGCACAGAACACTCCATGGAGTCGCCAATCAACCACTGGAAGTGTCAATCATCAGCCTCTTTTATTTCCTTCTGTCATCGATTTTCTGATTATTTTGATGTGGTCCACCATGAATTTCTCTATTTTGAGAACTTCTTCAACATTCCATGCTCCATCTTGCAAATTACCCTCTCATCAGTTATTCCATCTTCTTATCATGTTTACCTCCCCATTGATAAAAATTCCTTCTGGAGATCTGATCGAGGACTGATCCAGAAACTTTGCCACTGGAGAGATTATTATGACACTTATTCAGTTGTAGGCCACATGTCCTCAGGATACTCATTATGTGTCTTTAATGTAGTGGTTTCCAGTGCCTTTTGCATCCTCATGCCATTGATCACTGCTGATGTTTCCACCTTTTAGGGGCAGTCTCTTACCGGAACGGTAAGAGGTTGCCCCAGAATTCTGGCCGCCCTGTTTGACAAAGCCAACGGCAGAACAGGAATGACTGCTTACACCAGAAGTCTTCAGCCATAATTGTAATTATTGATGATTTTTATTTAAATTTTAGCATTGACTGGGACTGAACCTGGGACCAAGGATGTTTTGATTACCAGTCAAAGACATTACCTCTAAACTATGATATATCTGTGTAGTTGTTAATACCTATCAGGCTAGTGACCCAAAACTGTATTATTTGAGCTTTACTGTTATTCAATTTTTAAATATTTCCCCATTCTCAGTGGTGCCACCACCACCACATTTCTTGGTTTTAGGGTTTTCTTACCCCTATGGAATTTTTTACAAGCACTAAATCATACTTGTACAAATTTTGATAGAAATTTCTCTAGATGTTTCAGAGTTGTGCTCAAGTATTGCTCCTTTCATGCTCAAGCCCCTAAGGGTGTCTTACCCCCCACTGAATTATCTTTCCAGAGAGGAAGTGAAATGTGCATGAAGTTGACTGCTATGCCACAAAGCCGGCCAGAGTGGCCGTGTGGCTCTAGGCGCTAGTCTGGAGCCGAGCGACCGCCATGGTCGCAGGTGCGAATCCTACCTCGGGCATGGATGTGTGTGATGTCCTTAGGTTAGTTAGGTTTAATTAGTTCTAAGTTCTAGGCGACTGATGACCTCAGAAGTTAAGTCGCATAGTGCTCAGAGCAATTTGAACCAACCAATGCCTCAAAGCATTTCAGAGCTACGATTGCATTTCACTTTATTTCCATATTCACTGCAACCCCATCCTCTGCAGCATTTATCTCCATATATTAAGAAACTTACAGCTAAGTTGGTTGAAATTACTCCAGCCACTCCAGACTGTGCTGAAATTTTCATTTGTACATAGAAACACACATCTGCAGGTGCTACCAGGGACCAAACTTGAAGGTATTTGTAATCAGATTGAACATTTGTAACAAATGTAGTTGATAATGTTCCAGGCAGTCCATAACTGTAGTGGAAAATAAGTAAGTCCATTTGCATGTATACAAGTTAAGCTATGATTCTGTATTATTTGCAGAAAAACATTCTGGTAGCTACTAACAAGGGGGGGGGGGTGGGAGGGGGGGGGAGAAACAAAAGGACCAGGCCCTGTCAAGCACAATGACAGTGGAAAGGTGTGGAGGGGTGCAGGGGGAGATTATGGGTTAAATGAACATGAAGGCAATTTTCATCCATTACTACTTGTTTCACTAGAGATGTAAAGATTTGTAAACTTTGTTATGTTTGTGACTAAACAGAGAATGTAGCGTCAGTATGTGTAATATACTGATTTATTTCTGTGAAAATACTTACTCACGTTTTTTATTATTGTGATGAAAGAATACCTGCCTCTAGTAACTTCGAAGTGTTACAGTGAGTTGCCAACCTAAAACTTTTATTGAAGCCAAAAAATAAATTTAATTAAATACAGAATCTGAAGAGCTTAAAAAAAGAATTGTGCTGCTGCTGTTTTTGCAAGTGCTATTGATAAGATGTAAAGAGGATGTGTTCGATTGTCTAAGAAAAGCGATATAATTTGGAAATGGAATGCAGTTGAAGGGAAGGCTCTAGTGTTAAAGAAGTAATTACAAACTACGGGCATCCTCTAAGTAACTCTGCTATACAAAGATTGGTGACAGATTCGAAAAACGACACTTCACAGGTGTTAATGTGTTAGATGAACATCTATTAAAGGTGAATCTGGTATTGTGTTTTTAGATACTTCAGATTGTTTTGGAACACATTTGATTCATTGATGATAAAATAACAATAAGTGCTTGACTTATTTGCAAGACATAGTCCCCTAGCTGTAGCTAAATATCCTGGATTAAATAAGTTATAATGAAGAATAAATTCAGTAATTCGATGAGAGCATTTGTAGGTATTTATATCTATTGTTTTAAAACTGTTTGATGACAATTTTAATTTTATAGAGATTTTAAAGTTAATAAATGGATATATTTGGATGTAAGTTAATTAAGGTCAGTCATGGGAAGAAGACTATTAATAAAGATGACTTCGATGCAGTCAACGATATGGAATTTAACTTTATTAACTTTCAAAAATATTTTTCTGGTCATCATAAAAAATTTCGTTTCAAGAAGATTAATTTGCATCAGTGTTCCTGTAGATGATATGTATGCAGTTATTAAGCATTATCTAATATGGAAACTTGGAGAGCCTAGCGCTCAATATACAGATCTGCTAACAGTGTCTAACAACTATTGCTCAAAGAAATTGTGAAAGCAGTATCAGATATTTCTCAAAAATCTACTGCAGTTCTTATATTACACAAATTTACTTCAGAAAAGAATATGATAAGAAAACTCTTGAATACTCTTTCTTGATACGTAAGAAATGAAATATTTTTTTAGTATAAGATTTATCTAGCAAGAATATCTGCAATTTCTAAAGGCAGATGTAGACATTTGTGTATTCCACGACTTTAATATTGCAATAATCATTTTTGATAAACTAAGATGAACTGGCACATTCACATTTCTATATTTCCAAAAAGTGTTTGACGTGGTGCCCCGCTGCATACCAGTAATGAAGACATGAGCATACAGAGTAGGTACCAAGATAGAGTGGGTCGAAGACTTCTTGAATAACAGAACCTAGTACACTGTCCTCAACATCAAATGTTCATCAGGGAGAAGGGTATTGTCATGAGTGCCCAAGGGAAGTTTGATAGGACTGATGTTATTTTCTACATACATAAATGATCTGGCAGACAGGGTGAGCAAAATCTGTGGTTGTTTGTTAATGATGCTGTATTGTATGGTAATTTGTTATCATTGAGTGACTGTGGGAGGATACAAGGTGACTTAGACAAAATTTATAGTTGGTGTAATGAATGGCAGCTTGCTCTAAATGTAGAAAAATGTAAGTTAATGCTGATGAGTAGGAAAAATAAACCAATAATGTTGTAATGTAGCATTATTAGTGTGCTACTTGACACAGTCATGTCGATTAAATGGCTAGGTATGTCGATAACGTTGCAAAATGACATGAAATAGAACAAACATCTAAGGATTGTAGTATGGAAGGCGAATGGTCATTTTGGGTTTATTGGGAGAATTTTAGGAAAGTGTGATTTATCTGTAATCGAGCCATATAAAGGACTTTAGTGCAACTCATTCTTGAGTACTGTTCGAGTGTTTGAGATCCACACAAGGTCAAATTAAAGCAATTCAGTGACAGGCTGCTAGGTCTTTTACCAGCAGTTTGAAAAACACACATGGGAATCCCTAGAGTCAAGGCAATGTTCTTTTTGAGAAACACTTTTGAGAAAATTTAGAGAACTGGAATTTGAAGCTGACAGCAGAAGTACTCTAGTTACACCAATGTACATTTTGCGTAAGGACCACAAAAAAGAGACAAGAGACATTAGCGCTCTTGTGGAGGCATGTAGATAGTCAATTTTTCCTTGCTCTGTTTAGGAATAGGAATGGAAATGCCTAGTAGTAGTACAGGATATCGTCCGCCAAGCGCTTTAGAGTGGTTTGTAAAGTATGTAGGCAGATGTAAATACAGATGTAGATGAAATCACAAAAGCAATAGTTGATAAATAAGTACAGAATTTTTTACAATAAAGCTTAAAATACACTTAACACACTACCTTTAGGAGTTAAAATTTATTTATTAGGTGAATTATTAGCAGAGAGTGAATGATCTTATATTTTGTGTTCTATGCAAAAGTGTTTGATGTGTAAGAGTCATCCCCAAAGACTGATAACTAGAAATGGGGAGCAGAGAATTGGAGGTATTTGCAAAAAATGTATGAGCAAATTCAATTTAAATTTTCATAGATGGAATAGATCTGTAACTGTAAATATTTATGAAAAATTATACATGAATTGCATAATCTTGTATGAAAAAAAGGTTCCTAGAAGGAATGTTAGTTCACTTGGTATTGATGATGTATGGTAACCATATTTAGAAGGAAAAGATTCTGGAAAACTTAGTGGAATTTTATAAATAATTAAATAATACAAATGTCTATTATCAGCAGTTGATGTTTGTTCAATGTTTGCATGGACTAATGAAGTTAAAGATGAAAGTGATAAAAATGAGCCTGATGCATTTGAAAGTGTTGCTAGAAAGAGATGTGTATGAATTCTGTAAGCAGATAATGGGACAAGAGTTCTATAACACTAATATTAAACAAATGACGAAACACTATGAAATGAATCATAACTCTGCTTTCATAGAGATGAAAGAAACAGTTGTAGAATTGTTCAACAGAGCACTCAAAGAGAGACTGTGGAAGAGGTTTGTTATTTCAGATAACTATAAGTGGACTGATCTATTTCCATAAATAGCTGATAAGTCCAGTAGTACAAGACATATAAAGATGTAAAAATACGAGTAATGAAAGACAGCTGCAACTAATAGATAGAGATGTACAACCTGGAAAAGTAAATTTAATGATAGAGATAAATTTAGAATTAGCAAATTCAAAGATGTCTCAGAAAATTGATATTGAGCTAACTTAAAACAAGTTGAAAGATATGAATGGAATGCAACTTATTTTGTCTTGTATTTATTATTATAGATATTTCAAAGATAACTAAATGTTACAGTGATACATATTTCTCAAAATTCTGTTGATATCCATGAATAAGTAGATAATATTTTTAAAACATAATTCCATTTGTAGTTTCATCCGTATTATCGCCAATAAAATTATACATAATGATGATGCCCACAACTGGACATGAACATTTTTCATTATAATATTTAGCTAATTGTTTACTGCATTCTAATCCCTTCTAAAATAGAATTTTTAACCTCTACTTATGTATACTTTTTACAGTAAAAAACAGATCCTTTTCCATATTTATTTTGAAATTACACCAAAATCCTCTAGTAAACTGTAATTCAATTTCTAGATTTTCAAAAACATCAAGTAATAATTTTGGTCATTTGTCCGATTTGTTATGGGATAAGACATATGATTTTAGGCCATCAAAAAGGGAAAGAATTCTTTCTACTGCAGGTATCATACTGTGGAACCTTGATATTGCCATGAGATAATACTTTTCTGTAATCATTTCCACTAATTGACAGAACTCTTTAAGATTCTTTACTCTTACTATATATATATATATATATATATATATATATATATATATATGTGAAAGTATTTATAATTTTTATAACAATGACTTCTGTGTTCAAGAGTGTAGAATCACACTCAGCTTCTCCTGAATTGTGTATTGTGCACTGAACAACAATTCATAAAATTTCTTCACACATATTCATTCCTCTTACTCTCCACACCAGCTATATGACTGTCGGTGCCATCAGAAGCATAGCAAATCAACTTTTATTCAAGATTGCAGTTTTTCAGACAGTGCAAAAGATACTGAGTCAAAAATTGAGCAGTTCCATCTCCAGATTAAAATATCTTAAAGTGATTGGAACAAATTCTATTTCAGTAATCCACTGTTACTCTTACAAAATCAATGTTTTCGAAAAAATGCAACACACAATCAAATACAAATGGTGAAATAAAGTTAGTGACAACTGAGTCGGTTTTGGTTGTAGCAGATGAATATTTTACTAATACAAGTTTTTAACCATTTCAGACTAGCAATCTGTTGTTTTGAAACTGTGTTTGTATCTAGCACTACGGTATGAAAATACAGTCTCTTTAGCAGCACACTCCAACTCACTGTTATTTCCATCTTTGTTTTTAAAAAATCTGCTATGTCTAGCAAAGCAGTAGCATTAATAGCACTCCTATGTTTAGCTGTTTTCATGCAGTCTTTTATATCACCATTTTATCTGAATGCAACAGAAAACTCTATAGTGTGTAGTCTGCAATAAACAAATTCCGGTTCTTTTTTACTGCCATTACATAATCTCAAAAATTTGTATCTGTTGTTAGCATTAAACACACATTTTCTTTTGCTCACTGATAAACAATTAGAAAAAAACGAATAGGAATAAAATTATCAAAAATGGATAGAGGAATTATATCTCACACAAAAAACATAAAAACATTACCGCTGACGTGTTGCCAAATGACAAAGTGAAAAGTTATGGTAGAACCTATAGCCATGCCTCCCCATCTATGTTAGCACTTGCTTGAAGGTTGAGTGAGAAAATAATGGTCATAGATGTAAAAAATATAGGCCAAAAATTTAAAAAATCGTCGCCAGTCACAAAATTTTCAAACCTCAGATGTTTTTCCAATCCTTGATATTATCCTGAAGCCACTGAAAAAAAAGAGAGAGAACAGGAGGGTTGTTCAAGGCTCTTGTAAGACATATGGTACACCTGAAAGATGACAGCCTTGGAATAAACAGCTCACATGAAAACCTGACACTCATAATAAGCTTAATCCATCAATTTTATCTCAGAGATGATATTGATCACACTGTACCAGATGTATGTAAATTGAAAAATTAATTGAAAAACTTATTTGTTGTAGATATTAAATTCTGTATCTATTATGAACATGAGTTTGGATTATGTACATGGAAAATATGACTATAAATACAAAACCACAGATGATACATAATTGGTTATCCATCCCAACAAATAGGTACATGCTCCAAAATGTGAATGCCAAAGAGATGGCAGTATTGTTGGGCAAGATGTTGGACTCTTTTTAAATGAAAACGAAGAAAATAACGAGTTTCACTTCACATCTAAATTTTATTATCTACACGGTGTACGTTAAGTCCAGGAACACTTTCAATTATTTATTACACAAGGACCAAACATTGTACAGATATCATACATGTGTCATTTTGAACAGAAACCATGAAAGTTTTTTCCATGCATACCATCACAGCATAGTTTGGTAATTTGCCGACAGTCAGTGCTGGTCGCAAACATGGCAATTTCAGGTGTGGAGCGATCTTTCCATGTGTTGGAGTTCGACAGAAACAAGTGTGCTACAGCTGTTCAGCAGATGTTTAGAACCAAGTATGGTAAGAAGCCACCAACAACGAAGGCCATTTACCAATGGCACAACAAATTCGTTACAACAGGTTGCTTGTGCCCGGCAAAGAGAAGAGGATATCCCAGTATGAGTGAAGTGAATGTGGAGCGCATATGAGAGACATTCATAAGGAGTCCAAAGAAATCAGTGCGTCACACATCCCATGAACTCGAAATGGCTCTAATGACAGTGTGGAAAGTCCTGCAAGAAAAACTGTCTATGAAACCATTCAAATGGGAGCTAGTGCAGAAGCTCAATGACGACGACAAAGACAAGTGTTTTGAGTTTTGTTTGCAGTTGCAACAACTGAATGAGGGTGGGGATGGCATTGCTGATCGCTTAATTTTTAGCGATGAAGCCACTTTTCACACTAATAGGAAAGCGAACAGGCATAATTGTCGAATATGGGGTACAAAGCACCCACACGAATGCAATGAATTTGAGTGTGATTCCTCAAAGGCAAAAGTTTTTTGTGCCTTGTCACGTCGAGAACTGTACCGGCCATTCTTCTTTGCTGAGAGCACTGTCACTGGATTATCCTACTTCGACATGTTGCAGCAATGGCTGATGAGTCAAATGCAATCAGACTCTCCATTCATCTTTCAGCAGGATGGGGCTCCACGCAGTTTTCATTGTGAAGTTCATGAGTACCTGAACACGGAGCTGCCACATTGATGGATCGACCATGCTACAGAAGGGGACAGCTGTTTCATGAAATGACTTCCCTGATCACCAGATCTCACTCTGTGTGACTTTTTCCAGAGGGGACACATTAAAGATCTGTTGTATGTACTGCCTCTACCATGTGATGTAGCAGAGCTCTGGGAGAGAATACGTGAAGTGACTGCCACAGCTGACAATGCCATGCTGGGATGGGTATGGCAAGAATTCTATTACTGTATTGACATCTGCCGGGCCACTAATGGTTATCATATCAAATGTTTGTAAAACAACTTTCAGAGTTTCTCTTCAAAATGCAATATGTATGACATCTGTACGATGTTTAGTTCTTGTGTAATAAATAATGAAAAGTATTCCTGGACTTTATGTACACCCGGTATATACACTCCCGGAAATGGAAAAAAGAACACATTGACAACGGTGTGTCAGACCCACCATACTTGCTCCGGACACTGCGAGAGGGCTGTACAAGCAATGATCACACGCACGGCACAGCGGACACACCAGGAACCGCGGTGTTGGCCGTCGAATGGCGCTAGCTGCGCAGCATTTGTGCACCGCCGCCGTCAGTGTCAGCCAGTTTTCCGTGGCATACGGAGCTCCATCGCAGTCTTTAACACTGGTAGCATGCCGCGACAGCGTGGACGTGAACCGTATGTGCAGTTGACGGACTTTGAGCGAGGGCGTATAGTGGGCATGCGGGAGGCCGGGTGGACGTACCACCGAATTGCTCAACACGTGGGGCGTGAGGTCTCCACAGTACATCGATGTTGTCGCCAGTGGTCGGCGGAAGGTGCACGTGCCCGTCGACCTGGGACCGGACCGCAGCGACGCACGGATGCACGCCAAGACCGTAGGATCCTACGCAGTGCCGTAGGGGACCGCACCGCCACTTCCCAGCAAATTAGGGACACTGTTGCTCCTGGGGTATCGGCGAGGACCATTCGCAACTGTCTCCATGAAGCTGGGCTACGGTCCCGCACACCGTTAGGCCGTCTTCCGCTCACGCCCCAACATCGTGCAGACCGCCTCCAGTGGTGTCGCGACAGGCGTGAATGGAGGGACGAATGGAGACGTGTCGTCTTCAGCGATGAGAGTCGCTTCTGCCTTGGTGCCAATGATGGTCGTATGCGTGTTTGGCGCCGTGCAGGTGAGCGCCACAATCAGGACTGCATACGACCGAGGCACACAGGGCCAACACCCATCATCATGGTGTGGGGAGCGATCTCCTACACTGGCCGTACACCACTGGTGATCGTCGAGGGGACACTGAATAGTGCACGGTACATCCAAACCGTCATCGAACCCATCGTTCTACCATTCCTAGACCGGCAAGGGAACTTGCTGTTCCAACAGGACAATGCACGTCCGCATGTATCCTGTGCCACCCAACGTGCTCTAGAAGGTGTAAGTCAACTACCCTGGCCAGCAAGATCTCCGGATCTGTCCCCCATTGAGCATGTTTGGGACTGGATGAAGCGTCGTCTCACGCGGTCTGCACGTCCAGCACGAACGCTGGTCCAACTGAGGCGCCAGGTGGAAATGGCATGGCAAGCCGTTCCACAGGACTACATCCAGCATCTCTACGATCGTCTCCATGGGAGAATAGCAGCCTGCATTGCTGCGAAAGGTGGATATACACTGTACTAGTGCCGACATTGTGCATGCTCTGTTGCCTGTGTCTATGTGCCTGTGGTTCTGTCAGTGTGATCATGTGATGTATCTGACCCCAGGAATGTGTCAATAAAGTTTCCCCTTCCTGGGACAATGAATTCATGGTGTTCTTATTTCAATTTCCAGGAGTGTAGTTTAGTTAACAAACATTTGGATAAATCATTTTCATCTAGATCAAATTTAAACATGTTATTCATATCATTAACATAAATATCACATTTTCATTTTCTTGTAACATATATGAAATTCACATTTAGGATAACACACAATCTGTAACAAGTGTTTCAATTCTGCTGGTTAATGACCCTAATTTAAAGCTGAAAATTATCAAACAATATATCAACAGTGCATAGACTAAGTTTTCTTCAAAGAGTTAAAATCAATTTATGTAGCTTAAACATAATACATGTTTGTGGATGGAGTAAGTTCACTGGTATTGTCTCTTTTTGTATTATAATTAATAATTATTTGCTGAATGCAAATAATTTGAAGTATTTGTTCATAATGGTTGGATAGTGTTGTAGTTCGTTGTACTTTAGCACAATATAAGACCTTTAGTAAATAGTCTTTTGCATACATGAGACCACAGCGAACGTAAATTTCTTGACAAAAGTCATTTTTATGTGTAGGCTGTTTAATTTGTGAGTGTTTACTTTGGTTTGTGATTCAAACTACCTGTCTTATTTGCATGATGGTAAAAATTTTTAATTATAAAGCAGCACATATTCCACATATCCATCTGGAGGAAGCAACATGTGAAGGTATTCTTAATAGCAGTTTCTCACAACCATGACAGTTACGGGCACAGCTGTGACAGACATGAAGTCCGTATGTAAAAAGAGAGAAATGCAACATGATGAAAGTCATTCAGCAAAGAAAATAATGTTTCTAGATTCTACCTGATACTTCTTGCTTCAGTATCAAGTAGTTATAATGTGTTTCAGTCAGAAGTGCAATGACCTAAAATAATGGTTTGAAAAGTTTTCTGAACTAAATAACTTTTGTTTTTCCTTTTCTGAGCCTATCAAACTCATTAGTGAGAATGGAATTATTTTTTAACTGTTCCTTTTGGCATTTAAAATAAATGTGTTGAGAATGGAAATATTTTTTCAAATCATTCTTTTTTGCCTTTTGAGAAACATCTGTCTAAAATGGAAATATTTTTCACAATGCTTTACTTTCTTCTTGTAGATCAATATCAAAGAATGGAAATATATTAAAATTTCATTTCCTTCTTTGATTAACAGTATAATGTCTGGCAGTGCTCATGGTGATAACATGTTTTGTCGGTTTATAATATGCTCATATTGCTAGATAATTGGTGAATATTCTTAAGTTTCACAGCTGTCAATGATTTGAGATTCTGAGCTTTGAAATTTTCATTCATTTCTATAGAAAAAAATTTATTTAGTACTTACGTGGTATTTTTACTGTTTTGTATATCATGATTTTCTTGATATGACCAGTGTTCTTTTGATACTTGCTTAGATATGCTCTGCATACATATTAAACATATTTGAAAAATTTTTTCTTCATTATTTTTACATTACCTTTTTCTACATTCATTATTCATGGTTGGACACTTATCTGCTTATCTATTTATATAGTTATGATGACTTCATTTTATTGTTCATACAGTATTCTTTACAAAGCTCTTCTGAACAAGCTTTCTTCAGCAGGTGTTGATTTTTTATTAATTGATTTGTACAAAAATTTATGCAATATAATTTTGAATAACCTTTTCCTATATAAATAATAACTAAATTAAACCAATGATTTTTACTAAGTAAAAGAAGTCGTATTGCAGATAAAATTTTTGAGAGGGAACTTAGTTAAACATTAAATTATAAGCACAAAATATCATTACCTAACATCTGTAGTGATGTTTAATCCAAAAAAAAGCAGGGGACAAAAGAGTGAAAAAATCTGTTCTTAACATATACTGAATAATGAAAATATTATGACACCTGCTTAACGGCTTATTTGTCCTTCTTTGGAATGAAATAAAATCACTGATTCTGATTATCAGGGACCCCACAGTTTGTTGGCAGGTTTGTGGAGGTATGTGGTATTAGATGGCTACGCACAGGTCATGTAATTCGCATAAACAACGTGCCACTGATTTTTGTACGCGGTGATGGCGGCCTATAGCGACCAGATGGGTTCCATAGGATTTACATCAGGCGAATTTTGTCGCCACTAGGTCAATGTTAGTTCACTACAATGCTCTTCAAAGCACCATAGCACTGCTCTGGCCCCAAGACATGAAAAATTATCCTTCTGAAAGATGACATTGTAGACAGGAGAGGCATCAAGCACGAAGGGATGCAGGTGGTTTTCAACTGTCAGCGTGTTTGCAGCTACTACCACAGGTCCCAAGCAAGAGCTGAGGAACGTCTCCCATAGCATAATACCGCTCCCATCAGCCTGCATCCATGGTGCACTGCACGTTTCGAGACGCTGTTCACCTCGACGACGCGTTTGTGGAGACGACCATCGACCTAGTGTACCAAAAATGTGATTCACCCAAAGAGCATGCATGTTTCCGTTGGTAGACAGTGGAAAGCCGATGGTCTCCTGTCCACTGCAATCGTAACTAATGATGAAGTTGGCTCAACATGTGAACCCATAGAGGTGGTCTGCTGTGGAGCTCCTTGTCAGAAATGTGCAATGAACAATGTGCCGCAAAACACTTGTGCACGCACCAGCATTGTGCTCTTTCGGTAGAGATGTCACAGATCACCATCTATCCTACTTTACAGAGCAGACAAGACTCTGAACCCCACGTTCTGTGAAGACTCGTGGACGTCCCACCATTTAGCGTGTAGTGGCCGTTTCACTTTCGTTCTACCTCTTTCCATAGATGCTCACATCAGTAGCAAGTGAATAATCGACCAGTTTCGCTGTTTTCGAGATACTCGTTCACAGTCTTTGTGTAATTATAATCTCTCCTTTGTCAAAGTCACTCATCTCAGTTGATTTTCCCATTTGCAGACCATATTTTCGCTAAGGTGATTCCCAATCTGTGCCTGCTCTGCTTACATATCTTTGTTACTGTGTCATGTGCCCATAACGCCACCAGCTGGCATCCAATGTTGCGGTGGACAGTGGTCATAATGTTTTGTCTTATCAGTGTATAAAGGTTTAAAAGAATCGAAATCTGGAAAATCTAGTTGAGAAACTATTTTACCTGATGAATGAAAGCTGTCTAATAATTATAAAATTATATCCATCATTATGTGTTATATGAAGATGGAAAAACACTGCAGAAAAGCTGTACATAATATCCATACCGGAGTAGAAACATGTTGCATTATACACTGATGGAAAAAAATCGCAAAACCAAAACATAATTATGCCGAGTAATGAAATTTCGGGAATACATGTGTCTAGGTAGCATATTTAGGTGATTAACCCTGCAAGATCACAGGTTAACGCAAGCGCAACATAAGCCACTGCAGATGTGAAATGCTGGTACATTAATAACCGGTGTAACCGCCAAAAAGTTGAATACAAACATGCAGAAGTGCATTCAGTGTGATGCACAGGTGCTGGATGTCAGTATGTGGGACGGGGTTCCTATGGCTATTGTACTTGGTCGATCGGTACAGGGACGATTGATGCTGGTTGTGGATTACACTGATAATGTCCCATAAGAGATCAATTGGTGGCAGATCTAGCGATCGAGCATGCCAAGGCAACATGTCGACACTTTACAGAGCATGTTGGGTTACAACAATGTTATGTGGCCAGGCATTATCCGGTTGGAAAGCACCCCCTGGACTGCTGTTCATGAATGGCAGCACAACAGGTCGAATCACCAGATTGAAGTACAAATTTACAGTCAGGGTGCATGGGATAGCGAGGAAGGAGACTCTGCTATCATACTAAATCGCACCCAAGGCCATAAATACAGGTGAAAGTCCAATGCATGCTGGCTGCTGACACGCCAGTTGTGGGCGCTCACTTGGCCTCCTCCTTACCAAGACACTGCCATCACTGGCACCGAGGCATACCCAGCTTTCATCAGAAAACACAACAGATCTACTCCCTGCTCTCCAATGAGTTCTCCCTTGACTCGTCTGATGTCGCAAATGGCAGTGGTTTGGGGTCAATGGAATGCACACTACAGAGCGTCTTTCTTGGAGCTGTCCTTCAAGTTACCATTTTGTAGCAGTTCGTTGTGTCATTGTGGTGCCAACTGCTGCTCAAATTGTGTCATAGATGCAGTATGACGCTCCAGAGCCATACTTTGAACATGATGATCTTCCCTCTCAGTAATAGCACGTGGCTATCCAGAGCACGATTTTCTTGCAGTCATGCATTCTAGTGACCAACGCTGCCAGCAGTAGTGCACAGGGGCATAATTCCTGCCAAGTCTCTCTGCAGTATCACAGGAGAAACATCCAGTTTCTTGTAGCCCTATTACATGATCTCGTCAGAACTCAGTGAGGTGTTGATAGTGTATCTTTGTCGCTTTGTAGGCATTCTTGACTAACGTCAACTTGCTACATCCAATCTCAAAGGTAACTACCACTCACGACCATTACAGCCTGTATGTAAAGCAGACCTAATTTGTGGCCTCATAATAGCTGGCGCCATTCTTATCGGACTTGCACGAAATCTGAAGAGACATCATCTTTAATATGTAGAAACATGCCTAGCAACTTTCGTTTATATCACACAACTCCTTCTGATGCTGCAATTTTTTTCCGTCAGTATGTTTCATTTCTTTCATTCAGAAGGATTTATTAAAAATGTTGAGGCTTTTGTGGCCACTTGTTGACATATTGCCTATTGGATTCGGCCTATCCTTGTTTGACGATTATTCTGACGTTTCGCCAGTATGAGTGGCTGACTTTGTCAAAGGTTCACGTTCCATTTCTGGTGGCGGTCTAGAGTCGAGTTCACGGCCGCAGCTTATACGTACCTGTCCTGCCAAAGTGTGAGGGCTTTCACCTATTTAGTGCCACCGTGGTTGTCCCGTTGGTACCTGCAACAGTCATTCACTGCAGCATGGGAATCCAGGATTCGTTCAGCTTGAGGCTTCCCTCTTTCTTCTACATCTACATCTTGTTGAAGGCGTTGTCCTGTTTATGGATTTCTGTGGCTTCTCTGAACAAGTGTGCACGATAGCTCTTCTCCACAGAAAGAACTTCCATGTCAGCAAATTTTATTTTGTGGACATGAAATTCTATAGCTTTCTTGAACAAGCAGGTGTGATAGCTCGTCTCCACAGGAAAAACTTCCAAGTCTGCGAATTTTATTCTGCTTGGAAGAGTGTCGTTTCGTCCTTTGACGATCTCTGACAGCTTGTAACCTTCTTGGTAGGTTTGTAAACAGTCTTTACACTGTTTTTGGGCAACCTTTATAGTTATTTTTGTTTTCTCTTTTGACATGTTCTACATCCTGGAGGATCTCCTGAAAATAGATCTAGTGGAACGAAAAGTACATCTAATCTAATCTGTATGACAATTTCTATTTGTCACTCTGGGGATGTATGGCAGAAAGTCTGTAGTGAGGCAAAATGTCATGCTAAAAAGTTAATTGTCTTTCACGGCCGATTTATGCCAATTAAAATTATATAAAAGCAATTTAACATTAGACTGATTTTCTAGAGTAACATATGCATAAAAGATTCAACATAAAATAATCAGTTTCTCTATAAATTCACAATTTAAAAAATGTTGCATGCGAGTTATTTTGGGCTACTTGGTGGGGTAAAATGATGTAAATGCTCTGTTAGCAAATTTATTGCTTTATTTTTACTATTAAATTGTTAGTGTAAGCACGAATTATAGCGTAACACATATTATAACTTAATTGTTAGAACTGTCATTGTAATAGATGACTAACATTCATTAGTAAAATATACCAAAATTAATGGCAAGGAACATAGAATCTTACAACATGAGTTATAAAGAATAATGATCATTGTGCTAGTTGCGGTTTTAATTTCTAATAGTCTTTTTATAAACAGATACATTGTGTTTCAGCAATCGATAAGATATGTGATGCAGCAATGCAAAAGCAAAATCGTCCTACGTTATTTTGGTCTCATCAGCAAAATCATAATCTTTGATCATAACATCAAAAAGTAACAAATACCCAATCAACATATTGCTACAGATTTAAATATTTAGTGTTACATGATCTCCCACTGGTAGAAAATCTTCTACTCAGATAAACCACACCACACAGTTTTACAAGATTCCTAACAGAAATACTGAATTCGTTGACTTTACAAGTGGTTTGCTGAATTTGACCTCAACTAAAGGAAGCAGGTAAAGATTAATGGCTTGCGGGCAAAGTGTAGCCACCACAAGCAATCAAGTAAACCAAAGACTATGATCCTGTCCGCTGCCAAATAAACAAAAGAAAAGCCACTATATCATTTTACCCTTGTTAATCATTTTGGGACACTTTCTCCTACTCGACATTTTTTCCTCCAAGGTGGCACTTTGACAAGTGTTACATTTTGTGACACTTCTTATAACACTGGTGAAGCACACACCGTGGCTCAGAATGCTTCCCATGTGTTGCATCTCGTGTCCAAGGTGCTGTAGCTCAGATATTCGTCTAGTGTCCGTTATGAGCAGATTAATCATTCCTCTCTTCTGGCTTGGATGATGATTTGATAGTTCATTCAAGCATTGGTCCGTGTGTGGTGGTTTTCACTAGATCCTGTATCCCAAGTTCTCACCATTTCCTCATAACAAGCACATCAAGAAAGGAAAGCTGTTTGTCCCTTTCTACCTCCAAAGTAAATCTTATGTTGACAAGGAGATTAAAGTTGTGTTCTACCAAAACTATGGTTTGGTAGTTTTGGTACATTATATAAATGTCGAAGTAAACTGTAGGACTACTGGTAGTACTGATAAAACTGCCAGGGAAAGAAAGATAAATGAATGAATTTGTAAGAGAGAAAATGGGTGATTTCTCTTTGTTTTTTTTGGCTGTTTGTTTTGCACATAACTGGACCTGCACATCGTTCAGTGTTAGTCCAGCATATAAACTGCATTTTGTAAGTAATAAAAATTTGCTGATCGTGTAAGTTCTGAGCTTTTATATAACGAAAGTAATTAAAGTTTACATGCACAACATGAAAAATATATATAATTATTGTTGTTATTTTGTACTCAACAGAACGTTCTTCATCATGATAAAAGGCAAGAATTGTCAGTTATTATTGATAAATGTGGAAGATGTTAATGAATAACAGAAACATTGTTTACATAAGTTCGATGAAGTGTTGAAGCGATATCTGATGTATTTTTATTTTGCGTTTTTTTATTTTACCTTTTTGTCAAGGAAATTACGTTTTTCAGTGCTATATGATAAAAATTTATTGATTTCTTTATTTTACAACAACATCGCTCTGGGTGACATTACAAATCAATAATTGTGGAATAGAACCTGAATCAAACAGGGACAATTCCAGTTTTTCTATAAATATTGTTTATTCTTAATTAACAGAAAGGAGAATAGCTGTTGTTTTGCACTTCTGTCTGAAGTTTGGTTTGATGCAGCTCTCCATGCAACTCCAACTCTGTCCTGTGCAAGCCTCTTGTCTCTGAATAACTACTGCAACTTACATCATTCCACATCTGCTTACTGTATTAATCTTTTCATATTCCTCTACAATTTTTACTTCTTCACCCCCCCCCCCCCCCCCCACTTCCCTCCAGTTCTAAGTTCCTGATACCGGGATGTCTCAGAATGTGTCCTATTGACTGATCCCTTCTTCTAGTCAAGTTGTGCCACAATCTTTTTTTCTTCCTAATTCTATTCAGTACCTCTTCACTAGTTACATAATATATCCATTTAAACTTCAGCTGTCTTTTGTAGAACAACATTCCAAAAGCTTATAAAGTCTTCTTGTCTAAACTGTTCATTGTCCACATTTCACTTCCGTACATGGCTACATTCCATACAAATGTTTCTAGAAAAGACTTCCTAACAATTAAATCTATGAAACTTCCTGGCAGATTAAGACTGTGTGCCGGACTGAGACTCGAACTCGGGACCTTTGCCTTTCGCGGGCAAGTGCTATGCCAACTGAGTTACCCTGAGCTTGTGTAGCTCAGTTGGTAGAGCACTTGCCCGCGAAAGGCAAAGGTCCCGAGTTCGAGTCTCGGTCCGGCACACAGTTTTAATCTGCCAGGAAGCTTCATATCAGCGCACACTCCGCTGCAGAGTGAAAATCTCATTCTGGAATTAAATATATATTAGATATTAACAATTTCTCTTCCTCAGAAACGCTTTTCTTGGCATTGCCAGTCTATATTTTATATTCTCCCTACTTCAACCATCATGAGTTATTTTTCTGCCCAGATAATAAAAATCATCTACTACCTTAAACGTCTCCTTTCATAATCTAATTTTCTCAGTATCATATGATTTAGTTTGAATACATTCCATTGTCATTGTTTTGCTTTTTTTTTGCTAATCTTATGGCCACCTTTCAAGATTCTGTCAGTTCCATTCATCTGATCTTCCAAGTCCTTTGCTATCTCTGGCAATTACAATGTCACTTGCATATCACAAAGTTTTTATTATTTTCCCTGTAATTCAATTCCTACTTCAAATTTTTCTTGCTTAATGTACAGACTGAATAAAATCGGCGATGGGCTACAATCTTGTCACACTCCATTACCTGCCCTGCTGCTGGTTTCTGCACAAGCTGTAAACAGCTTTTTGGTCCTCGTATTTTACCCCTGCTACCTTCAGAATTTCAAAGAGAGTAGTCCAGTTAACATTTTCAAAAGATTTCTCTAAGTCTATAATTACTTTAAACATAGGTTTGCCTTTCCTTAATCTATCTTTTAAGATAAGTCGTAGGGTCAGTACAGCCTCATGTATTCCTGCATTTCTATGGAATCCAAACTCATCTCCCCCAAGGACATGTTATACCAGTTTTTCCATTCTTCTATAACAAATGTTAGTTAGTATTTTCCAATCATGACTTACTGAGCTGGGTAATGTTCACACCTATCAGCCCCTCCTTTCTTTGGTACCGTAATCAGCAGATTTTTCTTGAAGTCTCATACATCTTGCATATTAGATGGAAGAGTCTTGTCGTGGCAGGCTCTCCCAAGGCTGTTAGTAGTTCTGACGGAATATCGTCGGCTACGTGGGGTTTCCTACCTTGGGGATTCCTACAAGGGTGCAGCAGGTGGAGAAGCAGTCCCGAGCAACCGGTTCCCTAACGAGGTGTTTGCGAACTGAGCCTCCCCCACTGCTTGTCTACCCCAGCCGCTCACCCTCAGTGCGGGTGTCATCGTTTCTCATACAGTGTCGTCGTCGATAGCTTTCGCTACGTGCGTTTTCTTATACGACTTCTGTTCTATGCAGTGTACACGATGGAAGTGATAACAACAACGAAAGGGAGGCCGTGTCTTATCAAGGATGGTCATCGCTAACGTATTTATAGGAAAAATGAATATACGAACTGGATGTACGTCTGTTATGAATGGAATAGGTGCAAAGGCCGTTTAAAAATTGCAAATGGTGAAATCGTTGCTCAACACCAACATTCTTGTCCACCTGACAAAACAGATGTGGAGATAAAAAAAAGACTACATAATTGCAGAAAAACAGTTCTTGAAGAAAAAGCAGTGCCTACAGCACAAATTTTTAAGCAGGAATTTCAAGATTTGGAAGATAAAGGATTAGAATTCGTGGCATATATTCCGAATTATGACAGCTCCAAGACTCAATTGTGTAAGGCGAGAAGAGGAGCTATTGGGACAAACCAGATCCCTGGCTCTAGTTCAGAAATTCACCTTAGCGAAGACCTTTTGAAATTAACGGAAGGTAAAAGTTTTTTGAAGATTGATGGTGGCTCTGCTCCAGGCAAGAGACTTCTAGTATTTGCTTGTAAAGAAATAGAGAAAATCCTTTGTGGCAATGGAACTGTGCTTATGGATGGGACATTTGATAGCTGTTCGAAACAGTTCAAACAGTTGTACACAATCCATGTCGACATCGGAAGTACAGAAGAGGCAACTAAGATATTTCCTGTTTTATTTGCTTTGCTGCTAGACAAAAGTCAAAATTCATACGAAAGACTTTTTTCTGGATTGAAATCTAAGATGGAAATGGCTACAATTAAAGCAATGAATTCAGGGTTCCTTGAAGCACAACCTTCCGGTTGGATAAAAAGGTGTTTAAAATCTCTAGCCTATTTACAAAAAATTGAATAATAATTTACGATTGATAAGGAAAAAAGGTTATCAATTTGCTTCTGTACAATAACAACAAAAACAACAAAAAATAAATAAAAATAAATACAATGAAAAAATGAAAAAAGTTTAAACATGCCTATGTACTACGTGCATAGCCAGTCCTAAGCCTGGATAAAATGTGAAGGGATGTTCTTATTTTCATGTCAGTCGGAAAGTTCACGGTTATGATAGTTATTTGTAGTCGAAAACACGAGCGTCACCACAGAGGGGATCTAGAGATTCGAAAAGTTGGATGATAAAAAATTTACCATGATGTTCTGTGTGAAAAATTCTGGGATTTGCTGTCGGCCTTAAAAGTATTGTTTCAAAACGGTATGTGTAAATACAGCACACATTTTACCAGAATCAATAACTTCGCAAAGTTACCTTGCCGATTCTGGAGTTTCGTCATACATGTGATACGAAACTAATTATTTGTATTTGGCGGATCTACTTCACAGAAGTACGCTTTTAACGGTATTTCTAAAGTTCTAATACAAAATCTGCTGTTTATTGAATTTTTAACTCAACAAAACTGAAATTTGATTTCTTACATAACATGGTCACTCGTCCTGTGAAGCTTCCAGAATTTTTGGTGAGGAAGGCAGAATGAAGACTCAGACAGCTGGTTGCACACTTTTCTGTCAGAGTCTTTTAAACACGATCATATTTGCCTTTATTCTGCTACAGCAGGAGTATTTTTCAACTGATTATTATGTAGTTCATTTTATAAAGGTGAAATTCCAACTAGATGATCTTTGGTGGAGTCATCTATATTAAGCAGCGAATTTTGTCGACGGTAGACATCTAGAACAACACTCTAGTTATCGAGACTTCATACTCCGCATCTAACCATAGGAAAACGTACTGTAATTTCTTTCAGATGAACACGCCCATTGTCACGTAAATCTTTATCTAATTACTAATAGCAAACCCGGCGTTGCCCGAATATTTATTCATCCCAGTTTTATGTCAGTTCATCCCCTCTTCCCTCATCTCTCTTGTCCATTTAATCTTATCTCGCCTCTCTATCCACCTCCTCATTCTGCCCATCTGTCTCTCTTTCCATCCCCTCCATCTGCCCCCCCTCTCTCTCACAACACTTCCTCCTCCTCTCCATCTTCTCTCCCTCTCCATCCATCTTTCCGTCTATGTCCACCTCCTCCTCCGCTTTTTCTAATAGTACATAAAATTCACAATAACACAACTAATTTATGTATTTATTACAGTGTTCCATTAGTCATTCACCACCTTCCCCCTTTCTCTGTTTACCTGCTGCTCCCTCTTTCTTTTAATCTGCTTCTCTCACTTCTCTGGATGCACCTCCTCCCCCCTCCCCGCCCCCATCTCGTTTTGCTTTCTCCGTATATTTTCTCCTCCGCCTCCGTCATGCAATCTCCTCTTACCTCACCTATGAAAAAATACGTATATCTGCCAACTTTCATGCTAATTGACGAAACAATGTTGAATTTATTTAAAGGTAGGACAACACTCCGTCATCCAGCACACCTAGGCTACCTTCACCACGAAAACAAACAACTCCCAAGCTGATCAGTCAAACGGTGTGTAATTCTGTTGTAAGGTATCCTCGGCCATACACCGTATGAAACTTCACGTAGATGGCGAGGTTCCCCTTGTTTTGAAGATCAAATGTACAAATTTTCATCATGATCGGTGCAGCACTGTGGCTTTTGTTGAAATCCGTAAGTGAAGTACTCTCCTCCATGCACTGAACGAAGTTTTATGTAGACAGTGACCTTCCTCTTGGTTTGGGAAATAGGGATTCATTTTTATACACCCCATTCGCTCTATGCCGACTTAGTTACGAAACATAAATAATAGATTCGAACTACAGAAATAATGTAATGATTTCTGTCGTATAAGGGGCAACATAGCTATTAAATAATAGCAACGAGATTACGAGAGCAGTCACTTTCAGTGTTACGTAAAATAACGTTATAAATGTAAATTATCACGACACAAAATGAAGATAATAAGCAATGTGAGACTTCCTTCCGTTTGCGGAACTCCTGTGTGGTGAGAAGAGTGGGAGGGGACAGCAAGGGGAGCCTCAATTTGTTTTGCCGGCCCGGGCCTCTGACATGTTTAGTGCGCCACTGCTAGTAGGAAGCCCTATGGTAGGAAACCCACACGCCCCTGGGGCCTTGCTTTGACTTAGATCTTTCAGTGCTCTGTCAAATGCTTCCCGTAGTTTCATATCTCCCATCCCATCTTCATCTACATCCCCTTCCATTTATATAGTATTGCCTTCAAGTTCACCTCTTTTTTTTTTTTATAGACCCTCTATACGCTCCTTGCAACTTTCAGCTCTGCACTCTTCGCTTAGAACTGGTTTTCCATCTGAACTCTTGATACACATACAGCTGCTTCTCTTTCCTCCAACCACCTTTTTGATTTTCCTATAGGTAGTATCAATCTCTCCCAGTCTGAAATGCGCTTCTAAATCCTTACATTTGTCCTCTAGCCATTCCTGTTTAGCCATTTTGCAGTTCTTCTCAGTCTCACTTTTTATATGTTGTATTCGTTTTCGCCTGCTTCACTTGCTTAATTTTTATATTTTCTACTTTTATCAATTAGCTCCAATATCTCCAGTATTAGCTAAGAATTTTTACCAGGCTTTGTCTTTTTACCTGTTTCATTCTCTGCTCCCTTTACTATTTCATCTCTCAAAGCTACCCATTGATCATCTGCTGTATTCCTTTCGCCTTTTCTATTCAACCATTGCCTAATGCTGCCTCTGAAACTCTCAACAATCTCTGGTTCTTTCAACTTCTCCAGGTCCTATCGCCTTACTTTCCAAACTTTTTAAAATTTCTTTAGTTTTAATCTACAGTTCATAATTAATAAGTTGTGGTCAGAGTCCACATCTGCCCCTGGAAATGTCTTAGAGTTTAAAATATGATTCCGACATCTCTGTCTTACCACTATATAAAACAATCTGAAACCTTCTGGTTTCTCCAGCTCTCTTCGATGTATACAACCTTCTTTCATGGTTATAAACCAAGTCTTAGCGATGATTGGATTATACTGCGTGCAAAATTCTACCAGGCGGGTTCCTATTTCATTCCTTCCCCCACTCCAGACTCACCTACAATTATCCCTACTCTTCCTTCTCGTACTATGGAATTCCATTCCCCATTCACAATTACATTTTTGTCTCCCTTTAATGCCTGAATAACTTTTTTATCTCATCATACGTTTCTTCAATCTCTTCATCATCTGCAAAGCTAGTTGACATATAAGCTTGTAATACTGTTCTGAGTATTGGCTTTGTGTCTATCTTGGCTATTATTACTTTGTGGCACAAACATTTTTCAAATGTTACCCGGCCCGTCATATATTCTCTCTCAGTTATTAGACGGCTCACCAGTACCAGTGTTTAAGAGAATGTAGTAACACGCTGATAGCATATTGTAACAGGATGGCCGGAGTGGGTGACATGGTCAGGGTTGTAAGGTGTGGCTGTTTTTAGCAATCTTCCTCTTTATTGTTGGTTCTCCCAATACATTTTCCGGTAGCTCAGCCCCACCACTCGTGTCATGGTGGAGACGAGCTGATGCACGCAGTCCGGGGAACGCGACACCGCGCTCGGTCAGCAGCTGCGCAGGCGGTAGGAGGATAGCAACACGAGACGTGGCCCAGCTCACTGATGCAGCGGCTCATAACGACGCCGGGAGTCGCCGATGCAGCAGCATGCAACGCCCCCCGCCGACCGGTCCTCGGAGACAGCGTCACTGATGATGAAGACGTGACAGCGACCGAACGCCCAGCCGGTCGATCAGAATGCCGACGCCCACCTCTGATGCCCTTAAATAGTGCAGACCGCTGCTGAATCCGCCAGTTACGCGGCGGCGTGTTTATTAGAAGGTTCTCAATGAGTTGGCTAACTAGTCGCACGCCAGCGTAATTCTGCTAATGCTGCGTTCTGATGGCTGCCGCACATGTACATACATACCAATGCTCGTTGCAAAACTGTGTCACCTGCATAACGCGCCGGCCAGCCTTTGTCCACCGTTTGCCACGAGGCTGGCGCATCGTGCACTGAAACACACTAAATCACAATTTCGCACCGTATTTCCTAAAAATAACCCCTTGCCCTCTACAACTCCTCCCTCGTACGAAAAGAATTCGTATCCGAATTCAACCAAGAAGTCAAAACAACTACAGTTCACTTCACAAACACCACAAAATGCGATTGATTCACTATTTACACTGTCTTCAGTCACTTCTATCCTCAGTCTAATCTTTGTCCATAAACATTACTCAGTGTTCTGTTGCAGTGCCTCACAACTGTTCAGTGATTTTGTCTGGACCCTTAGGCTAAAGGTTGGAAGGGGCGGGATTTGGGCTACCTAACTCTTGAGCTGATAGTACACTAATCCTACGACAAAGATAAAAATACAGGTGGTGGTGGTTGATGATCCAATAACTAGTAAGCATTGCTTATGCTCATTATGGTACTCATACACTCATTGAAAAAGATGTTCCACAGTTATACGTCCATCCTGAGCTGCTAGCATCCGGTCCAAAGAGGTGAGCAAAGTCAGGTCTAATGTGCTATTCAAAAGAGTGAGATTTTCTTTCGTGACGAATTGCACCGGTTGGTCTGGTACATAGATCAATGTGCGTGTTTTGTTCATGAATGTAGCTCCAATAATCACGGCTGGTAAACGGAAAGTTGGCCCTGAAATGTCGCACTGTGTGCCGTTAAATAACAGTCCCTGCCCCTGCAATTCTATCTTTGTGTACTCCCTTGCTTACCCGGCTCATAACAAACGCAAATAACGACTGTGTTTTCCACTACGGAAAATATCCAATGTGGACCCACTTGCTGAAAGAACTGCACTGTGCCTGCTATAATTTCCTTGGGACACTCCGCGACTGGTTCTTGAGAGCAGAACAGAGAATACTCACAAGATTTGGGAACAGTGTAACAATTTCACGGGGCAGATGGTAACTGGACCTGTTCGACAATGCAGCAAGTCTTGTGCAATGAGGAATGCATGACTTGTTTGTTACATGCCACTAACAGTATTTCCCGTACGGTTAATTGTACGAATTTCTGCTAAATTTCCCACTTCATTGGATACGTATGCAAGGCGTAACATTCAAATTTACAGTCCTGACATATTAATGGTATTATGATATGAATTCTCAGTAGCATACCAGTTCATGTACTGGTAACAGTGGCCATTTCAAAGTACAGAGATAAGTGTTCGTCTGTTAATGTCGTCAGTAGCTCCAGGGATGCTGGCAATTCCAATTGAACATTCCGTAATAAATCCTGAAGTTGTTCTGATGGTAACAGTACCAGGATTAGGTGCTCGCGCATTGCGTGCAAAAGCTCATCAAGGTTTACACGATGGTTAAACGACGAATAGAGTCTGTGGAAGCTTTAATGTTGTGTTGCAATGACACGTGCGTCGCTGTATGTAGTGTGACTGGGATTTCGTTGTTAGTCAATTTCATCTGAAGGTGATATTTAATGCTAATTTTTTATTTATTTTCTGGAAAAGTGATGTGTTATTAAATAACTGTACCAATTTAATCATACTAAACTTAGATGATAATAAATGCACCTATGTATCATTCCTTCAGTGTTAAGATTGGGGGTTAGGATAAATAAATCATAAACTGTTTGTTTCTAGAGCCTTAGGATAATGCTCCAGAAGAAAGAGCTATTGGGTAAAAAACTTCTGAAGAGAGAAATTGTGACTTAAGAAGCCAACAGTGTTTTTCAGAGAAGCCATGGAAGTATGTAGTAAGACGCTGATAGCATATTGTAACAGGATGGCTGGAGCGGGTGACGTGGTCGGGGTTGTAAGGCGTGGCTGGGTAGAAGAAGGTGGCTGTTTTTAGCAATCTTCCTCTTTATTGTTGGTTCTCCCAATACATTTTCCGGTAGCTCAGCCCCACCACTCGTGTCATGGTGGAGACGAGCTGATGCACACAGTCCGGGGAACGCGACGCCGCACTCGGTCAGTGGCTGCGCAGACAGTAGGAGGTTAGCAGCATGAGGCACGGCCCAACTCACAGACGCGGCAGCTCGTGACGACGCCGGGAGTCGCCGATGCAGCAGCGGGCAACGCCCCCCGCCGGCCGGTCCTAAGAGACAGCGTGACTGATGACGACGACGAGACAGCGACCGAACGCCCAGTCAGTCCAACCGAATGCTGACGCCCACCTCTGATGGCCTTAAATAGTGCAGACTGCTGCTGAATCCGCCGGTCACACGGCGGCGTGTTTATTAAAAGGTTCTCGATGAGTTGGCTAACGCAACTGCGCCACACGCGTCCCGCGCCTGCGTAATTCTGCTATGGCTGCGTTCTGATGGCTGCCGCACACGTACACACATACCAATGCTCGTTGCAAAATTGTGTCACCTGCATAACGCGCCGGCCAGCCTTTGTCCGCCGTTTGCAGTGAGGCTGGCGCATCGTGCACTGAAACACACTAAATCACAATTTCGCACCGTTATTCCTAAAAATAACCCATTGTTCTCTACAACTCCTCCCTCGTACGAAAAGAATTCGTACCCGAATTCAACCAAAAAGTCAAAACAACTACAGTTCACTTCACAAACACCACAAAATGCGATTGATTCACTATTTACACTGTGTTCAGTCACTTCTATCCTCAGTCTAATCTTTGTCCATAAACACTACTCAGTGTTCTGCTGCAGTGCCTCACAACTGTTCAGCTATTTTCTCTGGACCCTTAGGTTAAAGGTTGGAAGGGGCGGGATTTGGTCTACCTTCCTCTTGAGCCGTTAGTACACTAATCCTACGACAAAGATAAAAATACAGGTGGGGGTGGTTGATGATCCAATAACTATTAAGCGATACTTATGCTCATTACAATACTCACGCACTCGTTGAAAAAGATGTTCCACAGTTACACGTCCACCCTGAGCTGCTAGCATCCGGTCCAAAGAGGCGAGCAAAGTCGGGTCTAATGTGCCATTCATAAGAGTGAGATTTTCTTTTGTGAAGAATTACACTGGTTTTACAGTCCTTACATGTTAATGATATTATGGTACGAATTCTCAGCAGGATACCCGTCCGCTTACTGGTAACAGAGATAAGTATTCGTCTGTTAATGTCGTCAGTAGCTCCAGGGATGCTGGCAATTCCGATTGAATTTTCCGTAATCCTTCCCGAAGTTGTTCCGATGGTAACAGTACCGGGGTTAGGTGCCCGCGCATTGTGTGCAAAAGCTGATCGTAGTAGCTGATATTCCCCCTGTGTGTCATTAAACCTTGACTGATTAGCCACCATGGAATGAAGTTCATTAAATGTATCCTCTAATTTACAGATTTCGTCTTCATCCGCCCAAATATTACAGTCCACCCTTAAGGTCCATTGATGTCCAGACATAATTACGTCCGCTTGTCCCGAGAACAAAACACCACTTGATATAGGACGTACCTTCTAGGCTTCAGCTAAGTTGCAACAGAAAAACAGAATAACTATGCTGAGAGATAGTGCACACCTTCCCTCTTCCCTTTTCAGCCCAACCCATGACGCTGGAACTTCCGGTCTTACCAGAAAGTCAAAAAAGAAAGACAACTCACATTAGCTCTTCCTTTTTACGTGTGGCCTAAGAGCATAATAGCATGTCCGATTGCTTTCACAATTAACTTGGTTCTCTTGTTTATCTTCGCCTTTCTTATTCTTTTTCTTAGATTCATCTTTCTCTCCACTAGAAGTTACTGCAGACAATGAAGGAAGTGCCTCAAAATTCCCCTTGAAAGGCCTAATTCGGCTCACATGCACAATAGTAGGGCGAGATGGAAGCTGTAATTTTACATTCATCGGCGATGTCACCTGATCACCTGGAAAGGACCTTGATAACGGGATACAAATCTTTTCGTTATGCCTTTTGGCACAAACGAATTAGTCATCATCACCCATTGTCCTACATGATATTTGGGTAAAGCTGCCTTTCTATTGTGAACTTTGTGCTCTCTCTCTAACGCTTTAGTGTTAATTTTTTTCACCTGCCACCAGATTGTTTTCCACTTTGTGGATAAATCCTTAACAGCCGAAATATCGGTTCCTGGTGGGGTCTGGAGCAATTCAAACGGAGATGGCATCTTCTGACCGAAGAGTACTTCATATGGAGACAATCCTCTACTTTCATGCACTTTTGAGTTGTATGCCGCTGTTACAAACGCCAATAGGGTATCCCAATTGTTGTGTTCATCAAATCGGACATAACGTTTGACCCTTGATCTGTAATTATAGTTTCAGGTGTTCCGAATTTCAATATCCATGGATGTACCATGGCGTGAGCCACTGTTTCGGTTCGCTGGTCCGGAATAGCTGTCATAGACACATAGCGCGAAAAATGATCTATTATTGTTAAAACATATCGATTACCCGCTGGTGTTTGCACAAACGGTCCTAAGACATCTACGCCCAGTAATTCGAGAGATCTATCCGCATCCGGTAGTCGTTGCAACACAATTTTCTGATGACTCAATTCCGCCCGTTGAGCATATGGAATGCAATTCTTTACGTACTGATCAACATCTTGATTATGCATTGACCACTAATAACTCTGTGCTACCCTCCTTTCCGTTGCTCTTCGACCCGAATGTCCAGAAAACATTGAATCATGTGCTTGCCTTAAATTTCGCTTCGTAATTTATCTGGTACGACTATTGTAACCTCTCCCTCACTTACGACCTTAATGACAGTGAAAAATTAAACTGCGTGGACCTAATGGAAATTCGGGAAAAGCAATCGTCACCAAAGTTAATTTGTCAGTAAAGAGGGAGTAAAGGGTTACATCTAAATGAAAGGAAAAATGCAAATGAAATTGGTGGAAATCAATTTCGAGACAAGGGTAAAATTAATAAAGGAAGTAAATGTGCGGTCGTTACATTAACAATTAATTGGCGTTAATTAGATATTTGAGATTTGGGGAAAATTACGACCGTCAGTCCTATGGACAACTACTATAATAACTGAAAATGAAAGATTAATGCACATATATTTGGCACTAAAAGCGTGGCAACTGAAGGTTGACACGTGTTGTGTGAAAACTGAATGTTTGTCAGAAGTAATAAATTTCACTACACTCTGACTTAATTTAGCAAGAGAATTAATAAAACCGGAAAATTGAAAGTTAATTTAGTGACTGAAATTAATAGTGAACTTTGTTTCTGAAGCACTACGAAATTCAATAAAATAAGATTAGTCTTGGGCTACCTCAACAATCATTTCAAAAGCTACTTGAATCTAAGCAATTTAGAAATAAGAAATTTAACTTTGAACTTGAATTAAACGATTCTGAACAATTAACAATAGTAAAATTTAGTATGTACCAAACTGAGGTACAGTCACAGGTAAGCTAAAATATGGTAACAAAACTCCCACTCTTAATTTGTGCTTGTGTAATCTAAATATTGTAGCCAGCTATGAATACTTTAACTGAACTTAGAAATTAAAGCAGTGAAATGGAATGATATTACTTTAATGCTGGCGTTTGAATTTCAACAACACTCGGGTTCATTCCGGAAAAGGAAGGGACCCTGCTTGGTAATGCAATTGGGACAATGAGCAACAAAGGTTCGTGCTACGTTGCTGTAATTTTGAGATGCAACAGTTTGAAAAGCTGAGGTATGCCATACAGTTCTAAAACTTTATGTGCTTTTAGTCTTCCTTGTTGGTCGATTGAAGGTTTGAAGACGTCGATCGAGGAGGTGGCGACAGTCACTCATTGTCGGCCGTCGGTGTTGCAGAAGCTGGATGTTGGCGCGCCTCCTTCTCGACACGGTCACCAGGCGAAACTGGCCTTGATGTGCGCCAGCTAATGCTTCCCTTTCGTGACACCGTGTCAGAAACTATCTTAGCAAGTCGAGCGCAATTTCATGCGGCAAAACGCCATAAGCGCGGCAACTCGCGGGAGCGTCACACAACACACCTGCTCCACTACCCTACCCCCGCTAGCCCCCCCCCCCCCTCCCACTGCCCGTGCTCCACGCGACAGAGTTAACATTATCAAAGATCCTATACACTTTGGTTCTCCACACGACCTATCGATGTACTCGTTCGATAGCATAGTTTTCCCTAGGCAAGACCCAACGTAAAAATACAAATAGTATTTACAGAACAAACGAATTATACATCGACATAAATGCATATATATATATATATATATATATATATATATATATATACATACAAATATTAAAACAATTACAATATATAAAGACACAGAAATGCCCAACCTTCAGGTAACAAAATAAGGCAAAAAAATTACAGTACAATAGATGGAAATAGGAGGATATGCACTTCCGGCGTTACACGTGCCCCACATCGTCTGAGGATGTTCGTGTAACCTAAACAGACCCAGAAAATGTCCCAAAAAGGAAAAGAAACAGCGGAAATGCACATGCTCGAAACATGAAGAAAATTTAGCATCAGGCGAATTAACCATAAACCAATTTTTAGACCATAGTAATTGAGTGGAGACACTCCTAACCTTATTCCACTCTGTCATCTTACACAAAAGAAAACAGGTTGACAACATATTAAAATTCATAGAAAACATACAAAATGGCTTAGCTATTCTAAAATCAGCAAAATTCCTAACAGTATCAAGAAATGGAATACTATTTACAAAATTAATCAGATTGTGTGGTCATAAAAACAAGTAGATCAAAATACGCAAATTAATAGGTAATTACATAGAATACACATTTTTATATAACCTTTGCATAATTAATTTTCTCGCCATGAGAGTCCACTTAACGCTAAACCAGAAAATAATATACAGCAGATCGACAAAGACATAAATATTGACAGCAGAATTCTTTCACATCAGCTGTCCAGGAAGAAAAACAACTCCACCTTCCGTACTCGCAAGTACAAAGAATGCCGACAGCGGCACAAGGGCCAACAGCGGCTCCGCCTCGCCAGTACTGTTGCGCCCGTCTTTGCGACATGCTTGATCTCACTCGCCTGCGTAACGGCATTTCCGGAACTTTCGTTTCGCTGAATTCTTTCGGACAAACTCACTCCCGAGTAATGTCAAGGAGTCCATTAACACATTGCAGTGGATAACTCAACACTGTCCATCATCACTCGCATGTACTAGCCTGAAACTTAAATCAGCGACTATGTACATTGGCAATGACTTGTAAACACATATTCATGAAATCTTACAGCTAGTTACAAAATCACATTTACATTCCTTAATCTACTGTGACTCAGCTGAAAACTTAAACTAGCAGCTTGGATTTTTCAATTGATTAATAATCAGGTACTCTTAAATTATTTAATCAAAATTAATTACTTATTAATTACAACTTCTTTAATGACCTCTAGGTCAGGCAAAAGCATGGCAACATGGCAAATCCTTAAATATTGCACTCTATATTTACATACTGTACAAATTACCCATTCTGTGGCATTAATCAGTCCTTGGTTGGTACAATTTCAAGTCTACAATGTTCTGTATACCTAATAGTCTTCCAGAGCTTGGATACTCTAAGCAGTAAGCATTTGTGTGAGGTCTACCAATGACTTTATATGGTCCATTATAAGCAAACTTATATTTAGAGATTTCATTGTCTATCTCGCTCGATTTCTCATGACCTTTTACAAGTACTAACTCTCCGATTGCAAATTTAGCAAAACATGCTTTAGCATCATGACGATGTATGCGAACATCGGCTTTTAGCTTCATTATTTCTGGCAAACGATCTTTTTTCACACCAATACTAATGTCAATCCGTGGAGGGAATTTGGTTATCTATTCCACTAAACTTTTACTTCTGTGGCCAGTTAACAATGTGTATAGGCTGGTATTGCCTATGCACACCATCTCCTGCCTTGTCAAAAGTAACTACTATTGTTTTATCTTGTGACGTACATGTCAAAATTTTGCTTTCGCAATTAATCACTGCATGGTACTTTAATAGCCAATCTAACCCGATAATTACCTCCGTAGTTAAGTCTGGCACGACGAGAAACTCCTTTTCAAATCGTGCCCCACATATCTCGAAGTTGACAAAAATCTGTCAATTCCGCACCTGTGTCAATCAACACGTTTAGTTGTAGTCTGTGCATATTAACATACACTACTATCTGTCTACACTTATCCTCGACTGTTTCTTTATTTTCCCACAATAAATGCTCGTCTATATCGAGGTGATTCCAGAAAAAACCATCCGGCTTTGATCCTAAATCCGGCTTATCTGGCGGCTTTTTCAGCCTCTGTTTTCATACAGTTTTAATTTCAACACGTTTGTCCTGAGGCTTAGTCTGTAGCTTCGCCTCCAATACCAAAACCTTTTCCTGTAACTCGTCAACTAGTGAGTGTTGCTTTGCTATCAATTCACTAATTGTCACCTTCGTTGATTCCTCTTTGGTCAGATTGATCTCATCTGCCAATCTACCTGGAGGAATGTGCCCAGTAGTATCTGCAATTACTTCCTCTGGATCTGCACAACCCACACTGCTATCGTCCGACCGTATAACGTCAGCTCTAACCTCATACACGCTGTAATCTACGTGCTTTTGCACCAATTGTGTCCAGCTATCACTAAAATTTTCGTAATCTTTCTCCTTAATACTCTCGCAATGTTTAAACTGGAGTTTTCCGTCAGATGGGTCGGCTACTTCTACCACTATAACTTTCGGTAAGGTCTGCCGGTTAGGGCCAGAACTTTCCGTTACTACTTCAACATCCAACTCCTGCGGGACGAAACACGACGAATCTTGCTTGTGCTCCCCATTAACATCAACTATTTCTGGTAAAGTCTGCCGGTTAGGGCCAGAACTTTCTATCACTTCACAAACACTATCTTCCTGCGGGACGAGACGCGGCAAATCCTACCCGTGCTACCCATAAACACTTCTCCCGTACAGGCCCCTATAATCTCTAAGTTCGTCATATAAGCGACCGAACTGCCTTAACCAGACCTCATCCCTCTCTGCATCCCCTCGCTTGATGACAGACGTGTTATCCGACATCTGATCTTCTCTCAACAATTGCGAATCATTCTTAAACTCAATCTCCAGTTCCGCGGTGGGTGTTACAGCTGCCACTTTATAATCGATTTCCGAAACACTACTTAAATTGTTCTCACTGACAGTGAATGTATTTTCTACTGCCATGTCTACAGCTGATCTACTACATGTGGTCGCACTCCTTTCTCTTAACACTGCCACTCTCTCCCGCCGTTGATTATTCCATACGGAATTTTCATAACGACGACACCTGGGTTTTCTCCTGTTATTGGGCCGCCAAAATTTCTCCTCGCCCGGTCGACCCCTCACTGGCGCGGTTAATGGTTTCCGTGTCTCGTCCCAGCAGATCTGCTCCCCGGATGCTGCTGAGGCAGCTTATCACACCCTCTGGCGTTATTACTATTCTGTAAAGCCCGTATCACGTTAGTATGATACTGGTTTTACTTCCATAGTGGGTGCCTCTTGAATTGTCCCCCCGTATTCGTCATCAAGGGGTTCAGATTTGATTTTCACTTCCGATTCAGAAACATTTTCTAAAGTTTGGAATTCCGTTTCTGCTCTTTGTTGCGTTTCGGCGGTCACGTCTTTCATGCTAGCCGCCTGCCCCTGAACAATGGGTTCCGCGGTAGCGTTTCCCACTGTTCGACTGATTCTTCCGTATCCAAGTCTACCAAATTTTGGTAATTGTAGCCGTCACTCATTTTAATAATTTTCAATATAAATGCCAAATCTCAAATCTAATTAGGATTCCTCCCACTACTTATTCTCGCTGACGTAACGACCTGTTCGTAACCAGTATTTTGTTACGATATTTGCACAATGCAAAATTCGTGTCCAGAACAACCTCAAATCCGAAGATTGGCCTGTCACCATGTCCCCACATGTAACCTCCCCCTCACTTATCGACCTTAATGACAGTGAAAAATTAAACCGCGTGCACCTAATGGAAACTTGGGAAAAGCAATAGTCACCGAAGTTAATTTGTCAGTAAAGAGAGAGGAAATGGTTACATCTAAATGAAAGGAAAAACGCAAATGAAATTGGTGGACATTAATTTTGAGAAGAGGTAAAATTAATAAAGGAAGTAAATGTGTGGCCGTTACGTTAACAATTAATTGGCGTTAATTAGATATTTGAGATTTGGGGAAAATTACGGTCGCCAGTCCTATGGACAATTACTATATTAACTGAAAATGAAAGATTAATGCACATATATTTAGCACTAAAAGTGTGGCAACTGAAGGTTGACACGTGTTGTGTGAAAACTGAATGTTTGTCAGAAGTAATAAATTTCGCTACACTCTGACTTAATTTAGCAAAAGAATCAATAAAACCAGAAAATTGAAAGTTAATTTAGTGACTGAAATTAATAGTGAACTTTGTTTCTGAAGCACTACGAAATTCAATAAAATAAGATTAGTCTTGGGCTACCTCAACAATCATTTCAAAAGCTACTTGAATCTAAGCAACTTAGAAATAAGAGATTTAACTTTGAACTTGAATTAAATGATTCTGAACAATTAACAACAGTAAAATTTAGTATGTACCAAGCTGAGGTGCAGTCACAGGTAAGCTAAAATATGGTAACAAAACTCCCACTCTTAATTTGTGCTTGTGTAATCTAAATATTGTAGCCAGCTATGAATACTTTAACTGAACTCAGAAATTAAAGCAGTGAAATGGAATGATATTGCTTTAATGCTGGCGTTTGAATTTCAACAACACTCGGATTCATTCCGGAAAAGGAAGGGACCCTGCTTGGTAATGCAATTGGGACAATGAGCAACAAAGGTTCGTGCTACGTTGCTGTAATTTTGAGATGCAACAGTTTGAAAAGCTGAGGTCTGCCATACAGTTCTAAAACCTTACGTGCTTTTAGTCTTCCTTGTTGGTTGATTGAAGGTTTGAAGACGTCGATCGAGGAGGTGGCGACAGTCACTCATTGTCGGCCGTCGGTGTTGCAGAAGCTGGATGTTGGCGCGCCTTCTTCTCGACACGGTCACCAGGCGAAACTGCCCTTGATGTGCGCCAGCTAATGCTTCCCGTCCGTGACACCGTGTCAGAACTATCTCAGCAAGTCGAGCGCAATTACATGCTGCCCAACTCCAAAAGCGCGGCAACTCGCGGGAGCGTCACACAACACACCTGCTCCACTGCCCTACCCCCGCCAGAACCCCCCCCCCCCCCCCCCCCCGGGCCCACTGACCGTGCTCCACGCGGCAGAGTTCACATTATCAAATATCCTAAACACTTTGGATCTCCACAGGACCTATCGATGTACTCGTTCGATAGCATAGTTTTCCCTAGGCAAGACCCAACGTAAAAATACAAATAGTATTTACAAAACAAACCAATTATACATCGACATAAATGCATATATATATATATATATATATATATATATATATATATATATATATAATAAAACAAATGCAATATATAAAGACACAAAAATGTCATATCTTCAGGTAACAAAATGAGGGAAAAAAATTACGGTACAATAGATGGAAATAGGAGGATATGCATTTCCGGCGTTACAGTATGCGTGGACCGTTGCTAGTTTTACGGTTGAATATCCTGTCTTCCACGACGAACTGCCGCTGCGAGGTAAATCGTTGACAATCTGTGTCGGCAGTTTGTGCCTTCACCCATTCGTACTCATTTATCCCTGTGCATTCCATGGCGCATACTTAACGACTCAGATCATCCGCGTTTCTGTGCGGTTTACCGGGTTGATGAATCACTTCAAAATCGTACTCATTAAGACGCAAAGCCCACTTAGTTAATCTACTCGTTGGGTCTTTAAGCCCTAACAACCACTTAAGTGCTGCATGGTCAGTAATCACCTTGAAACGTCGTCTATATAAATAACACCGGAAATAGGTTATTCCGAAAATTAATGCCAATAACTCCTTCTTGGTTGCTGAGTAATTTTTTTGTGCATTGTTCAGCTGTCTGGAAGCATATGCCATTGGGTGTTCCTGCCCATCTATTTCCTGAGATAATACAATGCCCAAAGCAAAACTGCTGGAGTCACAAGATAACATAAACTGTTTACTAAAATCTGGAAAAGCCAAAACCGGACTAAATGTTAACGACTTTTTTAACTTTTGAAAAGCCTCATCGCATTCTGCTGACCAGTGAAATTTTGCTCCCTTCTTCAACAACTGCGTGAGGGGCCTTGCAGTTTCCGCAAATTTTGGAATATACCTCCTGTAAAAATTGGCGAGACCTAAATAAGACTGCAACTCTTTTACTTTTGTAGGTGTCGGAAAATTCATTACCGCCTCTACAAGTTTTGGATTCGTGCGGACACCCTCCTGTCCTATAACATGACCTATATGACGGACTTCTTGCAACAAAAAATGACATTTTTCCATATGAAGAGTTAATTGCGCTGCTTTCAGACCATCGAAAACTTCAGGCAAACGGCGCACATGCTTTTGCACGTCCTTTGAGAAAACAATTATATCGTCCAAATATACCATACACTGATTAGGTTTCAGCCCTCGTAACACGCTACCTAGTAACCGTTGGAATGTTGCCGGAGCATTTTTGAGTCCGAAAGGCATTCGCCGATACTGAAAATGACCTGCAGGTGTTGAAAAAGCTGTCTTTGGTCGGTCTTCCGGGGCGACCTCCAACTGGTGGTACCCTCTTCGAAGATCCAAGGTCGTGGAGTACCGAAACTGACTCAAATTATCCAGAGTTTCAGTGATATTAGGCATTGGGTATGCATCCGATATAGTTTTTTGAATTAGGAAACTTGATTTTATGCAGCGGCTCATTCTCAGACAAAGGTTAAACGACACACAACGAATTTACCGACACGCTAGCTCCAACATCTGCCCAGATTATTTTCCCTGTACCCTTCCGTATAGTACACGCGAGTTAACCCTAAGAGACATTGTACGCAGTTTAGGTGGCCCACCCGACGTCTGGGCGGTTCCTTGCGACAGTAATGGGTTTTAGGCCGCAGAGCCTAGGCGAAATTGTATTCCGTCTAGTTCTACTGTTCGCCGTTCGGGGTTAACCTTTGCGTGATGCGCAACCAGGAAATCCAATCCGAGTATGGCATCGTAGCTGCTGCCAAAAACTGGAAGAACTTCTACCTTCATCTGGAAGTTCCTCATTTCCATTCGGAAGTTTAACACCGCTGATCTGAGCGACTTCACCTGTCCCCCACCCACGCCACTTAACGCCCAGCGTGGTGGTTTTAATTCTACTTTATCGAGTACACTTCTACTCGCCACGGATATCTAAGACCCGGTATCCAATAAAAATTTGCACAGTTTGCCCCTCGCCAAGCCGGTAAGAAAAAAGTTTGCCACTGTTTCTGCACTAGCATTAATCCTTATCGGGGGGTGTTGCACAGTGGACACACCACACCCTGCCCTGTTTAACTGAGGGGGGTGAGACCCACCTTGCGGTTTCCTATCATGTTTCTGCCAGGACCCATTGCAATTACGCTCCATCTGACCCCAACGTCTGCATTTCCTGCACTGCAAATCCTTGCAATCGCGTTTAATGTGTCCCATCTGACCACATCTGAAACAGTTTATTTCTGCATTAAATACTGCTTTCCTGTCCCGCGTCTTTGTTACTGCTTCAACTTCCTCTAACGCCACAGCGATTCCGACTGCCTCATTGAGAGTCTTAGGGAATTCCATCCCAATCTTGCGGGAGGTTTTGGGTTTTATTCCCCAAAAAAATTCGCCTAGTGCCCTCTGCTTTGTTTCTTGCAGAAAGGCTTCATTAACCCTATCTGAATTCGTTAGCTCATAGGTATTAACATCAATTTTTCGAATTCGATCTACAAAAGCTTCTATTGATTCCCCATTCCTTTGATACATTCTATTCAATTGTTCCCGATAATATCTAGACGTATTTTTCCTCCGATATCTTTACAGCAACCCTTTTCTGAGTACTTCAAATGTCTGAAAATCCCTTAATTCTTCATGGCATGTAACGTACGCACTGGTATCCTCAGTTACTTTCAACTTAGCCACATTCAAAAATGTTTCTGCACCCCAATTTCCCAATTGAGTGGCCATGCTAAGGTTCTCAAAAAAAATCATAACATCCTCCCCAGAATTTCCCGAGAAAGGGGTGACTAAAGACGCAACGTTAGTGTCAAGAATTACTGCATTAACAGGAAACCATTCCTTGCTCGCTTCTTTAGAGTGAGCAAGCTCTATCTCTAATCCCGACACTCGCTCAAGGAGCTGCTGAATTGCCACCTCAGTTGACACAGACTGCTCCATCACTACCAGCTATCGAATCAAGACTACAGTAAGCCCAGAAAGAAGAACAGGAAGGGAAGATGGACTATGCTATAGGTTCAGACAAACCACCAAACGAAAAATTGGCACTTACTTGTCATGTTGCAGGAGTTGCTGATCCATTGTTGCCCTTCTCAGGTGCCACATATCCTCGTCGATTACCAGCCACAATTTCCTCCAAATCCAGGGAGAAGACCACTACTATCGCCACTTGTAATAGGAGTGTGTGATGCGCAGGTTGCCCGACTGACACCACTTGTAATGGGATGACCGGTTGGGTGACGTGGTCGGGGATTTAAGGCGTGGCTGGGTAGAAGAAGGTGGCTGTTTTAAGCAATCCTCCTCTTTATTGTTGGTTCTCCGGTAGCTCAGCCCCACCGCTCGTGTCGTGGTGGAGACGAGCTGATGCACGCAGTCCAGGGAACGCAACGCCATGCTCGGTCAGCGGTTGCGCAGGCGGTAGGAGGTTAGCAGCACGAGGCGCGGCCCAGCTCGCAGACGCAGCGGCTCGTGACGACGCCGGGTGTTGCCGATGCAGCAGTGCGTAACGCTCCCTGCCGACCGGTCCTCGGAGACAGCGTGACTGATGACGACGACGTGACAGCCACCGAACGCCCAGTTGGTCGAACCGAAAGCTGACGCCCACCTCTGATGCCCTTAAATAGTGCAGACCGCTACTGACTCCGCCGGTTACGCGGCGGCGTGTTTATTAGAAGGTTCTCGATGAGTTGGCTAACGCAACCGCGCCACACGCGTCCCGCACCTGCGTAATTCTGCTAATGCTGCGTTCTGATGGCTGGCGCGCACGTACACACATACCGATGCTCGTTGCAAAACTGTGTCACCTGTATAACGCGCCGGCCAGCCTTCATCCGCCGTTTGCCGTGAGGCATGGAGCATCGTGCACTGAAACACACAATTTCGCACCGTATTTCCTAAAAATAACCCCTTGTCGCCTACGATATGAAAGAAAGTGAGTGTTACGAGATATTGCTCAATAAATATGCAACAGACACAACATATGGGTAATGCAGGTACGACCTTAACTGACCGTAGTTACTAAGAAAACTACAGACGTCTACGCTTACTTATGGTAATCTATAGTAGGTTACAGTAATTTTACAACTCTAATGGAGACTATACAGATGTCTAAGGAAATCACTGAAATGTTCCTCATCACAGCTCGAAATAATGACGAAGTTATCATCAACGTACCTGTACCTCAAGTTAGGGTTATAAGTTGCCAAATTCAGCGCATGTCTTTCGAAATGCTCCGTGAGAGAATTGGTCTCCAATGAATTGCAAATATTACCCATGTAGATGCCTTCCAGCTGTTCATCGGAATAGGCATGCCACGTGAAGTACCCAATGTTAAGACATTCATGACAGGAGCGTCTGCAGATTTTCACGGAAGTAGGGGCAAAACATTTTCCTTGTGCATGTCATTTAGAAATTTTCAGTGCAATTTTATACGCTCATAATTTTGTCATATTATTTACTATGGTGTAGTTTTAGTACCTGGTCAGTATTATAAACTTGCTGAAAGACTAGTTAGAGTAAAACTCGTTTTTACATTCTCAGATTATACGTTTTCCCACATTTTCATTATTTTCTGTTGGTCCTGTTGTAAGCTCTATCCCTACCGTTAAAATATTCATGTAGACAACATTTCCCACATTTTGCGTTTTTGAATCACAACCACAAGCTTCAGCATCGATTTCACTTGAAACAATCATTCACAGGTACTATGTACTGTAGTTGGAGAAAAATGCTGTTGGGTGCGTTCTACGAAGCTTTCACTCAAATGAAAGTAAAATTGACTAACTTAACAAAGTTGAACGTAATGACCTTTTCTTCGAATTGTTATTTTAAGTCAAATTTCGTGATATCATCTCATTTTGGAGTACGCATGTCCCAAGGTGGCCTATGCCCAAAGTTTGTAGACATGTAATGTTTTTTTCTTCATGAGTTTCTCATTCATATTTCACAAGTGCTAAAATCCTGAATATTCCGGTGGTAGGAATGTAAATTTAATTTTGCATTTTTCGTCACATACTGACTGTAATGTATTTCATTTTTCAATGATGATGTCATTTTTAAGCTTTTACCTCAGTTTTTATATATTAGTGATCAGCGTTCATTTTTGACCTAGAAATTTGTTCTTTTAGTATTGACAAGAGTGCACAATGCTGGTGCCTCTAGGACAACCACAACACTGTTGCTTAAGGATATACTTGAACATGCTGAAAAAGAAATGACAGTTCTTCTATTATATTTTATGTCGGTATTGTACCATTATGTCCATTTGCGAAATGTCAACATTCATGTTTTGATTTTTTAGTTTCGCTTTTGAAACTAAAGGAAAACATCAAAGTGCACTCTCCAGTTATTTCATTCTCACTAGGTGAAGTTGCTTCTACTGGCCGCACCTGGAGCTTTGTGATACAATGCATAAAAATAGAACTCATAGCCTATGCTATAGAGAATCACTGTGTGGCACTTTGCTAAACAAGGGAAATCTTCACGTCGTTTGGTCCAAGTTTTAGTTTCTTCAGCTTCTCAATGAATTGTTCCGAGAGCTTTATATATGTGTTGGTCTTTACAGTGCGCAACTGAAGTAAAGAGGTCAAGGGTGTCACCAGTTTATAAGTGGGTGAGCCAGGAGCGCTCACGATCAGTGTTAGTGGAATATTTGTGATTTTCAGCAATCCATACTGTCGATGTGGTAGGGCTTATGTGCTGCACACGTTTCTTTGTACGGCCACCAAGAAGAAAACACCTCGATTAACCGATTCGTATTCTTTGTGAACCTCTGCGTTGCACCTGCACTTAGCTTTTAGTACGCCGTTGGATCTAATACATCCCGAATCTTCTGCTCATAATTTTCGGTCATCATTACAAAGGTTGCATTTCCCACTCTCGCAGACGGTGCCGGCACTGACGCTCTAGGTATCTTGTAACTTCTCTTTTTTTATGTTGCAAGCAGGTGGTTTTGGTAGGCGCAGTATCCTGACCGTTTCAGTGCGCATTTCCTCAGCCTTCTCACAAGGAAATGTCCACATGGCCACTTCGGTGGTAGTTTTTATGTCATTAGGTAAAATTCTGTGGATGACAGCAAAGATTTCCCTTTCTTTGAAGAACAGAACGTTCCGCTGAAGGTAATGGTCGTTCATTAATATCAGGAGCATTGATAATTTTCTCTTCTTGATGGTTAAGTGGTGAAGGATGGAGGTGTGGGATGTGTGTTGATACTTGGATAGATAGCTTTTTTACACGATTGCAGTGCTTCCATGGCAGATGAAGGTCTGGAATCTTATTTTACAGATTTTCTTCTCGTAGGTGGAGTCACTAGAACAGAGCTGGATATTCTGAGTCCTGGTGCTATAAAAGCTATCACGTCTGTTTTTAAGAGAGCAACTGAATCTTGTCACCAGGTGGAGATCTCAATCTTGATTCCCCAGGTGGTTAGGATGCAAAGGAACAGACGAAACTACTTGATGGGCGATGCTGACGAGTATGACCATGGGTCAGTCTTTATCCCATTTCTGGATTATTTAAAACGTAGATGAAGTTTACAGAACATAAGAAAGTTTTTCCTGGATTTTCTTCACTCTTCCCGTTTTCGGCCAGTGCAGTATCTTAAACGGTGAAGAACTCAAGGCTTTAACTGAATTCCACACTGGAGTTGCAGAATGCGGAACTGAAGATATTCTTGCTGAATTACATTTATGGAGAAGGAAATCTGAGAAATAAGCCGTCTGTCCAAGTATCAACAACCTTCTCAAGATACTGACCACACATCCTGTAACTACAGCTACAGCAGAGACATCATTCTCCATTTTAGAAAGAATCGAGACATACCCATGAAATTCAGTAGTACAAGCAAATTTTGTAATTTATTGTCTCACAATAACTTATACAACAATTATTACATTATGTGTTGACCACAAAATATTACTGCAGAAGTTGGACCATTATGGAGTAAGGGGAGTAGCTTACAATTGGTTCGCCTCTTACTTTGAGAACAGAAAGCAGAAGGTAATTCTCCGCAATATTGAGAGTGGTAGTGATGCTCAGTCCCAATGGGGCACTGTTAAGTGGGGCATTCCCCAAGGATCGGTGCTGGGGCCACTGCTGTTTCTTATTTATATAAATGATATGCCTTCTAGTATTACAGGTGATTCAAAAATATTTCTATTTGCTGATGACACCAGCTTGGTAGTGAAGGATCTTGTGTGTAATATTGAAACAGTATCAAATAATGTAGTTCATGAAATAAGTTCATGGCTTGTGGAAAATAATTTGATGCTAAATCACAGTAAGACTCAGTTTTTACAGTTTATATATCACAATTCAACAAGAACCGATATTTTGATCGGACAGAATGGGCATATTATAAGCGAGACGGAACAGTTCAAGTTCCTAGGCCGTTCGGATAGATAGTAAGCTGTTGTGGAAAGCCCATGTCCAGGATCTTGTTCAGAAACTAAATGCTGCTTTATTTACCATTAGAACAGTATCTGAAATAAGTGACAGTTCAACACGAAAGGCAGTCTACTTCGCACATTTTCATTCGCTTATGTCGTATGGTATTATTTTTTGGGGTAATTCTTCTGATTCAAAAAGGGTATTTTTGGCTCAAAAACGGGCTGTTCGAGCTATATGTGGTGTAAGTTCGAGAACCTCTTGTCGACCCCTATTCAATAGTCTGGGAATTTTGACATTGCCCTCACAGTATATATTTTCTTTAATGTCGTTTGTTGTTAGCAATATTAGCCTGTTCCCAAGAGTTAGCAGCTTTCACTCAGTTAATACTAGGCAGAAATCAAATCTGCATGTGGAATGCACTTCCTTGACTCTTGTGCAGAAAGGAGTGCAGTATTCTGCTGCATCCATTTCCAATAAGCTACCACAAGAACTCAAAAACTTAGCAGTAGCCCAAACTCTTTAAGTCTAAACTAAAGATTTTCCTCATGGCTCACTCCTTTTATGCTGTCGAGGAGCTCCTGGAAGAGCTGAAAAATTAAGCAAATTCCAGTGTTACATTGTTGATTTTCTTTATTTAAACTTACGACTTGTCGCCTGAATATGTTTTTTATATTTCATTTTATCTGTTTCTACTATCGTGTTATAAGTCCATGTATTGACTCGTTCCATGACCATGGAGACTTCTCCTTAATTTGGTCCCACGGAACAATAAATAAATAAATAAATCATTTATTAATTTCAACAAGTTCTAAAAATAAGCAATATATGCTGTTGTATCAGTTGAATTACGTTGATAATTGTGCTGTCACTGAAACTAAATTTCTTGGGGTTCATATCCAGAAAAATCTTAAATGGAGCTCTTATATCACATCACTAAATTCAAAACTAGCAAAAACGAGCTATGTAGTAAGAATTCTTTGCAACAGTACTAGTGTAGGAACAGTTAGGGCTGTATAATTCGCTCGTGTGCATTCAACACTGAAGTATGGTATCATTTTGTGGGGAAATGTGCACCAGACCATAACAATTTTCAGGAAACAAAAGGCAGTTACAAGAATAATGAAACAAACGAGCAGCAGAAAATCATGCAAACCTTTCTTTAAAGATCCAAGGGTCTTGCCCCCTTCCCTGCATTTATATACTGGAGGTAGTCATGCACCTCTAAAAAAGTATACTGAGAAAAGAAAACCTTTTTCCTCAAAACAAAAGTGTCCATGATTACAATACCACGTCAGACAGTGACATACATGTTAGTCATTGTAACACTACATTTCGCCAAAAAGGTGTATATCGTGCAGGACCCAAACTATACAGCATATTACCAAGACACATAAATTCTCGTCCTGAACGACAGAGTTTTAAAAAGTCTGTGACAGCATAACTTCTGAAAAACTGCTACTATTCAATCTCACAGCATCTTATGCAAAAAAAAATGTAATTTGTATCCTTAATTGTAGAAATAAGTTATAAATATGCAATATTTAATAAAATTTGTAATTATTAACTGTATTTATTCGATTTGTTATAAAAATTTTAATGATATGTGTTTGATGTTTGTAAAACCAATAGATAAATAGATTTTCTGTCCAATATCCTGTGTACGATACATCTACTGAAAAACAGATTTATATGGATAAATAAATAAAAAACAAATTAATAAATAATTTTATCCTTTCAGAGAAGACTAAATGGACTAGCACTTCTGTCCATTCATCGTTCTTTATCTGTTACACCATTTGAGGAGACAGGCAATCTCGTCAAGAGAAAGAAGAAACAGGATATGTCATCATAGGGAAAGTGCATTTCATTTGTTGGTACCTTTCTTTAACCTTTAATTATCTGAAGCCGTGTTTTATTTATTTATTCATCCATAGAACAATATATTTGGTATAAATGTCCTCAATACTACATTCATTGCTTCTTATATTTAGTCATAAAACTTTCAGAAACACCAATCCTCAGTCTGACTGATGATTTGACTCTTTGTTCAAATGCTTTCCGTGTTTTTTTAAAGTGCTTTCTTTTCAGATAAACTCTGTTGAGAAAGAAAGAATTTGAATTGTACTGTCGCATTACATGCAGTTTATAGACACTAAATACTCGTGATTTACGTCAGAATCAATACCTGTGGCAGTTTTTCTGCTACGGTGCATTCATCTCCGCTCAGTTCTATTAGCGAAGTTTCAATTCCGTCACGTCACCTAGCCGCTTTGACCACCCACCGAACGGCTCTGGCGCGTTCTGCGTCAGCCGCCGGAGAAATATACACGCTCGTCACAACTACAGATGAGGCTCTCCGGGTCCCGTTTAGGTGGCGCGAATTTCCGAGCGTGGTCTTCCCTGTCGACTCATCAGCAAGAAAACATTGTCTGTCATCACACTGGTGACCCGTAGGTTCAGCGTGCCACGTGCCTCGACTTGCCAACGAGTTGCACCAACAAGATTTGCGGTCGGCATATTACTTAGGGACGGTGTCAGCTCAGTTTGGCTTGTATGAAATGGAGCTCAAGTGTACTGATTTCTCGTTCGCTTGGAACTTGTCGGGTGTAAGGGACAATCGGTTACCGACGTCCTATAAAATTTGCTGTTGACAAGTTTATGGGTGATTGTGTTCTTTGTTTATACAAATGTTTTCTATTCATTACGGACTAGCAGTCAATAGTTCCACATTAAATTACATTGCCATCTGAGTGGCAGCTGTGTTAGGTGTGGCTTTTTTATGAGCTCGTCTTTGATAATTGGTAACAGTCCTTATTGATAATGTTTCGAGTACTGAGTATTTTAAGTGGCCCTATTTTGACTATACTGTGTTTTTATAACCTCTAGTGATTACGGTTTGAGGCTTTTTTTGTTTTTGGAATAATCTATCAGGATTTCAAATCATAATGCTTGTTATGTAATGATTTTAAAGGGGCAAATTAAAATGGTATCATAGATCTGAGATTCTTAGAGTATTTTAATTTTGGCTTTTCCAACTGTCTAGTGTGAGAATTAAATCTGATAGGTTTCTATATAAGCCGTTTTGTTCCGTATTTCTCTTAATGGCCTTGTTTTAAGATCACTGTAAGCTGTCTGTTATATGATTAACTGGGGTGGGGAAGGTGTGGAACCCTCTGGATTTTGAGTTGTCTCTTAAAATTTTATGTGATTAATAAAAATGTTTCCTGAATGTTGTTGGACATCTCTCAACTCGGCACCATCTCTCCTATCTACCATCATAGTATCATAATTTTCAGTAGATGAAATCTGTGCTCCAGCTCTATACACTGAAACAGTTTGACAATTCACCTTCTGATATTTTGGGATACTGATTTCAATGAACGTCTTAGATATGAGCAGAACTGAACAACCCCCTCCCCCCCCCCCCCCCCCCCCCCCCACCACCACACCGGCCACATCCCACACCTCCATCCTTCACCACTTAACCATCAAGAAGAGAAAATTATCAATGCTCCTGATATTAATGAACGACCATTACCTTCAGCGGAACGTTCTGTTCTTCAAAGAAAGGGAAATCTTTGCTGTCATCCACAGAATTTTACCTAATGACATAAAAACTACCACCGAAGTGGCCATGTGGACATTTCCTTGTGAGAAGGCTGAGGAAATGCGCACTGAAACGGTCAGGATACTGCGCCTACCAAAACCACCTGCTTGCAACATAAAAAAAGAGAAGTTACAAGATACCTAGAGCGTCAGTGCCGGCACCGTCTGCGAGAGTGGGAAATGCAACCTTTGTAATGATGACCGAAAATTATGAGCAGAAGATTCGGGATGTATTAGATCCAACGGCGTACTAAAAGCTAAGTGCAGGTGCAACGCAGAGGTTCACAAAGAATACGAATCGGTTAATCGAGGTGTTTTCTTCTTGGTGGCCGTACAAAGAAACGTGTGCAGCACAGAAGCCCTACCACATCGACAGTATGGATTGCTGAAAATCACAAATATTCCACTAACACTGATCGTGAGCGCTCCTGGCTCACCCACTTATAAACTGGTGACACCCTTGACCTCTTTACTTCAGTTGCGCACTGTAAAGACCAACACATATATAAAGCTCTCGGAACAATTCATTGAGAAGCTGAAGAAACTAAAACTTGGACCAAACGACGTGAAGATTTCCCTTGTTTAGCAAAGTGCCACACAGTGATTCTCTATAGCATAGGCTATGAGTTCTATTTTTATGCATTGTATCACAAAGCTCCAGGTGCGGCCAGTAGAAGCAACTTCACCTAGTGAGAATGAAATAACTGGAGAGTGCACTTTGATGTTTTCCTTTAGTTTCAAAAGCGAAACTAAAAAATCAAAACATGAATGCTGACATTTCGCAAATGGACATAATGGTACAATACCGACATAAAATATAATAGAAGAACTGTCATTTCTTTTTCAGCATGTTCAAATATATCCTTAAGCAACAGTGTTGTGGTTGTCCTAGAGGCACCAGCATTGTGCACTCTTGTCAATACTAAAAGAACAAATTTCTAGGTCAAAAATGAACGCTGATCACTAATATATAAAAACTGAGGTAAAAGCTTAAAAATGACATCATCATTGAAAAATGAAATACATTACAGTCAGTATGTGACGAAAAATGCAAAATTAAATTTACATTCCTACCACCGGAATATTCAGGATTTTAGCACTTGTGAAACATGAGGAAAAAAAACATTACATGTCAACAAACTTCGGGCATTAATAATAAGCTACAATAAAATAAAATGTAGTTGCTGATCGACTGAGTAACGAAACTATATATGTACATGAGGCAAACAGCAACCTAAATGATGTACAAGGAGTGTGTGTGTGTGTCTGTGTGTGTGAGCATAATGCTGTCTGCAAGGCTGTATTTTGTAGCACCTGCAGCTTGCGTATCCTGTGTGGAGCAGCCATAATGACAGAAACAGTGCAGGCCACCTTGGGACATGTGTACTCCAAAATGAGATGATATCACGGAATTTGATTTGAATTAACAATTCGAAGAAAAGGTCATTACGTTCAACTTTATTAAGTTAGTCAATTCTACTTTCATTTGAGTGAAAGCTTCGTAGAACGCACCCAACAACATTTTTCTCCAACTGCAGTACATAGTACCTGTGAATGATTGTTTCAAGTGAAATCGATGCTGAAGCTTGTGGTAGTGGTTTAAAAACGCAAAATGTGGGAAATGTTGTCTACATGAATATTTTAACGGTAGGGATAGAGCTTACAACAGGACCAACAGAAAATAATGAATATGTGGGAAAACGTAAAATCTGAGAATGTAAAAACGGGTTTTACTATAACTAGTCTTTCAGCAAGTTTATAATACTGACCAGGTTTTAAAACTACACCATAGAAAATAATACAACAAAATGATGAGCATATAAAATTGTCCTCAAAATTTCTAAATGAGATGTACAAGGAAAATGTTTTGCCCCTACTGCCGCGAAAATCTGCAGACACTCCTGTCATGAATGTCTTAATATTGGCTTCTTCACGTGGCATGCCTATTCCGATGAACAGCTGGAAGGCATCTACATGGGTAATTTACGCAGCTCATTGGTGACCAATTCTTTCACGGAGCATTTCAAAAGACGTGCGCTGAATTTGGCAACTTGTAAACCTAACTTGTGGTACCGGTACGATGATTATAACTTCGTCATTTCGAGCTGTGATGAGGAACATTTCAGTGATTTCCTTAGACATCTGAATAGTCTACATTAGAGTTGTAAAATTACTGTAACCTACCGTAGACTACCATAAGGAAACTTAGACGTCCTTAGTTTTCTTAGTAACTATGGTCATTTAAGGTCGTACCTGCATTACCCATATGTTGTGTGTGTTGTATATTTATTGAGCGATATCTCATAACACTCACTTTCTTTCATATTGTAGAGGACAAGGGGTTATTTTTAGGAAATATGGTGCGAAATTGTGATTTAGTGTGTTTCAGTGCACGATGCGCCAGCCTCACGGTAAACGGCGGACAAAGACTAGCCGGCGCGTTGTACAGGTGACACAGTTTTGCAACGAGCATCGGTATGTGTGTACGTGCGCGGCAGCCATCAGAACGCAGCATAAGCAGAATTACGCAGGTGCGGGACGCGTGTGGCGCGGTTGCGTTAGCCAACTCATCGAGAACCTTCTAATAAACACGCCGCCGCGTAACCGGCGGAGTCAGTAGCGGTCTGCACTATTTAAGGGCATCAGAGGTGGGCGTCGGCATTCGGTTCGACCAACTGGGCGTTCGGTGGCTGTCACGTAGTCGTCATCAGTCACGCTGTTTCTGAGGACCGGCCGGCGGGGGGCGTTGGCCGCTGCTGCATCGGGGACTCACGGCGTCGTCACGAGCTGCCGCGTCTGTGAGTTAGGCCGCGTCTCGTGCTGCTAACCTCCTACCGCCTGCGCAGCCACTGACCGAGCGCGGCGTCGCGTTCCCTGGACTGCGTGCACCAGCTCGTCTCCACCATGACACGAGCGGTGGGGCTAAGCTACCGGAAAATGTATAGGGAGAACCAACAATAAAGAGGAAGATTGCTAAAAACAGCCACGTTCTTCTACCCAGCCATGCCTTACAACCCC